>NC_138373.1:158996612-159067445 GCF_054177405.1 Leptonychotes weddellii
AGAAGACATGAACAGACACTTCTCTGAAGAAGACATACAAATGGCTAACAGACACATGAAAAAATGTTCATCATCATTAGCCATCAGGGAAATCCAAATCAAAACCACACTGAGATACCACCTTACACCAGTTAGAATGGCAAAAATTGACAGGGAAAGAAACAACAAATGCTGGAGAGGTTGTGGAGAAAGGGGAACCCTCTTACACTGTTGGTGGGAATGCAAGCTGGTGCAGCCACTTTGGAAAACAGTGTGGAGGTTCCTCAAAAATTTAAAAATAGAGCTACCCTATGACGCAGCATTTGCACTCCTGGATTTACCCCAAAGACACAGATATAGTGAAAAGGAGGGCCATATGCACCCCAATGTTCATAACAACAATGTCCGCAATAGCCAAACTGTGGAAAGAGCCGAGATGCCCTTCAACAAATGAATGGATAAAGAAGATGTGGTCCATATACACAATGGAATGTTACTCAGCCATCAGAAAAGATGAATACCCAACTTTTACATCAACATGGATGGGACTGGAGGAGATTATGCTAAGGGAAATAAGTCAAGCAGAGAAAGTCAATTATCATATAGTTTCACTTATTCGTGGAACATAAGGAATAGCATGGAGGACATTAGGAGAAAGAAGGGAAAAATGAAGGGGGGAAATCGGAGGGGGAGATGAACCATGAGAGACTATGGACTCTGAGAAACAGACTGAGGGTTTTGGGGGTGGGGATGGGTTAGCCCGGTGATGGGTATTAAGGAGGGCATGTACTGCATGGAGCACTGGGTGTTATACGAAAACAGTGAATCGTGGATCACCACATCAAAAACTAATGTATGGTGACTAACATAACATAATAAAATAAAATAAAATAAAATAAAATAAGCCGAATGTTGTACTAGCTGCTGCTTCTGAAGGAGGAAAGCCCTTCTCCCCTCCCTCCTACCTTGCAGACCCCCTGCGCCCCCCACACACAGAAATTTGCAGAAGAAATGTGGTTTTCAGAGCCCCAGGCCCGGCCCGACAAAGCAGAGAGGGGCTTGTGGCTGAGGGAGGGCGTGTTCAGCAGCTGGCCCTGGACTGCCAGCCCCGCGGCCCCCTCATCGCTGGCTCCTCGCCCGCCCGTGTGCACAGCGACAAACACACACGAGCATCCTTCCGCCTCCTTCTTCTAACACTTCCCAGGTCATAGGACCAATTTCCTGCTGCTCATTTATGTGATTTTCACTGTTTTCTGTTACAAACAAAGATGCAGTGCACATCTTTGTTTAAATACCTTTGCTTACTTATTGGTAACAAATGTGTTCAAGCAAGTGGAAGTTTTAGATCTAAACCTATTGATTTTGGGGGGTTTTGATATCAATTTCCAAATTACCTGGTAGTGAGGGTTTGCTGTCCCAGCAGCAGGACCTGAGGGGACCATTTCCTGACTACACCACCAACCCTTGGTGCTCAGGGTCTTCGAGTGTGGGTCAACTTATTTAACTGATGTCCCACTAATGCTCTGGGCTGCATTTGTTAGCTGACTCGAGACCCACTCATGAGCGTAGCTCCAAGCAGGATTCGGAATCTAAGTAGAAACCAGAAGCGCAGTGGAGGATTGGGAGTGAAGAGAGGCTAGCAGAAAGCCCGTGCGGGCCGGGCCTTCAAGGAACAGAAAAGACCACGAGTGGCCGGCCGGGGGCTGCATGGGAAGGAGACACAGGTGAGGTCAGAGGGTCCTGGAGGCCAGGCAGGAAGGTTGGACTCCATCCTGGGGTGTCAGGAGCCTCAGGGGGACTGGAGGGAGGGGTGAGGAGCAGAGAAGCGTGGGGAAGGCCTCACCCAGACTAGGAGGAATGGGGCGGCCGGGGTCCAGAGAGGAGGCGGGGGACAGTGGGAGTGCCTGGACCCGCAGAGCCGCCCTGAGCATCCTGAAGAAGACAGACCCTGTGTCCACCAAGTCGCCCCAGAAGGACTGAGTGCTGGATGGGGCGGTGGTGCAGGGGCAGGCAGAGGCTGCTGGCGGAACCTGGAGGGAAGCAGCAGTCTGCGTAGACGTGCCCAGGACCCCGCCTGTTCTATGAGCCCGGGGCCCACAGAGGCGCTGACCCAGGGTGGGGACGGGGACTTGCGGGAACTGCAGGGCAAGTGGGGACGCATTCAGATGCAAGCCCACCGTCTGCAGGGGCAGGGAAGGAGGGGGCGCTCCGAGGGCAGCTCCCGGGGGCAGGGGGCCAGGCGGGGACTGTAACACGGACCGTCCCTCACCCCACAGAACAGCCGGCACTCCGCGTCAGACATGACCCGATGTTTCCACGCCCCCCCCCAGGAGAAACCAGAAATCTGGATTTTGTTGTGGACCTTGTTCAACTTATTGAACAAAATGCCGATGGACGGGAGCCCCTTCATGGGCCATCCCCAGCGTGGGGTAGTCCTCCTGTGAGGCCCACGGAGGACAGGAGAGAGCAGGGAAATCTGCCAGAGAATGCTGTTTTCACAAGGAGACGGGCCAGGAGGGGAAGAGAGATCCCTGAGAAGGTGGCCTGATGATGCAGGAGGAGGACGTGGCTCGGGACAGGGCCGCACGCGGGAAGGAGGGCAGACCATGGCCACTGGCCACACCGGGGTCCTGGCACAGTGGCTCCTGGCAGCAAGTCTGACCTGGGGCCAGAGGCCGTGGCATACGTGGGGGACTAGCAGGATGCATGCGGGGAGATGGGGCTCCCGGGCCTGCCCTCTGAGCCTGGAGGTCAAAGCCCCCTGGGGAGCTCCCCTGAGGTCCCCAAGACGACGGCCAGTGGGACTGTCACGGCTTCCACCATTCTCCACGGACGGCGTCCACGTGCACATCCGTGTGGCTGTTTTGCCACCACGTGCACACACAAAATGCTTGCAGAAACAGCCTTATACATCAAAGATAATTCTCTATTGTCTTTTATTTCTCTGAGGGATCCCAGGCCTGAGATCGCTGCCCCTCAGCAGCACAGATCACCAGCCCAATCCACACCCGAGATCGACAGCACCAGAGTATCGGCCTCAAAGTGTACGTGTAGAATTTTCTAGATTGCTTTCCAAAACACTGGCAAATTTACATAAATAATATGAAAGAGAAACACTCTCCCTGCCAACAGACACGGTGGTGTTTCTTTTATTTTCTTCAGTCTGAGGGGTATAAAACATATTGTTTCTTTTATTTGCATTTCTCTAAATAATTGCATGTTTGAACATCTTTTTTCAGGCATTTGTTGGTTTGTTGGTTGTGTCCTTTGGCAGCGTTCTAATAATATTGTGTGCTACTTGGAGTTTACAGAGAGTCGTCCTACGTCTGTCATTTGCATTACAATCCTTTAGCTATATATTATTTTCATATTGGCTTTATTCAAACTATCAAAAGATTCTCACTGCTATTTGAACAAAAATACATTTCTTTCGTGGCTTCTAAATGCCTCATTAAGGATCATTTGTAGCTTGTACACGAAACCCCCAAGGCCAGCTTCTGGGTGGCGTCACCCCCACCACCACCACGTGAGCCTTCGTGCAGATGGGGCCCCGCACTGCCAGCCAAACCCCGCGACGAGGTTCTGAGCCCCCGGTGCCCTCCGGTCTGCTCTTCCCTGCCCGAGCCGTCCCGTGCAGAAGCAGGGAGTACCTTACCCGCATCAGGCAATATTCCAACCACCGTGCTTCTCAGAGTTTTCTCGACCATTCCAGAGTCTATTCTTCTGGGTGAACTTTAAGACCGCTGAATAAGATTACTGGAGATCTAAGTGGAACCACATTAAAGTTTCCGTTAAGATCGACGGGTTGGTGCGTTAGGGTATTCAGCATTCCCCCCAAAAGACAGGCTACCTTCCATTACCTGAGAGCCTGCCTAACCTGCTGTAATAAGACCACCTTTCCCTCCGGAGACCTTGTATTTCATCTTCAAGATAATCCTTATGTACCTTACTGGCTTTGCCAATGTTGTGAACAAAATATTTCCCTCATTTCTATTTCTTGGTATTTTATTTCTAGTATAAGAAAACCTATTGATTTTCATGAGCTTATCTTCTGCCAAGCTATCTTACCAAAGTGGTGTAGACATTTCTTTTTGAGTCCATATCGGTGATTGGTGTTTTCCTAGGTGATTAACCATTTCATTCAGATTTGAGAATTGTTGCTGAACAGTTGTGCAGAGGATTCTACGTTGAAATATGTTTCCATTAATCCTACAAACCCTTACTGAATACACACTTTGTGTAGTTAAAACCTCTTTTAACATCCATAAAATGTATATGGTCTCACTCTCACTTCTTCTGATTAGATTTGCTAGTCGTTTATCTATTTTATTAGTGTTTTAAAAGAAATAGTTATTTAATTTACTTACAAAACCTACTTAATACATCTCTTCTAATCTATGGTTTTCTACTCTCACTTGATTTACCTGGGTGCGCTACTTTCTTTACTTTTACTGTATTAATCAATTCCTATCTTCTTGGCTGAACTGTTAATTCACCTAATTTTGTTTTCCTTCCGTAAATACTGAAGTATTGAAATCTCTGGATTTTCCTCGGAGGGCAGGTTTGCCCACAATGCATGAGCACGGGGACCAGCTGTTTCCATCATGTGACCCCAAACCTTGTGACGCAAGCACCTGTGAACGCCAGGGCATGTCCTAGCCTGGCTTCGGAAGGCGCCCGGACCCCCGGCACAGGCGTGGGACAGAGTTCCCAGTGTGGACACGGAGCGGCTTCGGGCGCTGGCTTCACGGAGGTGGGGGGATGGCTCCGGTCTGCGCCCTGGGACAATGGTCTCGAGGCGTCAGCTCTTGGGTCTGCTTCACCTGCTCCTCACGGCAGAAGGCAGAGCTGAGCTGGAGGCTGGAGGAGCCCAGTCCTGAAGACCCAGTCGGGGTCCCTCCAGCAGCCCTGGCTGACCTTGCACACATTCCTCCTGTTCCCATGAACCAAAAGGCCCAGAAGTTGGTTTGGGGTGTCTTTCTGCTTCTAGGAGTTCTCTAAGGTGGACTATAATTTGAAATTATGGGCTTTTTCAATTTGATCAAGAAGAAAATGAAGCATGGAAGTGAGGGGACTTCTGAGTGGTACATACGTCCCCCGTGTTTCTTCTGTTAATAGTAAACTTAGCTCATTGTGGTGGGAAGCTGGTCCATCAAATGTCTGCCTTGTGCAATTGAGATCTTGAGTCTTTCTGGTGTTTAGTTTTCCCCAATGGTTCATGGAGCCTGGCAGATGAAGCACATTTTTTCTTCGTAAGGGAAAAGTTGTCTGTAACCTGCATTACTGCTGCGTCTGTCTACGTTGGTGTGTCTTCCCCGCCTGCAAAATAAAAAGCATTGTGAACACCTGAGGTGTTACTGGCTTATTCCCTACTATGTCCCCAGTTACTGGAACATTGTCTTACACAAAGTAAATGTCCTGTAATTAATTGTGGAAAAACTCAGTCATCGGCACAAACATCAGAATCCCAGGCATCCCATCAGAAATTAGTAAAAATGCAGAAAAATGTCACTTGAAACTCCAAGAAGAATCCGTCAACAGAAAAGTACACAGAAATGACAGAGCCATTGTAACTTGCAGGCAAAGACTTTGAAATGGCTATTATAAACGTGTTTAAAGGGGCACCTGGGCGGCTCAGTCGGTTGAGCGTCTGCCTTCAGCTCAGGTCATGGTCTTGGGGTCCTGGGATCGAGTCCCGCGTCAGGCTCCTTGCTCAGCGGGGAGTCTGCTTCTCCCTCTGCCCCTCCCCCTGCTCATGCGTTCTCTTTCTCTCACTCTTTCTCAAATAAATAAATTTTTAAAAATCATTAAAAAAATAAAATAAATGTGTTTAAGGATTTAATAAAACATGTGGTCATAATGAACAAAGAAACAAACTACAAAGAAGAAGCCAACGCAGCCACAAAAAAACAAACACAGCAACACAGTGACTAACACACCGGATGGAATTACGAGCATATCAAACAGAAGTAAGTGAAATGGAACCTGGAGATACAGCAATTATCCTGAGGAAAGAGAAACACAGAAAAAAGTAAGCGACTTCCATTACCCGTGGTACATCCATCTGTCTCATATACTCATAACTGGAGTCCCAAAAAAAGAGATAAAGAAGAATATTTGAAGAAATTGGGCTTTTTTTTTTCTAAATTTGATGAAACTTTAAGCCCCTACCTAAAGATATCCATTGGGGAAAAAAGTCCTCACTGGCCTGATGTGGAACAATGAGAATATCATACAGAAGAACAACTGTAATGATTGAAACTCATCAAACATATAAAATTTATTTGGCCACAATGATGCTCACAAAGGGTTTCTCTATGGTCAAATTGGGTGGCTGCTGGAACCAACTGCTCACCCTGGAAATAGAAGGGTTTAAATGTTTATCTTTCCCATATTTGTTTAAAAGTGATGAGAGAAAATTATTCTTTATAGAAAAATCCTAACCACTATTCAAAAGTAGGGTTAAATTAGAAAATCACCATTTTGCAACTCTTAATGGCATGATGGATTTATTCAACAAGCATGAATGGCTGTTTTCACATTCCTCAAAGAATTGGAGGCGGGCATCAGGCTGACCCCCCAACCTTAAGATCGGGAGACCTAAGTACCTCCCAACACAACATAGTAGCAACAAGTGGTATACTTGTGGAGAAGTCACGCTGAAACATCGAACCAGAATCAGTCAAGCCTCCATCTAGCAGTTTACACAAAACACGGAGAGAGGGACAAATCAAAAGAAACCAGTTCCTCCAACAAATCAATGGTATATAAGGAAGATAACCATTCTGGAAAGTAAATGCCTGAAAATGTGTAGCCACCAAACTCAAGGAATAAACCAACTCTGAAAAGACCCCTTGGATACAACAGGGAAAGTTGAATATGGATTGGAAATTATAAAACATCAAAGGATTACTATGACCTTGTTAGGTGTGATAATAGTATTGTGACTCTTTTTAAGAGGTGGATAGATGGATGGATGGATGGATGGATGGATGGTTGGTTGGATGGATGGATGGATGGATGGATGGTTGGATGGATTGATGGATGGTTGGATGGATTGATCATGGATATAATGATGAATGGATGGATGGATGGATGGTTGGATGGATGGATAGATGATAGATAGATAGATAATCGTTTATATGTGTGTGTGTCTCCTTTTAAGTAAAGATGCATAATGAAGTGTTTGTGGTTGAAATAACATGATGTCTAGAATATGCTTTAAAATATTTGAGAAAAATCTTTGAAGAAATAAATGAAGAAATATTGACACAATTTTTTAATAAGGGTGGTATATACATTGGCATTTATAATACTTTTCTTTCTAGTCTTTGAAATCTTTTATAATAAAAAGTTAAAATATTTTGTTGAATAAAATAATGAATTAATGGATGTACCAGGAGGCTGAGCAGAGACAAAGAACTGGGAGTCAGAGAACATGATCAATCATTAAAAGTATGCTATTCAATAAAAGAATTAACAGGAGAGAAGATGTCTACAACAAAAATAAAATTATTGCAATGAATGAATGAATGAATGAATGAAATGCTTCTGTGCCTCACCTGCCCATTTGGTCCTTATGAAATGAGTGTGTAGGGCTGGACAGGGTCTACTCTCCCTTAGCTCTAGTCATTCTTCTCTGATCCCAAGCTGGAGAACACTCAAGAGCTTGAAGAATCCTTATGCATTAATTCATTTATGTCAACAAGGAACCTTTAAAAGTACAAAAAAACAAAATCTAACAAGTTTGCTTTAAAGATAAGGATATGATGCCCAGAGAATAGCAGAAAGACTCAGGTAAGTGTGAGCTGTTAACAAACATTTAAAAGTCAGGGTGGGGAAGTGATACATTCTACCTGGACCCCAACAGAGCCATCCAAGGGCAGACCATGGCAGGTAGGTCGTGGCGCAGGGAGCACTGGGCAGCGTGCACTCCCTGGGGGATGAGGTGCATGCAGGGCAGGGCTCTAGCTGTTTGCTCACTGGAGCTTCCTCAGCACACTCAGTAATGTTTGCTAAGGTCTGAGGACGTTGGAGCACCTGAGATCCGTGGCTCTTGAGGAAAGTATTGATGGAGCCAGGTTTGCCCTGCTCAGGGAAAAAAAAAAAAGAAGAAGAAAGAAAAAAGATTAAGAGGACACTTGAAAAAGTCCTTCAAATATTTGAAGAATGTTCAAGAAGAAGAAATAGTTTTCTTGTGGGGGGGAGTGTCCGCCAGGCGCCAAGCTCAAATCTATGAGCATCAGAGAGTGGCATAAAGATTATAGCTCAGTGTCTGGATGACATTTCTTTGGGTTTAAATTTGTGTTGTTAGAGGGTGTTCCTGATGATCTTACCTATGTAATGACAATGTGAACTGCTTCTGGAACGAGAGGCTGTTCTCACTGGGGGCCCAGCAGAGGCAGAAAAAAAACCTCGACCAAGAATCTCTTAGGGGAGATTCAAGGACAGGATTGTTCTGGGATTGTCCCCGGATAACAGGGGATCATCAGGTGTGGGTGTGTATGCACATGCAGGTGCGTGGGTGTGAGTGCATGTGTGTGCTTGTTATGTGTGTGCACATGTGGCCCGTGTGTGCTCACGTGTATGTGTGCATGTGTGCATGTGCATTGTGTGGTCATGCGTGTGCGTGTGTAGGTGTGTGTTGTGCGTGTGTGCACACGTGTGTGCATTGTGTGCATGTGTGTTCGTGCAGGTGTGCGCATGTGCACGTGCATACGTGTGCTCATGTGTGTGTGCACGTGTGTGTGTCTGTCTGAGAGAGAGACAAACAGGGAGGGAGAGGGAAACTTCATATGCCCCTGTCTCAACCCTGGGTCAGCCGGCACCTCCCCTTCATCCTCCGGTGGTAAAGGGGACCACAGGAGGTGTGGAGAGTGTGTGTAGCTGCTCAGGAAAATCCTAACAGATGCAGATAAAACCTATCATACTTGTCTCTAACACCTCTGATGAAGAGTTTGCCCCCCCGAAGACCTGCACGCATTTATTTTTCTGCATAGATATTAGGAGATGTAGGGTGATATCTTTTCCTACTATTTTTGGATGGTGAATGCTGCTCCTATTGTCCCATGTCCTGTCTGTGTTTTATTAATAAATAATTAAATATAGTACATGGGCTTCAATGCTAGAATCCCTAAGTTAAGGACAATGAAATAAATGATATTACATAAAGATGCATTATTAACTGGCAGCCAGCACTCGTAATATTCTGACAAGCACAGAAGTGCAATGAATTAATCTCGCATCAATTCTTTGTTCTTCAATTTTTCAAGATCTCTCGATAAAGCCTGGAAATGACAGCCGGGAGCCTCTTGCTCGGGAGGGTTTGGTTCTCCTCTGCTGCCTCCTGCCCTGCTGGCATCCATGGGGTCCCACGTCCCCTCAAGTGGCATGAAACTTCTGGACCACGGACGTGCAACCGGGCCTTCCCTGGGTCTGGTGAGGTGATGGGGAGAGGTTGCTCTGCGCAGGCTACGCCCCTCTGCCCAGGCCTGACCTTGGGTGAGGGTCATTAGCGGTGGGGCGGGTCAGCAGGGCGGATCGGTGAATGTGCGCATTTCCTCTTCTGCAGGACACGTGATGTCTCTCCATTAGGAGTGAATATGTATGCACGTCCCATTTATCATAACACCTGTCACATGCCCAAAACATCCCGTAAATCATGTGGAAAGTGTCAACTGTATTCACATGAGCTCCCAAATCTGCCTCATAGCCCCAGGGGGCCCTGTCTCCTCTCCCGTGCTTCCCAGGGAACTGATAGGCAGGATGGGTGCCCAGTGGGTTCCAGCAGGACACTTGCTGAGAAGGCCCCCAACTCTCAACTCTCCAGGGCCCCTCGAATCGCTCCCGTCCACCACAGCCCCATTGCCCCAGCTGCACCCAGACCCACGGTCCCAGGTCAGCCCGTGAGTTGGCCCCGCGATGCTGCCCAGGGCCGTAGGGTGAGGCCTATCCTCTACCCGGCTATAGGGCTCCAGCACACCCAGCCAGAGCTCTCTGTTGGCAGCAGGAGCATGGGCACGCCCACATCCTTCGGGAAGGTTCCCTGAGCTGCCGCCCGGCACACCTGCCCTCGGCCTTCGCTTCGGGACGACCACTGAGCACCACGTGGGAGTCTGAGGACCTCATCCACTTCCACGTCCTGTGTCCAGCAGTTAGGACTGCACTCAGCTACTTACAACCGTGGCCGTTAATTTCTACCGTAAGATAACACAGTCGAGGAAAAGAACCGGATCCTCCGACACACGCAGACACGTGAAAGTGACCCGCGTGCACACTCACGCCCTCTCGGTGGGTGCCACCGTGGAAAGGAATCCCCCGCCACGTGGGTGAGTCCCCCGACCTCTCAGGGCCTCCCTGGCCGTCCCGCACATCTGCTCCCAGACCCTCCTCTGTGCTCACCCACCTGGTGAACGCCGACCCCTCGCAGCCCCACGCACGCATCCTGGCCCGTGTGGGCCTCCCGGGCGTGTGATTATTCCGTCCCTGCTTTGGCCCCTCCCGTAGGCCACGCTCTGCTGGCGCCCTCCCACCCCGTCACTCCACGGACGTCCCTGCACCCCCGGCCCACACCGTGAGGGGGGCTGGGGGGCTGGGCTTCATTCACGTCCACGCCCCACTGTCTGTCCTGCTTGCTCGGCGGGTCCCACCGGGCTGTGAGACAACCAGGCCGTGCGGGCTGCGGCCGGAATAATGAATCACGCGCCTCTCCCTTCGGAGCTCCGGGCCCTCGGGGTCAACGGTCTGGCGGGATCGGGGTCGGGGACGAGTCCGGAGACTAGACCCAGCGGTGGAGCCAGTGTGTCCTTCCCCGCAACTGGTCCGCGCAGGCCTCTCCTTCCCGCTCGGACCTGCGTTTCCTCCCCGGCTTGCAGGCGGAGCATTTGAGAGACAGGAGGCAGTCCAGGGGCAGACGCACCTCCCACCAGCGGAAGGAGCCGCGGGCCAAGCAGCGTCAGCACCACCCCCCACCGCCACACCTGGGATCTGCAGGTGGCCACTGGGCACGGAGCTTTCCGGAAGCTGCCTTTCTCCAGGACGGAGAAACGGGGTGGTGGCCTAGCCCAGTGCGTGCCCGCAAAGCCCTCCCCTGCTGCCGTGCCCACGGGCCCCTGCCCACTCGGCTGTGGTTGCGGCACCCCTAACAGCTTGGGCCTCTGTCCTCCTCGTGCAGGTGGGAGACGCCGCGGGGCACGGCGCTCCAGGCGAGCGTGTCCACGGCCCGCAGCACCCCGGGGCTGTCCGCGCTGTCCTCGAGGAGGAGCCCGCACGGCGGCTTGCAGAAGGGAACTTAGTCTCTGCGACGGGAAGAAAGCTGATCGAGATTTTCCGTGTCTTTTTCATCACTTTCATTCCGAGGTTTTTATTAATTTAGTGGGGCTTCTTAATTAAAGTCTCGATGAATAATTGAAATGTAGTTTTTGATGATGCCGGAGTTGGTGCCATTTTGAGTTGTAATTGTAACTAATAAATTAGTTAAATAGGTGAGATGATGAAGTCTTGTCTCAAGAGGAACACTAATAATTTCAAGAATTTATCTACATGTCATTCAGAGAATTTGTGCAGGAAAAAAATAGATGATCAGAAGGAAAACCAGAACCAAATCTTATTAATCAGCCAGATCTTGCTCTGGAAGTACCAGACCCACTAATGACTCCCCGCCATCCCAATTGGAGGAGGAAGGACCTCGCCTGCCTCCCGCAGGAACACCGTCTGATTCCTCCCTCGGTCTCCCCACGCAAGGCGCCTCGCCAGGGCCGGGAGGGGCGCCTCCTGGGTGTCCCCGGTCCCTGGAGCTTCAGGGGAGCCTGTGTGGCCGCCCCGTGTCCCTGGACAGTCCCCACACCCCATCTGTCTGTGAGCGGCCTCCTCCACCCCGGCAGCCGGTACCCCCGCCCGGGGAGCACAGACCCTAGACAAACAGACCTTATACAGGGGATGCAAAGATGCCATCTCAGGCACCCCCCTTGACCTGCACAGCCCACTGGATGGGAGCGGGACCGGCCGGCATCCAGGGGGTGGGGCGCCCTGGACCCCAACGACCTGTTGTGAACCCAGCTAATCACACATCATCTAAGAAAGTGGTTTAAGTCTGCGTGCTTCGTTCTCTCATCGATGAGTCGGGGGAAAATGGACCTACCACAGCGGCGTGGAGTGCAAATCAGTGCACCGCCACATCTAGGGGTGGGAGGACTGCCGTCCCAGAGTGCGTGCCTGGGGAGCTGACGTGCCCACCCCCTGCTCCCCCGTACTCCTCACCCCTGCTCAGTGCCAAGCCCATGTCGGCATCTTCTGTTCCTGGACCTCAACTCAAGGAAGACATGGTTCCTGCTCCCAGGGAGCCAGAGAAGAGGAAATGATGGTGTGGCCAGCCACGTGGCCCACGGAAGGACAGCTGACCGGGAGAGCTGGGACCGAAGGCCCGTGCGTGTGGGAATCAGGTTCCAACAGGAGTGCGGGGCTCAGAACTGAGAAGGCAGAATCCAAACCCTCAGCAGGGAGCAGCAAGGCCCGGCTTTCTTCTCTGATTCTGGCTCTCTGCATCCTCTGGCTGCACCTGAGCCTCCCGAGCCACTCGAGGCCTCTCTGCTCAGCTAGGAACGGCCTGAGTCATCCGGGAGGTGAGGTGGAAACTGCCCAGGGCCACACGCCTAATGCTTTGAGCATTTCTGGGGACACAGCCCAGGGTCTGCAGCAGGAGGTCAGTGGAGGACGGAGTGGGAGGGGGGAGACTGTCTAGAAAGGAGGGTGGGGGGTGGGCCTCGGCTAACCTCCCCAGTACAGATGCCTGGAGGTGTGAGCCAGATGCTGCAGAGAGCTCCAGGCCAGTGCAGGGATGGCGAGGTAGTGGTCAGGGAGAGATGCTCGCAGATGGTTTGGGAGCCCTGAGACTGGTGGATGAGAGAGGCCAGGGGGGACCAAGCCAGGGGAAGCGAAGAAAGGGCCTGGGGGCCAGGCACCCGCAGAGTTGTCCTTACTCAGCGTCCTGGGGAAGGACAGATACAGTGGGGACAGATGGCATTTCCTGAGATGGGGCCGAGAAACCAGGACCCTGAGGAGGGAAGGGACGGGATGCTGGGGCGTGGGGGTGAAGCCTTGCAGGTAGCTTCCCCCAGCACACCAGCAGGTGCAGCACCCGGACAGCTCGGCGGCCGGCCAGGGCCCAGGGCCACATTCTGGACCAGGCAGACTGCATCGATCCACAGACACTCCAGCGAGGCCCCTCAGAAGGCAAGTGACGCACCTGGACACAGAGCCAGTCCCCTCCCTCCTTCCATGCCGCAGGGCGCCCGGCGGAGGGCACGGGGCTGCTTCGACCTGCAAAGCCCACGGTCCCCATGCCCATCCTGCATCCCGCCACCTCTTCTCACCCCGCACATCTGGGGAGATGGATGGGGAACAAGCTTTAAATGCAAATCCACTTACAGTTAATAGTTCTTTAAATGCGTAAAGTTAACAGAAGGTTCTATAAATGTCTCCCCTTCTGTCGAGCTGGAAAATTACAAAAGCACCACTGTATACGGCTTAACGGAGCTTCCCCCTCAGTGACTGGGAAGGCGCGCAGCTCTCCTGCCGGCTGCCTGAGAGGCCGCACTTCCGGCTTCTTCTAGAAGAATCTGCGGGGGTGGAATGAAGCTAGAAGTGCCAGGTCACGATCCCCACCTCTGGCTCAGACTGATCTCGGAGTTGTTTGTTGCCAAAGGGACTTGTAGGCACCTGTTCCCCGTGTTCACACAGCATGGATCCGAGGTCATGCGCTCAACGTAGTCCTCACGCATCACCTCCCGTGAACCCGCATCCATTCCTGGACTCTTACGGACCGGTTCCTACCATGGCACTGAGTGCCTCAAGATTTAACATTTCTCCTCTGGTTTCCTCTGTAATTTCCTCGGATGTTCTGAGGCATTACTCTCTCTGTGTGGGCTTCAAGGTCGTTCCATGTGACCTTCACAAGAAATCAGCTGGGGTTTCCGCCCTGCATGGAATTTATATATTAGCTTTGGGAGAATTGACTTTGTTGTTCTGATTAGGATTTTCTGACCAAGAACAAGGGGTCCCTTCTGCTGTGGGCTGAGGATGTCCCCGCAAATCCATACATTCAGGTTGTGCTTGGAGGTGGAACATTTAAGGGGTGATCCGTGCAGTTGAGGAGTAAGGCTGGGGTTCTCATGGTGGGATGAGGGTCCTTGTAAGAAAATGAAGAACCACAGGATCTCCCTCTTGCTGCAAACTCCAGGGACGGCCCTGTGAGGAGAGCCAGAGGGACCTCACCAGAACCTGACCCCCTCACCCCTGTCTGGAAATTCCAGCCTCCAGAACGAGGAGAAAATACATTTCTGTTGTCTGAGCCTCCCAATGTATGATGTTCCCTTACAGCAGCCCCAACTGACAAAGACAATTTCCCATTCGTTCCTAAAGATGTTTTTAATACCAAACCCATGCCTATTTTACCTAGACTTTGTCCTGGTTTTATTTCCTACTGCTTACTGCCATGCAAAGAATATCTATTGATGTTGAAAATTTATCTTATATCCAGCAACCTCTACAAAAATTTTAGATCAACTCTAGTCAGTTTTTTTTTTTTTAAGTTTTCTTTTGTAAAATAATCTTTTTGGTTTCTTAGCTGTACAATTAGGTCATCAGGTAAAAGGATGTCTTTTCTTTGCTTCACCAATTTTATACTAATTACTGAGTATTTGTCTCATTGCCTTAGCTGGAGCCTCCGGAGGATACTGAGAGCAACAAGGGCCCTTATTTTAAAGGAAATGACTTAGTGTTCTTACAGTCTTTGCTATTTCTTTGCTATTTCTCACATTTCACTCTAGACATACTTTGGCCTGGGGTTTTTGTGTTAGTTTTCTATTGCAGCATGATAAATTACCATAAATCTGATGGCTTACAATAACATGGATTCTGTTATCTTAAAGATTTACAGACCAGGAAATGGCTGGCCTGGGCTTAGCTTGTGTTATGGACGGAATTGTGTCCCCTCCCCAAACTCATATGTTAAAGTTCTAAACTCAAGGTGAGCGTATTTGGAGGTAGGGCCTTTACAGAGGTAATTAAAGTTAAGTGGGGTCATGTGGGTGGGCCCTAGGCCAGTCGGACTAGTGTCCTTGTAGAAGAGACACCAGACTCCATCCCACTCTCTCTCTCTCTCTCCACTCAGAGGAAAGCGTGGCCATCTGCAAGCCACAAAGGAACACCCCACCAGAAACCCCCAGGGTAGCACCCTGGTCTTGGACTTTCAGCATCAGGAACGTAGAGAAAATAAGTGTCTGTTGTTAAAGCCGCCAGGCTGGGGTGTTTGTTATAGCAGCCTGAGCTGACAGACACACTGGGCCCTCTGATCTGGGTCTCATAGGCTGAAACTGTTCACAGGTTGCATCCTCATCTGAGCTCAGCTGGGGAAGGACGTGCTTCCAAGCTCCTCAGACTGCAGGCAGAATTCATTCCTATGTTGCTGCGTGATTAAGGCCCCCATTTTCTTGCTAGCTCTTGGCCAGGGATGGCTCTTAGCTGCCAGAGACCACCCACATTCCTTCCACGTGGCTCCCCAGGCTGTCACGGTGTGGGTGTTCCTTCTCTAAGGCCAGCAGCAGTATGTGCCTCTTGTTCCTTCTCTGCTTCCAGCCTAAGAAAACTGTGTTTTAAAGGGCCCACCTGATTGGGTCAGGCCCACCAGAAGAGTCTCCCATTTGCCCAACAACGTAACATAACCATGGGAATGAGATCTCATTGTAGTCAGAAGCTCAACCTACATCCAAGGGGAGGGGATTGCACAGACCCCATATACCCGGGTCCTCTTAGAATCCTGTTTGCCACAGTTTTTATTAAGAATAATTTATAGGGCACCTGGGTGGCTCAGTTGGTTAAGCGACTGCCTTCGGCTCAGGTCATGATCCTGGAGTCCTGGGATCGAGTCCCACATCAGGCTCCCTGCTCAGCGGGGAGTCTGCTTCTCCCTCTGACCCTCCCCCCCTCATGCTCTCTCTCTCATTCTCTCTCTCTCAAATAAATAAATAAAATCTTTAAATTTAAAAAAAAAGAATAATTTATAAATTTTCTTAAATGTCTTTTTTTTTCCTTTTGGAATTTGTTGGTATATTGTATTATGATCATAGATGTCCTAACCCCTAACCATGTTTTTATGTCAAATTAAACCACCTGCAATATCCCTGCTTTGTAAATGTTTTAAGGTTTTCTTCGTGATTAAGTGTAATCTATTTTTATATATTCAATCAATATTACAAAAGTGATCTTTCTATTTGAAGAGCATAAATTATGTTATACTGTTTATTATTCATGTCCCCTAAATTCTTTTTTATTTTCTACTAGAGTAGTACAATTCCAAAAAGATGCATTCAAATATCCCATTATGCTTTTTTTTTTTATGTTATTCTGGCCTTTCTATTTTTCTCTATGTATTTAGCTGTTATACTGTTTCTTACTTAGCAATTTATGCCAATTCAATTCAGTATCTCATAAATTAGGCAATTTATCATTATATAATGACCTACTTTCCTCTCGAATGCCTTTAAGTTTAAATTCCTCTTTGTATAAAGTTAATGTCATTCATTTACATTCAACCTCTATGCCACTTATTCTTATAAATCACAGAGCTGAATTTTGTTTTCTAAATCAATCTGTCATTCTCTGTCACTTAGAGGAGAATTTATTCTATTCACATTAAGATGTCATTAATATTCTTAATTTATTTCTTCCTTTTTACTTATTTTATTCACTTTCAACTCTACTCTTTTCCTACTGTTTTTTGATGTTTTGTCAAGTTTCTCTCTCTCATCTGGCTTTTCTCTTTCAACTTTGGGAGCCCTGCGGCACTCCTGCATTTCACCGGTGGTCACCATGCATTTCTCAGCCACACACACATCCGCGAGTCCTAGACGCCAGCACCCCAACCCTTCGGCATCTTGCAGATACGCCTGGGCTGGCTCGGCTGGAGGAGGTGACCCTCAGCACCCCCGCCAAGGCCAGCACATGTCCCCAGCCCTCAGCCGCCCCCAGGCTGGTCACCAGGCTCAGCTTAGGACAGAGTCTCTCCAACAGAGGTCCGCGCTCCCAAGCGCTCCAGGATGCTTCCCGTGCTCCACGGAGGCATTGGGACTGTTTGTTATGTGGCAAGCTCGTGGCAATGCTGACTGATGCACCCCCCACTTGGTGTGTCCTGACCCGTGTCACGTGATGTCTCCCCCCACACCAAAGAACTTACCAGAAAAACACGTTTTTATAGTTTCATTTGTGAAAGAAATCAAAAGAAATGCTTTATTTCTAGTCCACACACAGAAAATTAAATGAACTATAAATTCTTAATGGGATGTCTGATAAAGCAGAAAGAACCTTCACTCCAGACACAAAATTGGTCTCGACATTTACAACTTCATTAAACAATGAAACAAAGTCACAGTGTTCGTGGCTCATAAAAGATGACAGCCCCACATTCAGGCAAGATTGAAACGTTTAAGGATATGAGCTTGAGGCTTTATCATTTTATCTCAGACTCAGAAAGTTAGTGAAATTTATGTGTATCCAATAGTTATTCAAATGAATGATGGCACTTTCTTTTAGCGTGACAAGGAAGGTTTGCGATGAAGATGATGCCAGGCCCGAGTCCCTGGATGGAGCCACACCACTGTCTGCAGCATGTCCTCAAGAGTGAGACGGGCACGTGGTTTGATCGGCCAGCAAGTGATGGTCGGAGACCGAAATCCCTCTGTGGGCAGAGTGAGCAGTTCTCCACGAAAACAGTGCCATGGCCTGTGCTGGTCTGTCCCCTTGTCCCCTTGATGCTCCCGCCATCCCTCTCCACCCCGACGTGCTCCGGTCAGGCCCATGAAGGGCCAGCTTCCATCAACACTGAGACCCCACTGGCGCGGGCAGATCTCCAGAGAGTCGGGTGGAAATAAAGGCCTTCTAGGGATGCACCTGCTGCCTGCTGGCAGGCGGGGAGGCCCTCGTCCTCCTCAAGGTCTGACTTTCAGGGCGTGGGCCACCTGTTCCAGGCCCCACACCAGCAGCACCACTTCTGAAAAACTAGATTATGTGACTTTTCCTTGTCTATAAAAACTGGATAACATGAAAACCTCGGTGGCGTGAAGGTTGGAACCCATCTTGTACAAAGCGCAGGGGCCTGGAGACCTTACGGGGCAGGCTTTTTTATATTTTCCTGGAAATTCATGATTTTAAATACATTAGGAAAGAGTTTCTGGCATTTCCCTTCTTAATTTTTCATATGTGATTTTTTAAAATAAATACAGGTTTAAAAAAAATAAATAAAATAAAATAAAATTTCAAAAATGAAAAAATAAATAAATAAATAAATAAATAAATACAGGTTTGTCTAATTTATCCTATCATTAAAGATCCTATTTTTATTGATTTATCAATTCTACAGGACTTGTAAAATTATAACTTGACCATTAATCATCTCTGCCCCTCTCTTTCTCACAGCTGTCGGTCCTTCTTCTAACGACTTTTGTCCAGTGCTTCCCTGACCTGGCAGACGGCATGGAAGGAACTCCAGCTGAAGGTCAGGGCTGCTTCCTGAAAAGCAGACCCCAACAAGGACACTTTGGCCCAAAGATGCCACTAGAGGAGGGGAGGTCTGGCCTCACCCGCATCCTGAAAACCCATCCTGCCCATGAGGGACGTCGTCCTCAGGATGCTTGGCCACGACTCGGCTTTCTGCTCCCATCTGGGGGGTCTGAAAGCCAAGAGCCCTTGGTGCATCTCTGCTGGCCCCTGCAGGAAAGGAGCCCTGGGAAGGTCCTGGGACTGGGTGGGGTCCAGGAGGCGGGCACTCTCTCCTCCTGTCGGGCTGAGGACAGGAGAAAACCCTCCATCCACCGCAGGGCCAATGGCGGCCCATCTCTTTTCAGGGGCTTCCCTGTGAGAGGGAGGCACCCCGGCTGGGAAGAGACCCATGTTCCAGGAGCCACATTCCTGAAGGGCCAGCACCGAATCCCAGGGACAGGCAACGGGCCCCGACCGCAGGAGCCCCGGGAGGGGGCTTCCCATAGCTGTTCGCAGAGTCTCCCCATCTCGCAGATGTTGCGTGCAGATGAACCACCTGCTGGCCAGCCCCAGCTGAAGCCCACCCCACCGCCAAAAAGAGCAAATCCCGACTCACTGTGAGTCTGGATGATCTTTCCACCTAGTTCTTTGTGGCTTTCTGAGTTAAATTTTTACAAAAATGTGCATCAACTTTGCAAAATCCAAAAAATACTAAATGTTTAACACAGTTTGCCAAATTCCTTCTTGATAATTGACAGCGTGAGCTTTTCAGACCAATGCCAATAAAAACAAGCATCGTTCATTACTGTTGAGTGCCAGGCGAGACGCCGAGTATCCCACGTTATCCTCTTATCTGATCTGCACGAGGAGCTTTCATATCCGTTTATAGTCGGGGAAGCTGATGTGGGGAGGCTGCCATCTGCCCAGGGCCTCGAGGCCACGAGGCAGTGGCTTGAGGGGCTCCCAGACCCCGCAGAACAGGGCCGGGGTCTTCCTCCTCCCACCCCTGCCTCCAGGCACCGGGGGCCTGCAGAAGCTCCCAACAAGAAGCAGAACCTCCCACCTGCCTGGACTCTCTTCAGCTCCTTGGGCTCCAGTGGAGACTCAGACAGCTTGCACCTTGGGCGAATGCAGACTGTTCTGGAAGCCACAGAGCTGGCACGCAGAGGAGCCCGAGCTCACCTGCTGGGACCCCCTCAGTGGAGGACTGGGCCCTGCCCCCAGCCTGCAGGGCATCAGGTGCAGCAAGAGGGGCCATGCTCAGCCACCCAGCCCGGCCAGGCCAGCCCAGATCACAAGGAATAGCAACAAGTGTTGGGGATGCTTGTTAGGCATGCAGGGTAACTTGGACACCATGCACGGGTGGACCCCACTGCCGTCTGGGGTGTAGGAGCCTCATTCTCCTGCCATTCGGGGCTCTGACCAGCGTCAGCAGGACCTGACCTGTAGGACTATCGGGAACCACTCCTAACTGTCCAAGGCCAGGCCTGGTGTCCTGGGGGCTGCAGTGTGTGGGAGGCATCTCGTACGAAGGGGAGGGTGCCCTTCTCTGGAGGAGTTTGGTAGCAGCCCCACCCTCAGCAGTGCCCTGCAGGGCTGACCCCCCTCCAGCTCCCCTCCTGCTGCCCCCACAGCTGCTTCTTGGGCCCCTCTCATTTTCTCTCCCCTTTCTCATCCCTCCCTGATAGACTCCCCAACACCCAGACTGTAGCAGAATCTATTGTAAGGACACATTAAGACCTCATTAGCATGGAAATGAGCAGCTATCTACCTGCACGCGCACCAGCCACCGTCACCATCCCTGCAGAGGGGTCCTGGGGAGGGAGGAGAGAGGAGAGCTGAAAGCAAAAGGAACCAAAGAGCCAGACCCAAGCCCAGCCCAGAGCTACAGGGGTCTCAAGGTCACCAGGCCCCATGCCACACCCCAACCCCGAGCCAGGCTCTACCCCAAGCCTTCTCCCTCTGGATCCCAAGCCAAGAGCCCTTCCTCGTCCTGCCTGAACCTGGTTATCAAGCCTCATCCAACCCAAAGTGCAACCAAGCCCCAGGGAGGCGGGGGCACGACCATCAGACCCCGGCAAACCAGCAGTTCTGAGATTTGGGAAGTGGACGTGACAGACAGCAGGGCGTCTCCGTGAGCACACTCCCGCTGGACTGGAGTCGGCTCCCTCAGGAGTCATAAGTCGTCTGGCAGCTGCGCCCCACGCTGCCTGCAGACCTGCCCACCCCCACCCCACTTCAGGTGAGGATTACAGCCAGGACCAAGACCCACAGCCAAGCGTGCCCCAGGCTTCGTGACCAGCCACTCAGTGAAGGGGCTCGGGACCCTGAGTGGGGCAGAGCCCAGTGTGGGCGGCCGGCTCCACGCCTCCCCCTACCTTTCACCAGGACTCTTCCATCCAAATCTGGACTTGCGCTCTGGCCTCAGGCCCTCAGGCTGTCCTGGGCAGGGGCAGGGGGAGGGCCTGGCACAACGGCCCCCTGTGGCCACTGCCTGTCTCAGGCAGGACCCCCACTGCCCTCACCAAGCACAGGCTGCCCTCCAAGGCCTAGGGGACCCTGGAAACATGACTTGCCAGGATGCCCTCTGCTCCCCGTGCCTCCAGGAATCCTAGTCGTTCAGGTGACCTCCCACCCACAGGGGCAAGAAGAACATCTCCACTCTGCACCCCGTTCAGACCCCTCCGAGGCGGCTCCAGTGGGGGGATCAGGATGCCGAAGCCAGCCGGACAGACACTCCACTGCTGGGCTTTCTCCCCCGGCCGTGCCCCTCACTGGAAGGCCAGGGCCTCGTAGGAAGGTCTGCACGCCCTGAGCTGGGCCTTGCAGTCGGGACTCCAGCGGGTCACAGACTTGCCAGGTGATCTGCCTGCGTCCTGTGTATCAGACTCGCATCAGGAGCTGTTTGAATGGCCCAGACTCCTGGGGCTGTGTCCTCCCCGGTGACCACACACAGCTACCGTGGAGGACGCCGGACTCCTCACCGGGAGGTCTGTACGGTAGCCTCCAGAAGCCACGGTTTGTGCGCACGTGTTCTCCTGTCCACACATAATCGCAGTGCACTCCTGAGCTATTTTTAAATACACAGCAGAACCGGAGTGATTGAACGTGTTATTAACCAATGATGGCTTGTGATCGCCAATTACTTAACTGAGAGAATCAAAGTACAAATTGCCGGGTTTGCTCAATTACTGCTAAAATGGTATAAAAGCATTTTAATTGTGATCAGGATGCGCACTCTCCAGTGTGGATATTAAAGGAATAATGAGCAGTCATAAATACAGTGACCCATTTATCTCCTTATCTGCTTACCAAACAGAAACATCACATCCCAGCAAACGGACTCAAAAGGCAGAACCGAGTTAATTAGGTTTACTGAATTAGTGGAACATCTAAATTGGATTCTATTCCAGTGTTTAGTCGAAATTTATCTTAGCTGGGAGTTGGGTTTCTGGCTAAAAAACAAGTGTCAAGGAAAATAATGAACCTAATACAAAATTATTTTCTTAAAAAAATTAAAGTTAAAAACCCTTTCCTGGGACTTTTTTTTTTTTTCCTTTTTGCAAAGATGGCTTGAGAACTTAGAGGTAATTTTAGGTAAAGAGCCAGGCGTTAGTTCTCTTACGCCAGGGCCCTCCTTCTCTGCGCTCGCTCGTCCTTGCTCAGCGGCATCTGGGATTCGCGTTTCATGAGCTCAGTAGATGATAAGCATGCCATGCTCCCACGGCCACTGGTGCTCCCCCCGCACACCCAGCCTGGTGACAGCACCCAGCACCCTCTTATTCAGGATGTGAACGAGAGGACCTCAGGCCAGCCTGGTGCCTTGTTGGTGGCAGGAGCCCGGGGGATGGCAGAGGGAGCCTTGGCAGAAAGGGCACCTCCCTGACTGCTCCATCTAAGTGCCCCATCTGTCCAGCACGCGGCCACCAGCATGAGCAGGAGGATGGAGATGACACAGAGGGGCAATATTCTAAGAGGTAATGGATAAGAATCTTCCACAAATCTTCCTGGACCATCTGTGCAGATAAACACATCCCAGAGAGAGAAACCCTACCCACCCGACAGGTCAAGGCCACGTGCCACAGAAGAGCACCTCCAAAAAATACACAGAACCTTGTGATAAAGATAAAAGGGCACTGGTTGTAAATACCAAAGATCCCAACACTGGACAAATAATTGAGGACAATAGCATGTGTGGGTGCTGTGAAGGGCGGGTCTGGAAGGAAGGTAAGATGGGTGGACGTCCTCGTCACATTCAGGAGGAGGATACATACACAGAGTAAGTTTAGACCACATTAATAAAAACATGCTAAAAATGCAAGAGTATAAATGGTTTTTATTTTTATATATATGCACACACATGTAAAATGTACCAAATTGACAGAAATAAACTGACTACAAGGGCTAACAATTATATAGCTCTCTGCAGACACTTGACAGACATTAATTCACTTACTCTTCACCCAAACACTATGGTTAAGTGCTATGATTATCCCATTTTACAGGGAGAGAATCGGAGTCACCTGGAGGTGAGGCCGCTTGCCCAAGGACAATCAGCTGGTAAGTGATAGAGCTAGAATACAAGAGAAAGTCAAATCAGTCAGAGTGACATCAAGAAAAGAGGGAGAAAAAAGAAGCAAAAAGGAGGATTGATATGCACAACACACAAAATAAGTCGGTAGATATTAGTCCAATCATATGAATAATCCAATAAATATAAATGAGTTAAATATACTTTTTAAAGGGTGGAGGCTCTCAAGCAAATCAACCAAATTAAGAAAATACAACCTGTGTGGTGTTTACAAGCCTAAAAAAAGGAAATGAGGAGGCGCCTGGGTGGCTCAGTCTTTAAGCCTCTGCCTTCGGCTCAGGTCATGGTCCCAGGGTCCTGGGATCGAGCCCTGCATCAGGCTCCCTGCTCTGCGGGAAGCCTGCTTCTCCCTCTCCCACTCCCCCGATTGTGTTCCTGCTCTTGCTATCTCTCTCTCTGTCAAATAAATAAATAAAATCTTTAAAAAAAAAGGACAATGAGGATAATGTGTGTGTATATATATGCATAAATTGTGTATATTTAATTTGGTTAGATAGAGAAGAGAGATATAAGGCATATCTTGGGCAAATAGCATTGAAAGCAACAAAAAAATTGTTTCAATTTTTAAAGAACAAAGCAGCAATTAATCAAGGATGTGTAGTAACATTGAGAGTAAATGCAAATATTAAGGTAACTTCAAAAACCATGGAGGGGGGCACCTGGGTGGCGAAGTCGGTTAAGCCTCCAACTCTTGGTTTCAGCTCAGGTGGCGATCTCAGGGCCGTGGGATTGAGCCCTGCGTCGGGCTCCACACAGCGTGGAGTCTGAGATTCTCTCCCTCTGCCTCTTGCGCTCTCTTGTTCTCTCGCTCTCTCTAAAAATAAATAAATAAATCTTGAAAAAACAAAAACAAAAATTGTGGAGAGGAACGTGGAGAGCCACAGGGAGGCAGTGACAGCTGCAGCCCCACGGGAGGTTGTCCGCAAAGTCCTCTCAGACGATGGTCCAGTGAATAAGCGGTGAGAAGCATCTAGAAGCCTACACAGCATAACAGAGGTTTGGGGTCCCATGGGACCTGTGACCTCTCCAGGAGGCCCGCACGTGGCCAGCCCATGTGCACGTGCTGACGCACTGACGGCCTGCCCAGTCCTCGCCCTCTCACGGGCTCCCCCACCACCTCTCGGAACCTATCCCCCTCTGCCCTGCCAGTCCTCGTCCAGGTGGACCCCCGCTCGGGACACACTGCGGCAGGAGACCCCGCACTCATTACTCTCCCTTCTCTGAACCTGGAGAGCCCCCGTGGGGTGAAACTCAACAGCTCTCTCATCTTGCCCTCGTTTTACGTGGGCAAACACAGCCCTGGTTCTGAGCCCCAGAGCAGCACACAAGCTGCGTCTGCCTCCTGGGCCTGGCTGCAAGCTGACCGACCAGCAGAGCCCAGGTCGGGGGCCACCGGCAGGGCTCCCTGGGGCTGGCTATGCAGACACCCCCCAGGACCCCTGAGCAGGAGGGACGACAGCGGGAGGCAGGCCGGGCCCCCCAGACCTCCTAAGAGCACGGAGTGCAGAGAGGCCCTGGGGTGCTGGCTGCATGGGCAGGGACTTAGGGGGCACACAGGCTCAGCCAGAGTTGGGGCGGCCTGCACTGGACTTGCCTCTGGACAGCGAGCTGTGTGGGAATGCCCAGTGGTCAGAGCGGGTCCCCGGAGCGCACAGGGAGGGCCAGCCTTTGGGCGTCCAAACCAAGTTCGTACCTTCAGTGAGTCAGTGTCTATGGATGGTCATCCTAGGATAAGGTTTGTGGACCCCGAGCTGTGGACATCTGGGCCACATCCTCCTTCGCTGGGGGCCATCCTGTGTACCCATGAGCTGCACCCACTCGATGCCAGCACCACCTCCATGGTGACGACCCCCACTGTGCCCAGCTGCACACGCAGCTCCCGCCTCCGCACTCACCCGCGGCGCCAGGTGGCGCGCAGAACGGGCATGAGTGATTCCGACTCCTCTGTGGCCTGCCAGGGAGGTCACGTGGCCCAGGACGGCACGTGGATCGTTCTTTCATGTACATTGTAACTGGAATCTATAAATCCTGGTCACACCTGTAGCAACCCAGGTCTGGTCACCCATCCGGCCCCTCTCACGGGGTAGAAACTCACGCCCGCTTGTCTCCGCTTCTATTACACTAAGTCATGAAGGGAGAGATTCGTTCTAACCGCATGCCCAGCACTGGTTGTGAAGGCAGACGCGGACACCTTCCCCAGCGCCGGTCTGTGTGGCTCAGGACGCCTTCTGTCCTCCAAAGACGTGGCGTTTCCATGGGACGCTGGGGCGTCGGAGTTAATCAGCCCGCCTCCCCACTGAGAGCAGATTCCAGCAACAGGAACGGGGCCCTGGGAGGTTCTCACTGACTGGGAAAGCATCTCTGAAATTGTGCAAAAGGCAACTGGGGAGCTACAGACGGCAACCACTGGGACGCCGGCAAGAGCTTCACATCCTGATCTTCATTTTCCACTTCTTTGATCTGCACTTTGATTAGCTTTTCACTTTCTCCATCTGCCTGGATTTGTCGCTATTAACTCACAATAGATTTCTTTGTGCCCTGTTCCAACTCTCCTCCACCCGCAGAGTTCTGACAAATCACTTCTGTGCAAAACCCAGCATCATCACTCAGACGAGGCGGCCAGGTTAGTGGGTGACGCGTTTCCACGCGTTGGACAAGGGCAGGGTGGGGCGGAGAGCACACCTCGGGAGAGAGTGTGTGGCACAGCCCGTCCCCAGAGAGACGCCCCTCTGCCCGTCGGCCGCGCTGGGCCCCTAACCAAACAGCACGGCATTCCAGAAACCTGCCAGCTTCCCATCTGGGAGACTGAAGGATGCTTCCACCTTAAGATGATACCAGGCACCAAGTACCAAACAAACAGAGCCCAGTTCTCGCTGAAGGCTTGATGAGGTCCCAGGGGGTAGACAGAGGGGACTGGGGATGTAAGAGAGGAAATCAAGGCACAGAAGACGCAGCAAGTGAACTGCACCATCCTGGTTCACGGAGAACCCACAAACTCTTCCTCCTTCAAGCTCCAGGGAAATCCCGGGCTCCTGAAAAGTCTGTGGCTCCGGGGGCCCCAGTCAGCCCATCCTCAGGATCGTCCGTTACCACCTAGGTCCTGTCTCCGGGCACTCACCACTTCCACCCCCAGGGGCCCCAGTCTCCCGGACAGGCAGAACAGTGGCCCTCCCCACCTCCAGGGGCGCTGTCTCCCTTGGGTCACCTATGCGCCTCTTTCAGGTGTTTCTAGCTCCTAGAGAACAACCCACGTGGCACATCCCTGTGCAATGTTTCAATCGGACCAAGAAATAATTTTTCACCTAGGCCTCCCTCCAAAAAAAAAAAAAAAAATCAAGAAGCCTTCCTAGTTCTAACTTAACCACAATCATTCACACAATTATAGACGTATTTTTACATTACCAAAGCAATCCTGTCATTCTTTGGTCTAAATTATTGTGTAAGGCCATCCTGCCAATTTTCTGGAAACCCAGTTACAATCCGCGTTGGGAATGGTCTGACGTCTCTGCCTCTCAAGGTTAAAGGGCACTTGCACATTTTAAATAATGACTTTCACTTCTCTTTTTTTTTATTTTTTTAAAGATTTTTATTTTTATTTATTTGACAGAGAGAGACACAGCAAGAGAATGAACACAAGCAGGGGGAGTGGGAGGGGGAGAAGCAGGCTTCCCGCGGAGCAGGGAGCCCGATGCGGGGCTCGATCCCAGGGTCCTGGGATTATGACCTGAGCCGAAGGCAAACACTTAACAACTGAGCCACCCAGGTGCCCCAACGACTTTCACTTCTCAAGATTTTTTTAAATCTTAAAATCAGGTGGGACCCCAGCAAAATTCTAAATGCAGACAATGGCTCAGAGACTTTGAGGATCTGACTCCCCAAAGACAAGAGCCGCTCCCTGGGCCTCGACCTGACGTCCAGCACCATGACCCGCCCACACACCTCCTCTCCATCATGCTTCGGAAGCGAGACACAGCAGCACGGCTGTTTGGAGAAGATACTTTGACAGAGCCAATTCAGTGCAAGAATTATTCAGGTGTATCTTAACAGAAACCAAGTTATTACATCTTCAAGCTTTTTATAAACTTCATTGCAGCAACAACAAAAACAGAAATGCTTCTATCGGACCTGCTCTGAGGGGTACGGTGAAGCCGCCCGGCCCTCATGCGCAGTCCACTTCTTGGGGCTCAAGGAGGATTGTTCCTCCCCGCCACTTATTGCAGACAGGTGGGGCCACGTGACCAGTTCAGGCCTTGGGTCCTGGGCAGGGGTGACAGGTGTCGCTCCGGGGCCCGAGCATGTGCTCTGCTCCCTCACCACAGCAACCGGAGAGGCATGGATTGACATGAGGGTGCATAGGATCAAGGCATCCAGGAATGCTGGCCCAAGACACGGGGTAATTGTCCAGAGAGCCAGAGGGCCTCTGGCTGAACTTGCATGAGTGAGAAACACAGTTTTGAAGCACTAACCCATTGAGATTCGGGAGCTGCTTGTTACTGCAACATAGCCCAGAACATCCTGGCAGATACGAACCCTTCCCATGTCCCAGGGTATGCTCCACACCCCTCACCCCACTTCAGTGCTCACAACAAACCTACGAATCAGTGGCTCCTACTATTCCATTTTCCAGATGGGGAAACTGAGTCTTAGAGAAGTTCAGTGAATGTCCTAAGGTCACACAGTGTATCCCAGGCTCTCATATGGCTTGTCTGATGGTCTGCTCTGTGGACAGCCCACTCCAGCTTTTATGGGTGCCCCCCTTCAACACACTCCTTACTCACTCCTCCCCAGAGATCATCCAGTTGCCAAGTCTCACACACCTCACCCCTTCCCTGACTCTCCCAGGACAACCCCACACTAGCCCAGTTCACTGCTGGTTGGTTTATGCCATCAATATTTCAAGTCTTGAAGACATTACTAATTCCCTAGAAACCATGCAGTCCAACAGAACATTGAGACCCAAATGAATATAGAATATCGGAGCTAATGTCCAATTTTGAATTCATTGTTCTTGTCAAATCAACAGCCTTGCAAGTTCCAGTTTACAAATGGTCCACATTTGGCAAAATTCAACTCAATTTAGAAAACAATAAATGTGTGATTACTACCTATACAATCCAGTGGGCACAAGTCAATATAATATGGCACATGAACATATGAAATGTTCATGAATTTGGTGATGAAACAGAAAAATGTATAAATGATTCTAATGATGATGATGATGCAGAGGATGAGGATCATGGTGATAATGGTGATGATGATGATGATGATGGTGATGTTGGTGGTGGTGATGGTGATAATTAAATCCACATACCAAGAACTACTGAATATTCATTATCACACCGAATATGACAGAGGCACCATTGACTCTTCTTAATGTACTGATGGGGGAAGTGAACTACGAAAGGTTATATTATTTTATGTTATTTGGTTTAGGTCACACAGCCTGAGTACTCAAGTGTTCAAGACTCATACCAGTCTGGCTTCACAGCCCCTGTTTTCAACACTATATGAGCATACCAGGAAAGGCAATCAGTCAGAGTCTCCAAATTACAATCAATTTGTGCAATAAATATGCACTGATACCCCTCTGCATGGAGCACCTGAGGACACAGTCCCAAGCCAAACACTCCCATCTCCCCTGACTGTTCACAGGGAAGTCAGCGAAGTACATGGAGGCTTCCCCTGCCCTCCAGTAAGCCCCCATCACCCTCAACACACACCGACATGTCGGCACAGAGCAAGTGCCCCTTGCTTCTTTGGGTGTCATGACCGTAACATCTATCATCTGTAACACAAGAAGCGGTCACCATGCTGCCTCCCCCACTAGGATTTTGGGTCCTTGAGGGAGGCATGCATATGTGCCCCCATGTCCTTAATGCCCAGCACAGGCCGTGGTGTCCATGCTCTCCACAAGCAAGCACTGACCAAGCAACTGCTCTGCTGAGTAGGGGTGTATCACCTACTCCGCTGGGTAAAGGAATCGTGGCAGAGGAACCTCCCCTCTGGAGCTCCGAGTCGATCTGAGCAAACAGTAATCCAGAGCTATTTACTTCCCGTAATAAATGCTATGAAAGAAGGTGTAGCCTGCTACAAGGACTGGAAACAAGGAGCACTAGCCAGGTCAAGGGTGATAACAACGCTCTCCGAGGAGGCGACATGCAAGCTGCTTCATGGGGGGTGTGCAGAGTCAATAGCACAGAGCTGGCAGGCAAACCATTTGGAAGGAAGGAAGAAGGGAGGAAGGACCTCAACAGTGTGTGTGGGATAAACACTCTAAGAACCCTGACTCCACCCCCAAATCTAAGTGACTATCTGGAGGGGACTGGAGACTCATCTAGGACCTGGTTTTGATCACATAATCTTGGGTCCACCCAGCATGAATTTCCATCTCACAGGGTCCTGGATCTGCCTCTCAGTCCCCTCCCTGTAAAATGGACACAATCATGGCCCCTATCCGTGCAGATTAGTTGAGGAAACCCATATGAGGAAAACAGCAAGCACCTGCACATAGAAATATTTCAAGAGATAGAGCGGGTAAAGAGCAAGGAAAGAGGCATGTTGACCCCATGGCTGCCTTGCTGGAAAGGAGTAGTTGCCCTGCATCTCTGGGTGTTGCTGGACAAGACAGCTGGTCATGACACACCAAAGCTGCCATCACACAGTGGACACCCCTCAGTGGCTTTCTCTCCAGTCCTGCCTTCCTATTATTCCTCAAAGTCACCATCAAGGCCGGCCCAGCAGGAGCGAGAGGATTGATAGATGGAGCTTGAGTTGGGGTGGTTTCACAGGTCACAAATGGCACCACAGACGGAGTCCGCAGTGGCCTCCTGGGCGCCCGGCCAAGTGGGACCAGATGGGCAGCCCAGACAGGCACTCTGTGCAGCTTACCCGTCCATTCTCCACACATGGCATCTCACAGTGCTCTCTTTGGTCTGATTATGATTAGAAACGGTTCAGAGTAAAGGAAACAACCTCAGTTTGTGGCCAGAAAGTTCTGGCTCTGGATGCAGGGTCTGTCACGTGTGCGTCTGATGAGTTCCGTTTCTTCCCGTGTCCTCGCAGTTACTCCCGGAGCACGTGCTCTGTGCCAACCCAGCAAGGGGCAGCGTACAGGGCGGCCAAGGCCAAGACCTCAGGGGCTCCCTGCCTTGGGACATCCCCGCAGCGATCCAACAGAAGTAGGTGTAAAATGTGCGGACAATGAATATGACCCACACAATGAGAGAGGAGCCACCAGCTCCTCTGTCATGAAAACTCTGATATTTGATGGAGTCACAGAAGCTGGAAAAGAGAAGGAGAGACCCAGGAGTGTAGACAAAGCCGTGCCCCAGGGGCTGAAGAGTCTGAGGGATGAGGCCCCAGAGGAAGGGTCTGGTGGATGGGAGGGAAAAGTGAATTCAGGTGTGATGGGTCAGATCTTATCTTGAAAATGTTCGCTCTACCGGTGGAGGAGACTGGGTCTGACAGGTGCCCACACGACTCCCAGCAGGTGTGTAAGGAAACGGTTCCGTTTGTCTAGATGAGAGCCCGTGGTGGATTGGAGCAGGGTCCACCATCACAATCAGGACACAGAACAATTCTATCACCACAAAACTTCCCATCTGTCTCTAGAGCCACCCCTCCCGCCCTCCCGACACCCGGCAGCCAGTGGCTGGCTCTCCGTCACCATGGCTTTGTCTCATTTGGAAGAGCACACTGATGGAATCACAGGCCATAGAGAAACCACTTCTGTCACTCAGATGATGGCTCGGGATCCATACAAGCTGTCGTGTGTAACAACCATTCCTCCCTCTCCTTGTGGAATGGTGTTCCATTCTGTGATGGCCCCGTTGGCTTAACCACTCACCTGTCCAAGAACGTGCGGTCTGGGCACCACACGCCTACCCTCTTTGGTGATTGCTTCCAGAGTTGAGCTGTTATGACAGATCTTCCATAAACATCCATGTGCAGGTGCTTATGTGAACACAGTTTTCAATTCACCCGAGTAAATGCATGAGACAAGGACTGCAGGTCACAGGGTGAGCACAGGCTCAGCTGTAGAAGAAACGGCTGTTTTCTATAATTCCATCAGCAGTGTGTGAGACTTCCAGCTTCTTCACATCCTTTTGACTCGAGCCATTCTGACAGGTGCGTGGTGGTCCCTCAACATGCTTCCATTTCATATTTCCCAAATCAGGTGCTGATGATGTCAGAGAACCTACTTCATGTCACTTTAATTCTTTTAAATTTGTTCAGGTTTGTTTTTCTAACTCAGAGTGTGATCTCTCTGGCCAAGAATTCCTCACACACTTGAAAATCAGAACCATCCTCCTGAGGTTGGACAGATGACAAAACCACGGAATAAAGAGATTACCAGACACGAAATGAGGAGGGAAAACGTCATGGACAATCTGGAGGAAAAATACACAACAGGAGCAAACCCACGGATGATCTCAGTGTTGGAGTTGGTAGACAGGGCTTTGAAATCACTGTGCTTACCATGTTCCAGAAAACAGAGGAAAAGATAAATAGAACCCATGAAAATGGAGAGCTTAGGAGAGAATTAGAACATTTAATGAGACAAATCAGACGGTCATTCTAAATGGAAAAGTATAGTAGAAAAAATCCTTAAGAGCAGTATCCAAAGATAGAAAGTAAAATAAGATAAGAACCCAACAGTGGGGTTCTTATCAGTGGCGTAAACACATGGGGACCAATTATATTCCGACTGACAGTAAATACAGGAATTTAACAGCACACCCGAGTGAGATATTCCAGGATGACAACCTCTGCAGAAACGGAGACGTGAACCACCTCCGATGAGCCCGCTGTTTCCCGCGGCCGGTGTCTGTGGTCCAAGGCTGCACCAGGCGCAGATGCTCTCCGAACAGAAGATGCCAGGTGGGGGGCTTAAACGCAGACCTTGGAATCTCACCCGTAGAATCAGTAACGGGAATCCTCAGCCAGAGCCCCTGTGCCCCCCAGAATGTGCGCCCGACCTCGTGCACTCCCAGCACAGCACCTCCACCGCCCACGAGCAGTCTTGCCAAAACGCAGACTTGACCTTACAGGTTCTCGCATCCCACCGGTGCGGAGGTGACCCCGGGCTGCAGGAGGACCCACAGACGGAGGACAGCCAGCCATGCTCAGACCCTGATTTCAAGGATAAACCAAGGAGCTGGAAGACAATGAGGGGACCCTGCGCAGGACTTGGCATCCGACATTATTGAGAAATCACAACCAGATTTGGGGGCAGTAACAACAAAGTCATGCTTCAAAAACATCGGCCTCATCTTTGAGGGGCCGTGTAGAACTATTCACTTAAAAAGTAAGTGACATTTGAAATTTACTTCCAAATAATCCGAGACAGAAGGAAATAAGTGGGGACCCCAGGCCGGGTGAGGTCCGACCTTCGGCGTGGGTTATGTGGACGTAGACTCTGATGGATTCTGTTCTCTACTCTTGTATGTATTTGAAATTTTTCATGACAAAAAAGTAGGAAAAATTAAAGATACAGCTTGCTCACCAAAGAACTGGAGAAAGTGAATGCAGTAGGGCCAACACCGTATTCCAGGTGGGACTTTGAGTCACCACATCAGGGTCTGGGATCAGCTGTCACCACTGGAGCTGCTCATCAACACCGGGGAGGTCCTGGACCATCTGGTAACAGCCTGAGGGAAGAAGGAAACCAAGAGCCTCCCCTCGCCCCGGGGGCCCCGCTCTGCAGCCCCGCGTCCTGGCTGGGATCCCCAGGGACGCGGTCAGTCGGGGAGGAGAACACGCTAAGCCTCGCCAGTCACAAACATGCCCTAGCCTGTGAAACCGGCCCAGAGATGTCCTCCCTTCTCCACCAGCACGTTCTGAAATTAAACAAATCAAAATCAAAACAAAACAAAAACATTCCTCTATGCTAACTGCAATCAGAGTCCACGTCCTATTACTGAAAGCAGAGGAATAACAGAAATATTCTCCCAGTGAAGGAAAGGGAGCAAGAACGTGTCGCCATTAATAAACATGTGTGCTGCTTATGATAAAGTAATGACACATCTCCTCCACACACTCCCCCCACCTCCCCAGCCAACCTTGCAGCAAAGGGTGACCGTGCAACCAGATCTGGCCACCGGGACCTCAGGGAGTCTGTAGGGAGCTTCAAGAGAGCATTGCTTTCCTGCTTTTCTGATGAAAGATGCCTCTTCCCTCCTAGAATGTGGCTGTGATCCTTGGTGCTGTGGCAGCCACTTTGCCACCATGAAGCTGTGAAACAAGGAAAGGAAACCTCACTGAACTTGGAGTCCGGAGCCCTGAAGGAGGTGCACTCACGCGTGAACCACACCTTGCAGCCGCACCACCAGCAGGAAGAAGGAAGATAAGGATTATCTTGACAGGTGAGAACAGACTTCACATAGGAATTTCATCTCCTGCTTCTGAGAGAAGAAAGGTCCCTCCTGCCCCGGCTTGCAGCCAGTGAGGAACTGCCACACCTCGAACTCTTGTTCTGCTCCAAAGAACTTCTGTCCAAAACACCGTTCCCCAATTTCCTCCTAACACCTAATAAAAGCTGACCTCCCCTTGGTCTCCTCAGACTTGCCTGTGGTCTGCCATAGTTTACTTGTCCGGAGTTGCAGTTCCTATGCTGTTCCAATTAACTCATTTTGTTGGTGCAAAAACTGGCTATTTTATTTCTAAGGCTTATAAAGCTATGAACAGCAGAGCAGGAAGGCGAGGAGCCAGCTCCCCACCACACTCCAGCCCTACCCTGTGGGATCTCTAAATGTCTTTCCTGCCTGAGTCACTGTTGTTCACCCAATCTGTTCTTGAAGACAAGTGCATCCTAAGTGATTTAAAGTCCTTCCTTTTAATCTACCAAATTAAGGTTAAGAAGGGCTCCTTTGTGCATTCCCCGAAGGCTCCACTGGGCACGTCCTGCATGCCCACCACGGTCCTGGGAGCTGCGTGGACACACAGAGGTGGGTAGGGTTCAGGCGAACGAGCGTCCCTAATGTGTTGTACGCCGAGTCAGTGGTCCTCTCTGGAGGGACTGTGTGCCCCGGGGACACACGGCAATGTCTGCAGGCATTTCTGATTGTCGAGCCTGGGCAATGACATGGTATGTGTGGGTAGAAACCAGCATGCTGCTCGACACCCTGCAATGCACAAGGTAGGCTCCATCCCTGAGGACCATCCAACCCAAACTGTCATCCTACTGAGGCTAAGAAACCTGCCCTGAATTTTGTGGCCGGGGCTCAGCGCAGTGCAGGCTTCCCTCAGCAGGCTCTGGACGAGCTCTGTTCCTCACTGAGCCCAGGCCGACAGCAGCCGCTCTGGGAAACCTCCGGCTGACCAACCAGTGACGCCGCCAGAAGGTGCCTATCTCGAACGCCAGGTCAGAGACTGCCCGGATCTGCCCTGTTCCTGGGTTTTCCTTAATTAAGAAAAGGGGGCGAGGGGCAGTGTCATTAATCACATAGTATCCCCATGTCCCTGCGGGACCGGCTGTGCAAGGCTCCTGCAGCCTCACCAGCAGCCCGGCCGGTATGGGGCCACCCCCAGCCTCCGACGCACTGCGCGTCTCCGGGGCCGCCGGGCTCCGATGTTGCCATGCCGACCCCGGGGTGCAGACCGCGTCAGGTGAAACTGCGGGACAAGGAAGGGATTTCTTGTTATTTGGCTGTTCTGACACCTCACAGACTGTTTGCCTTCACAACTACGTACAGTTCTGTTTTGGAAACATTCAGGAGACGAGCGGGTTAGGACACGGCCATACAAGCCTGTAACAGCCCGTCCACAGAGAAGGGGCGAAGGGCTCACCCCGTCTTCTGTCCTCTGTCCCCTCGGAGCAGGTGACCAGCAGCTCCGTGCCGCTTGCCCCCGCGAAAGCCAACTAGAGAGGAGTGTACAGTCAAGACCCTGCTATTTCTGAAGTTGACACAGAAAAGCCAGGCCCCTTTGGCTTTCCCGGCTCCCTCGCCATTAGTCCCTCGCTTGCTGGGGGCAGCGGAGACCCCGCCACCCGCCGGGGCTGGAGATACCTCCTGCCCTCTAATCTCTGGATCCACGCCGGATCAAATGGGCACAATAAACACAAGCGCTTTTGAGCCAGAGATTCAGAGTAATTGCATTACTGGCCTGGCCAGCCCAGATGTTTGGGGATCTGGGATAAATAAAAAAGAAATAGCTTATAAAGTGATCCCCAGCGCTCCATTGCAGGGCTGTGCTGAACCCTGCTATTTCGTTTGCATGATTTAGCAAAAGGAAGTTTGCATTGATATGTAAATAGTAATGCAAGTAGGTTACATTGGAAAACAAAGGCGGGCAGAACAGCCTATTATATTTTATAGCCATTTGACTACAGGCTTTGTTGCTGCCAGAAAACACAACAGCAATTATGCTGGACCTACAATTTAAAAAGCTCTGCCTAGCGCTAGTGTTTCAAGAATAACATTTAATAATGGAATTACGTTGTCATTTGCATATGGTGTTCTCGACTGAAGGTGTATTCAGAATTTATTGGGCATCTTTATTAGCTTTCAGTGATTGACTTCTGGAAATTTGGTATGCACATCTTGCAGTGAGGGGAAAAAACCTTCAACAGAGAAAACTCAGTGCATGAAGATAAATGACACCCACTGTTTCAGAAGGCTGCCGAGAAGGACGGTCCTGAGCGCCCATGTTTTATGGTATTATGGGGCACAGCGGACCCAGAGAGGGGCTGCAGTTGACCCTAATACTTCTGAGACTCCACAGCACGAAAGGCCTTGTGGGTCTGGCTGCACCTGAGGTTCTGTGGCGCCAAGGATGGGGAGAGGCTTCGGGTGTGATGAGCACAGAGCTTAAAAGCTTGCGTTCTTGGGGCGCCTGGGTGGCTCAGTCGTTAAGCGTCTGCCTTCGGCTCAGGTCATGATCCCGGGGTCCTGGGATCGAGCCCCGCATCGGGCTCCCTGCTCCGCGGGGAGCCTGCTTCTCCCTCTCTCACTTCCCCTGCTTGTGTTCCCTCTCTCACTGTGTCTCTCTCTGTCAAATAAATAAATAAAAAAATTAAAAAAAAAAAAAAAAAAAGCTTGCGTTCTTGACCCAGTGTCCTGCACCAACCGCGTGGCCGGAGGTGGCATGCGGATTGCACTGAGCAGACTGGCAGGACTGGTGCCGTCAGGAAATTTGCTGGAGATGTTTTGTTGGGCCCCCGTCTCAGACCTGCTGAATCAAAATAGGCAAGACCCCCAGGTGGCTGGCAACCGCAGTGATAGCCTAGAGATAATTATGATATTACCGGGAGTAAGAAGCACATTCACAAGGAACCTAGTTACCCATACGTGTGCGCTTGGGTGCACGCATGAACTCAAAGTGTAATCACAGGATACTCACCACGTCCAGCAACCCGCTATTTCCTGTTCCATTTCACTCAGTTCTACCTAAAAATATTGGTCACCACTCTCTGGTCTGACTTCATGACCTACTCATTGTGACCACAGTTTTATAGACTCTGCTCTAGAATTTCATTCTGGAAGCGTGAATATCTGGATCCCCTCCTAAACACACACAAAAAAATCCAAATAAAATATTTTTACGATATACGAAGTGTATCGGTGGATGGACGAGAAGCCAGGCCACCCTCGAGCTGAGGGAGGACAGAGCTAGAACAGGTTCTCACCTTGAGGCCATTTGTGGTGAACTCGAACATCAATGTTCATGGTCTGTTGCAGGAAGAAGGCAAAGCCGAGAGTCTTCCTGAGGTAGGGAGCGCAGCGAGACCACCCCGCAGGACCGCATCTCAGCACACAGAAGGCAGACGACCCTTCCCAGCATGAGACGGCACCGCAAAATGTCAGTGTCTGAGTTGGTGCTGGAAGGGGTGAGAGCCTTTTAAGAGTTCTTGACAACACACCATCTGACCTGGATTAGCAACCCAGGCGCACACCAGTCGTGTGGTCCAGATAAAACCTTAACCTAGCCCTCGGCTCAAAGAGCCCCTGGACAGTGCCTCTGGAGGCTAGGAGCTGTTCTGCGATAGCTTCCGGAACAGTTCATCGTGAAAGAATCACAAAACGGACACAGAAACAGGAGACAATGAGCAAGAGAGCAAAAAACAGATGGAAAGTAAACAAAGGAGACAGAATGCATGAAAGACCCAAACCGACAACACGCTCCAAGGACCAGAGACTCCAGAAGGTGAACAAGGACCAGGCTGGGTCTTCACCGAAGCAAACATGACTGCTACCAGTGAAAAATGCAATTGTTGAAATTAGTAATTCAGTGGGTAGATTTAATAGCTGACAGACAAGCTGAAGAGAAGGAGGAATTAGTAGGCTAGAGGTTACAGAAAAAAAAATTATACCGGATGAATCTGGAGAGATGGAGAGACTGGGGGGGGGGGGTGGACAAGAAGCTTGAACGCAGAATGAGGACGTTTACCTGCATTTAACTGGAGCCCCAGGAAGAGAACAAGAGACAGACAATAAGACAGAGACAATATTTTAAACAATAATGGCTGATAAATTTCAAAAAAAAAAATAGAGGGGCATCTGGGTGGCTCAGTCGTTAAGCGTCCGCCTTCCTCTCAGTTCATGATCCCAGGGTCCTGGGATCGAGCCCCGCGTCAGGCTCCCTGCTCCGCGGGAAGCCTGCTTCTCCCTCTCCCACTCCCCCTGCTTGTGTTCCCTCTCTCGCTGTCTCTCTCTCTCTCCATCAAAATAAATAAATAAAATGTTTTTTAAAAATAGGAATTAAAGATATCTCTGATTAAAGAAGGCCAATTAATTCCAATCAGAATAAATCTGAACAAACTTTATGCACCAAAACAACACAGGGACAGTGCAGGCATGCACAGATACAGAGAAGGTCTAAACATGGCTGGGAGTCAGGAGGGAGCATCTTCGAGGAACCGCACGCAACCTGAAAGCCGACGTGCCACCCTCACGGGGAAGCAGGGAGACGGCTGACTGGCCCCCACAGTGTGCAGGTGAGATAGAAGTCTGCACCTGCACGTAGCATCTTTCAGGGACAAGAGCGAAGCACGCTCTTCAGAACCCAAACACAGGGACGGGTTGCACCAACAGACCCTCACTCACAGAAATTAAGTGTGCAGTTGGCACCGAAGGACAGCATTACCAGGAGGTCTCGAACAGAAAGAGGAGTGAGGCATAGAGAAATCACCAAGGTGAGATAAACGATTATGCAAAATACAGTAATACCTGAGGTGTTACCAAAAAATATATATAACGATTATGGTGCATGAGTCAGAGAGAGGACTAGAATATCCTGGGGTCTTTGCCATACATGGAAGAAGTTGAGGAGATTGACTAATTTTATAATTTGATGAGTTAAGTGTAGGAGTGACAACATTTATAGACTAATCACTGAAACAACACATAGTGTCCATTGTCCAAAGTGTCAGAGGAAAAATGTGAAAGAAGAAAAAAATGTCAATGCAGAATAAAGCAAAAGAGGAGAGAAAAAATGGCATATAAAGATTTCTTATAAATCTAAGTATACAATTCTGACAGAGCAATTCTGTTGCAGGTGTATGCCCAGGAGTCATGGAAATAATTGTCCACAGAAAAGACTTGCCCACAAACGGTGGTAGCTACTTTATTTATAATATGTAACTGTCTATGCAATGTAACTGTCTATCAATAGCAGAGCAGATATATATGGAAATCTCAAAGTATCAACTGTTGACAAAGATGTGGAGCACCCAGAACTATTAATACACCATTGGTGGGAGAATATTGGAACGATCACTTTGGAAAATGACTTGTCCTTGTCATATAAAGTGAATTTGAGCATGATTTATGTTCAGGCAATTCCATGGCTAGGGTTAGCAAAAGGAGCTCACGGGCATCCTGCCCGTGACAGCATAAAACCAGAAAACCAGAAGCAAGCCAGATGTCCATCAATCATAAGGTAAATAAATAAAATATGTTTATATACTTGTGCAAAGGAATATCAATGAATATGAATGCATTTATTTCAGTGACAGTAAACAACATCAGTGAATGTCAGGAGCATAATAACAGTAGGAATATAAGCAAGTTTTGGACATGAGTCCACTTAATATTATATTAATATAATATTAGGCTGTTTTATAAAATTCAAGACATGCAAAAATATGTAATATATTGTTATAACAACAATTAAGAAGAGCAGAGGGATACTGAAAACAGAATTCAGGATACTGATGGGGAGGGAAGGCGGTGGGAGGGTCCATAAGGGGCTTTAAAGGAAATGCTGGTTTCTTAACTGAGATGAGGTGACATGGATTCTACTACCTTATTATTCTTGACACTTGACATAGTTTGTAAGTACTTGAAATTCAATAAAGCAAGTTCTAAAGAGCCTGCTCTGCATTGTTATCCCCTTTGCTCGGCAGCGAAGCCCCTGCATGCTGACCACATAACTGAGCAATACATTTCCCTTAAACCCGCGTGGATTTCAGCAGCAATTCTTCCCGTCCTTGGGCCAGGAATGAAGGAGAGAAACTTATAAAATTAAAACATTTTCTTGCCTCCCTGGGGTTTGAGAGCCTGCCCCGTGCACGAGTCTCAGCATGGTGATCCTTCTGGGTAACATTCAATTCTGTCCTGGACTCTAACTGAGATTTCGGGGAGGTGGAATGTGGCGGGAGCGGAGGTCATCTAGGTGGGAGATGGACAGGACAGGGGCAAGGCGGAGAGCCCAGAGGGTCCGGGCATCCTGACCTCCCAGCACCAGGTTGCAAGGAAGCAGGGAAGGGCGTCTGGATGGAGTTCACCGAAGACGCAGATCAACTTCTCTATTATTGGCATCTGGGTAAAAATTCATATTCAGATCATCCATTAATCTCTCCTTAACTGTAAGCTTATCACACTTTAAAAAGAGAGAGAGAGAGAAATGTGTCAAGTTATATCGTGTTATCTCCATAGTGCCTTGGAGTAAAATATCGACTTGTTTCTGATTTGCATTAAAAAGGCTGGTGCTGACCTCCTGGCTTCTGAGATGCTCCACGTGTGCTGAGTGTGAAGGGCACGCGGTCACCAACCCTGCCAGCCCACAGAGCCCCAGGGCGCCTGCTGGACCCCGGTGCTGACCCGCCCCTCCCTGCCTGGTCCAGTGGAGCACTTGGGCCTCTCTGCACGTAGGCATCGGGACGCTCAGAGGAGCTGGGGCTTGAGGGGGGGTCTGTTTCAGCAAACAATGAGCCCACATTTGATGCATCAAAAGAGTGACCCTGCAGGGAGCAAACAGGGAACAGGATCACAGAAGCCCTTCTGACAAGCTCTGCCTTATCTGGGAGAGAGGATGCCCCTAGGCCCAGCACCGCCACCCTCCTGTGCAGCCAGGAGTCCATCCCCATGGCAGCCCTACAGTTTGATTTCCATTCTTTCAAACTCTTCTCTACTGAGCTCAGTTAATTACAAAGCTAGTTCACACTCCGTTATTTTGATTTGCCTCCACCTCCCGGTGCCGAGTAATTAGACTCTGGCATTCAGGCACAGCAGAGCGTGACCCGGGGTCCCTGTTCACCCCACTGCTGGCAAAAGGAGGGAGGCGGCGGGCGGGCAGGTAGCCCGGAGGCCTGATGAGCTCCATCCAGGTCAGGGTGTTGGGGCCCTGCCCCCCACATTCAAGCCCAGAAAGTATCACAGAGGCAGAGTCCCCACAAATTAATTAGCAATTAAAAACTTTATTTATAAAAGCAATTGGTGGATGCACATCTTGTTAAAATGCAAACTATTATTTCCAGACTACTTTTCAATAAGAAATAAACAGAAATGCTAGAGATTGACAGTATGCAGCTCAAGAATGTCTTCAAAAACAATTTGCTGAATATTAATGAACTGAAAATGTCATTTCTGGTCCAATTACTGGAAGTAATTAGTTTTTTTTTAATTATGGAGGAAGTGGAATTTTAATAAGGTCAATTTTACAATTACAGTTTAAAAAATACTAATTGTATTGTCATCGCATCTTACATAATAAATGGCATTAACTTGCTAACATCTGTTGATTTTAATGTAAATAAAGCAAAACTATCATTGTGTTGAGTTCTTTGGGGCGTAACAGCTGAGGACAGCCTCAACCCGAGGGTCATGAGGAGGTAACCGGGAAGACCTGAGCCCTGGCTTCCTGAATCGTCTCACCTGCGGCCGCAAGGGAAGGGCCTGTGCGTGCCTTTTCTGCCGTGGACACAGGCTTCCTGAATACCACTTCAGATTCAAACCTCCACGAGCCCAGAGGAGGCAGTCCAGGACAAGAGGTCCGTCCTGGTTTCCTGTCCATCGCTGGCCACTGAGCGCAGGGCTGACTCTCTCCTCCCAGAACCCCAGCCCAGGGGGAGCCCACAGCCTGCAGGCTGCAAGCCTGTCTCTGGCCAGAATCTGCCGCCGCAGGCTGCAAGCCCTGGCCGGGGTCCTGAATCTGTCTCTGATTCCTGGCATCCAGGCATACAGTCCGTGAGCTCGGACACACTTGAGACCACACGACCACGCTGACCCATCAAGCTGCGGCCAATGCTGCTCATGTGCACACCCTGGCCTGACCACTTCTCCAGCTGCGTCCCTCACCGCACCGCCACCAAAATCCACTATTATCTCCACTTTGGAGCTGGAAAAAATAAGGAAGAGAGGAACGGTGAGTTCCCGGCTGTGACTGGCAGCAGGTGGGGCTGGCCATGAGCCGAGGCCACCTCAGCCCAGAGGGCACGTTCTCTGGCAGCAGCTCTGGCCCTGCGTTGGTCATCCCTGGCCCATTCCGCCTGGGCACCCCTCCCCTTCCCCGAGCCCAGCTGACAGCACTCAGGAGGGGTTGGCAGTGACCGCGTGCGAGTGAAGGTCAGCAAGGCCTCCTCCGGCCACAGTGAGGAGCTCGGTTCACTGCCACTGGAGGGTGCCAAGCTGCCAAATGGAGCGGTAAGGCCCCACATCCAGCCCTCCACTCCCTTCTCAGATGACCTTTGCAGGACAGCACGCAGGAAACCTTGTTTGAATGAATAAACGTTGGTGAGCCCTGGGAGGGGGTGGACAGGCCATCCTCCTGGGGCCGCAGGACCTCACAGAGGGTCCTCGGCTCATCCAAGGCCACACAGAGGGCTTGTGAGCAAAGTTGGACCCTGACCCCAGGCTGTTTCCTCTGCTATGTGCTTAGTGTCTTCTTACAAAAGGATCCCACTGAGTCTAATAAAATACAGGACGAAAACACGCCACCAGGTACGAGGCTCGCAAGAGCCCGAGTGATGTTCTGCCTGGAGCCCTGCGCTCCCCACCCCGTGAGGATGCTTCCCTACAAGGGAACAGCTTGTGGTCATTAAAATGGTTTGTGGGTGTTTGTTACATCCCCGGCATGTCTTGTTGAATTTTAATTATCCAGATTAAGATCTATTGATATCATTATTGAGATATATAAAAGTTTTATTTAAACATGGACATCCCAGAAGTGAATACTCCCAGGACGGCGGGTGACTTTGCCGCCTCCTCCGCAGAGCCTGTGGGCCAAGGACACTCGCTGGAGCGTGAGGGGGACCTTGGAAGCCCCTCTGGTGGACACCCAGTGGAGGGAGGTCCACGGACGGGCCTTCGTGGCTCAAGGCTTCCGGTGCATCCCCACAGCCTCACAGCCAGATGGGTCTGACCTTCTGGACTCCTTCTCAAGGAGGCGTAGGATGCCGGCTGCAAAGGGGTTGGCCCTGCATCGCAGGCTCAGAAGAGGCCGAGTTGGGAATGCAGCAGCGTCAGGAGCCTGACCTCTGCGTGCCTACCCATCCCACCAGGGGTTTCTCCTCTCCTGTCCTCACCTGATGCACAGTCAGGGCAGGTGAAGGGTGCCATCTCCCCACTGATAAGCCAATTGCTCCCTGGGCACTGGCCGGTTGGGAGAACTTAGCCTTTCCTAAAGAAAAGCGGGGTGCAGAAGTTGGGAGGGTGAGAACAGAATAATCAGGATGACCCACCTGTCATATCACAGATACAATCCAGGTGAATTAGATTTCAGTGGGAAAACAGGAAGTGAGAAATGCGTAGTGAGAACTATGAGGAAGATATTTATGACTCTGGGGTTGTGGGGGGGCGCTGTTAACCTGGACACACAAAACATAAAGCCCATGGGAAAGGACAGCATGTGAACGCATGACGTTTAAATTTCCTGTTTGAACAAAGACAATTTGCATGAAGTAAGACAAATCTCAGAGTAAGAGAAGATATTTCTCATTTGTATCCATATGAAAGGCATAGTATCCCTCATGTAACAAGAAATCCTACAAACGGATACAAAAAGACAGCTAGCTAATTAGGAAAATGGGCAGAGGACAGAAACAGAAGATTCAGAGAGAAAACCCAAATGCAGATGATGGGAAAGAGGCTTAAATTCAGTGGCAGTCGGACTCCGGCTGAAGGTTACCACGTAAGGGGCTGCGGACACAGGGGCCGGCGGTGCCCTGGTTTGGGCGTAAAGTCTGAATTCTATTTCTAGAGCTAAAGGCCCGCTTTCCCTAAGACTCAGCCATTTATTTCAAGGCAAATGTCATAAAGAAATCTTCACATGTAAGAATAAAGAGGGTCACAGGGGAATCTCTATCTCTTCATTGTTTCTAATGGAAAACTCCAAAATCACCAGACGGCCCTCCCAGAGAGAGGGCCCACCTCTGGTCTGCAGCGCTGGAGCGACTCGAAGGAAAACTGAGGGTTAAACCTGAGTCCGTATGGATAAACCTGAGACCTTCCTACTGAGTGGAAAACACAAACTATGACATTGTGAAATGCATGTAAATGTTCAAGAATGCAAAATATTTCTTTTTTAATTCTGGCAATTCTCCAAAGTAGAAATAGGCATTATCAAGTATTGCCTTCAGGAGAGCAACTCCCTCTGGGGACAAAAGAAGGGAAATAAGGCCATACCGTGCATATTTGTTACCTATCACCGTGCAACAAATAGTTACAAACTTAGCATCTGAAAACATCTCAGAGCTGGGTTCTCTGCGCCGGCTGTGGTGGGTCTGTGGCCGGTCCGGGGCGCATCTGGAGGCTTGGCCACGATAGGAGCCCCCCCAGCCTGCCTTGTCTGTAGGACCGAGGACTGGAGTTGGCAGGCAGGCCGGGTGTGACAGCTGTCTGGGGACGGGCCTGTGGGGACCCAAACCCAGGCTCCCGTGTCCTGGCCGCGAGGCCTCCGGCTTCGGCAGGTGCTGTGAGCACAGGGAGGCCAGTTTTCCAGGAGATGGAGGGATGAGGAGGAAGCAGGATAAACCCTTGGGGCTAACCTGTCAACGCTTGATATTCGTAGTGATGTCAATATGGTAATATTCTTACCAATATTCATCTGTTTTTCCTGAATAAATGTTTTCCAAATGGTTGCAAGCCTTTGGTTGATTTCCTGTGTTCTGAAAGGTGATTTTGGCACCCTTTTTTTTTTTTTTTTTGCCGGTGTTCTCAATGCTTTTAGGAGTGGGCTTTCTGAGATCCTTACTCCAGCATTCAGAAGTCTTGCCCTTCAGAAATGCCACTTTGACCTCCACCTGCCTCTCCTTGTCTTTGCACTGAGGGGAGCAGGGGTGGACCCTCAATCCACCCCCCGTGTCCCTACCTAGAGGGGGATCTTCATTCGGACACTAAAGGTACAAGGGAGTGTGCCTCCTGGATCTCCAGGAATGTGCATCCCCATGGGCATCCAGGACCTATGTGGGCAGTTAAGTGGGTTATATATACGCCTACCAAGGGCAGGGGCAGGGATGGATTTTAAGCGATTAGCTCACATGACGGTGGGGCTGGCAGGTTTATATCTGAAACTTCTAGGGCACATCCTTACATATGGAATCTATAGGGGTGGGCAGCCTAGAAATTCAGGCTGGGTTTCCATGCGGCAGTCGTGAGGACAATTCCTTCTTTGTCCTTGCTCTTAGGGCTTCGACTGGTTGGACAAGGCCCACCCACATTATGGAGACTAAACTGTATACTCAGTTGATTACCACATTCACAAAACACCTTCACAGCAATGTCTAGACGTGTCTGACCAAATAACCGGGCATGGTGGCCTGGCCGAGTTGACACATAAATTTATATTTTTCTCATTTCCCCCCAGTCCAGAATAAAGACTGGGCAGGAGGTCTGGCCCCAAGCAGCAGAACTAGGAGCAACTTCCTTGAGGCAAGGGCCACGGGGCCTGGAGCTGGGCCCTGACTGTGGGGGCCGGTGCTGAGGGTGACCTCAGTCTCCGGGCCCCCCACCCAGGGGCAAAGGACTCTGGAGGTTTCTGCTTCTCTCCTTGCTTCTGGCTCCACAGAATACGCCACTGTCATTGTCCGTCTGATGTTTTATATGACAAGTCACACAGGATGGAATGGAATCTCCATTTCCAGGGGGAGAGGCGCATGGAAACACTGAGAAAGTCAGTGCTCTCAGGGGGCGGGTTTCCCAGGGGAGAGCCCCCCCACCACAGGTGACATTACCAGCTCTCTCCAGCCTGGCCTGCAGAGCGGGTTCGACCCACCGCCTCCAGAGGAGCCGGCGTGGCGTGGCTGATGCGGGCTCTGCTGGGCAGCACTGGCCGGGGCAGGAGGCTCCTCAGGTGGATTAACATGTACAAAAGAAGAAAAAAGGACGGTGGGGTCAGAGTTCCAGCTTCACTATTTTTCTAAGATTGCTTCTAAAAAAAACCAGCCGCTTTAAGGTCGACTGGGTTAACTGAATGCCAAGGCTCTGCTCCTGGGACACACACATGTGCACACATGTGCATGTGCACACACTGACACGGATGCACGCACATGCACGCACACCTGTGCACACACGTGTACAATCACACACACACTACACAGAGGCGTGCACACGTGCACAATACCCACATGTGCACTCGCACATGCATGCACACACATGCACACACAAGGAAACTCGTGGACCACGCACAGGCATGCGTGTGCACACACACACACACACACACAACTTGTCAGAACATGGCAGCCTGTCGACTGCACACCAACTCAGGGAGGCAGGCCCTGCAGGTGGAAACTTGGCATTTTGCAGATGATTCTCTGGGTGGGGGTCCCTGGGGGTGCTCTGTGCACCCCTTACTCTTATCCCTGACCCCACTTTGCTCCTGGTTCTCAGGGAAGAAATGGGGAATCTCACTTGTTCTGCTGAGGCTGTCAGTGAACCGCATGTTACCCCAGATTTAGAGAAACCCCCCCCGCCCGCTTCAGGAGGTGGCACAGACCGATTTAAGGCCATGAGCATCAGAGAACACCGACCGCCCTCCCCTTCCTGCAAATATTTATTGGGCACTTAAAGCCTAAGAGGGAAGATCTCAAACTAAGTGTTTTCACCACAAAAATGAAAACAGAAGAAGCGTACAAGGAATCTTTGGGTGCAGATAGATATGCCTATTACCCTGATCGCCATGATGGTTTCATAGGTCTGTGTGTGGCCAAACTCATCAAATTGTATTCTTCGAATATGTGCAATTTTTGGACATTAAGTTGACCTCAATAAAACTCAAAAATTTCCAAAAAATATGTGTGGGAGCTGCCTAACGTGACTGGCATGGGTCTGGACACTGGGGACAGCAGTGGGTTAGGGACAGGAGAGCCGTCGGGGCTGAGCTGTGGCACCGAGACTCCTATGCTGGCGTCCTCACCCCCAACACCTCAGAGCAGGGCTGTGTCGGAAGTCGGGGTCTTTAAAGAGCTGATCGAGGTGAAGTGAGGTCCTCGGGGTGGCCGTGATCCGGTGTGACACTGTCCTTGTAAGAAGAGGAGATCGGGACACAGACACACAGGGACGACCACGTGAGGACACGGGAAGCGGACAGCGGTCTGCCCGCCCAGGAGAGGGGCCTCCAGAGGAACCAGCCCACCCGCGCCCAGACCTGGGACGTTCAGCAAAAGCTGAGTCAAGACAAGAGCAGCCTAGAGCTGCAGGAGGGACGTGCAGGATGTGCCCTTGCCCGTGACTCACCCCGGACCCCGCAGCAGTCTCAACCACGTGGCCGCAGCCGCTTCCCCGGCGGGACCCTGGTCTGGAGCAGAGCTGACCATGCTCACAAACGACCGTGTTGCTCGGCCTTCCTCGGACTCACTCTGTGCAGGAAAGCCACGCAACCATCCTCAAACGCACATACGGGGAGAGAGCCACCGCCTCCTGGGACGATGACACACAGTTGAGGTTGACACATAAAGTGACAACCCCGGAGAGGGGGCTTCAGGACGGTCAGATGCACCTGTGTTTCCCGGGGGACTTCCCTCACCCAGGGCAGGACCTGTGCTCAGAAAGACCCGAGCAGACCCTGCGCTTCCGGCTCACAGGCCTCCGGGCTCCGTGCGGGCAGGAGGGAAGCTGAGGCAGCGTCCCCACGTCACCCACAGCCTGGCTGAGCAAGAACAGAGCCGCGGCACAGGGCCCACCTGCAGAGACCAGGACGGGGCTCCTCCTGGTCCCCCTCTCCCTCCTGGTGTCCAGGGGAGAGTGTCCATCAAACGTGAGCTGAACAGAAGCCACAGCCCACAGACCACAGAGAACACACTGGACGTAATAACCCCGTTACTGTCGGGTCCCCTGGCCGGGACTCTGAGAAACACGGATCTCACCCCACACGGTCCCCATCCGCAGCCCTGGCACTCCGAGGACCTCCTCTTGCTTGTTCACTTCCCCAAAAAAGATGCCCCGAACTGGACATTTATCCCTGAATATACAAACTGAACAAACTGTTTTACCGTCACTTGAACACCTTTCCTGACCCGACGTCATCGACCTTCCTGCCCAGAGTGGGGACTGCTGAGCCCCGACGGACGTCTGCGTACGGGGAGCGGGGGGGGGCCGTCCACAGGGAAGCTCTGTCTTCCCCGTCAGTACCGTCATCTCGAGAGAAGTTCCAGGCTGAAGAATCCTCCCTCTGGAATTATTTTTAGAAATGGTTCCTAAAAAGGTTTAACCCGACATGACTTCACAGTTAAGAATCTGGAGCGGGTGGGGGGAGGAAGCGCTTCCGAATGAGGCCTGAGCAGAGCCGAGGCGAGTGCGGTGTGGGGACGCGGACGTGTTCGGGGGTATCTGTGTGGGTGTGGGGGGTGTGCTTGGGTTTGGTGGGAGGTACGTGGAGGTGTGAGGTGGGGGGTGAGTGTGTGCTCAAGTGTGCACATGTGTGAGTGTGCACGTGTGCGTGAATGTGCGTGTGTGTCCGTGTGAGTGTGCACACGCTGAGTCCACACGTGGTGCGTGGAGTGCCCTGCTCCCGTCTGCTGAGGCCACAGGAGGCTGACGCCCTTGCTTTGGAGGACAGTTTTTACACCAGTCCGCTGACGTGGCATCCGAGCTGGGACCTCTGGACACACAAAGAGGCGACATCTGTGGAGAGGACATCCATCCATTCTGCGCATTTTCCTGGTTTTCACTGTCGTTTCCTATCACAGGGGACCAGCTACTTTTGCTCAGAAACCTAAAACCCACCAAGCTGTTCTCCCTGCACCCGGATGCTGAAGAGACACCGCACAGCTCACAAAACATCAAACGCTCTGTCCTAATGAACCAAATAATTTATAAATGCCAAAAAGTAAGGACGCTTATATTCGTCACCTCTTAGAGGATTGATTAGGTATCAGATCTGCATTTCTTTAGACGGACATTTTTTTTTCTTTCCTGAACCGGTTGGTATAAATTCAATAATAGCAATCGGTGGGGCGCCTGGGTGGCTCAGTCGGTTAAGCGACTGCCTTCGGCTCAGGTCATGATCCTGGAGTCCCAGGATCGAGTCCCACATCGGGCTCCCTGCTCGGCGGGGAGTCTGCTTCTCCCTCTGACCCTCTCATGCTCTATCTCATCCTCTCTCTCAAATAAACAAATAAAATCTTTAAAAAATAATAATAATAGCAATCGGCATGACAAGTCAACCACAACTTGTGACTGTTTCTTAGGGTCAAGCTAAGACCGAAGTCGGACGGTGAAATCACTCCGGGCACATTGGCACCGGAGTTTACAAGACGCAAGCGTTTGCAGGGATGGAGATGCAGCTGTGTGGCCTCAGGACACTTAGACAGTCCCGTGTGCCCACACATGCACACACGTGTGCACGTGCATGCAGGTGCACACGTGTGTGCGTGCGTGTGCAGGGACACACACATGCACATCTCTGGGTCAGCAAGGCCACTCCTGGACCTTGGCGTTCAGGCCCAGATCCCGTTCAGGGACCTTCTGTAGCCGTGTGTTCTGTGCGGGGACACTTCCACTGAAGCCTTAGCCTGCACCAGACGTCCCCGCCTCCGCGGAAGGAGGAGCATCCCCGGGGCAGGAGCAAGACGGCCCCGCACAGCTGGGCACCCGACCACCTGCACAGCGAGGCCCCTCCCGGGCTGCGCCTTCAGCCACACTGAGCGTGCACACTGACTGGTGACCTCGCCCAGCGTGAAGGAAGAATCTTCCCTGAGGATTAAGGAGGTCGGGTGCCTCAACCTCTCAGCCCATGGAAGGGGCTGTCCCCGTCCCTGAACACAGTGCCGAGAAGGCCACTGTCCCCACTCACCACAGCCTGCCCAGGGGACCAACCTGGCGCTGCCCCTTGGCCCCTGCTCCAGCTCTCCACACCGGCCCCTTCCCCGGGGCCCTCCAGTTCTTGCTGCCCCCACACCCGGGTGAGAGGCCCTGGGCTTGGGCCACGGCACCCCCATCCCGCTCTGTTGATCTCCAGTAGCCGTGGGCGCTTGTCCCCTCGAGTGAGTGCCTGGGGCGAGCGGTCGGGGCTGGAAGCACCCCTCTCCATGCCCACAGCTGAACTGTGCTGGCCACGGTCTCTGGGGAAACCCCGTGGGGTCCTCTGTGGGACACAGGCTGGTCTGCTTCCCAACTAGGCAACCCTGGGAGACTGGGAGGAAGCACCAGCAACGTGTGAAATGTTTTTTACCTGATTTTCGGGTGCCCAAACCCTTTAACAAAATGAGGTGCCCCACAAGGAAGGAGGCCATGAGACGCATCTGAAGACACATTTTCCAGGCGCCCCGGCAGGACATGGAGGAGCCAGTGGGGCCGACCTCGGGGTGCACGTCAAGCACCCGGGTGCTGCTGGGAACAGACCCGCTCTGCATCTGCGCACAAAGGATCCGGACTCCCCGTTTCTTTTTCCACGTTAACAAGGGAGGGGCAGGAGACGCCAGCGGCAGCAAGTCGGTCTTTCCGAGGTCCAAAGGCCCCCCGAGGACGGTGACGTCCTCGCTGCCTCGGGCGGGACTCTCTCTCGGGCACATGGCCCTGCTCTCCCCCCATGTCAGGGGAGGCCTGCGTCTTGGAGGCGGCACTCTGTTGCGATGCACCCAGAGTCGGACGGGGAACCAACCCCCTGTTACTCTAGACACGCTTCCCACGGAAGAGAACCCTGGCTTTCCGGTGATTTCTCCCGAGTCCAGAAACACGCAAGTCAGGTGAGCGCGAGTCAGCAGGGAGCAAAGACCAGTGGGTGGAGGACAGCCCAGCCCCGCGTGAAAAATTAAGAGCCAGTGAAAGTCCCTGTGAGCACAGCTCTGGAGGGGAACGTTGGAGCCAGGCTGGGAGGACACACGCCTCTTCTGGGGCTGCTGCTTCCCCCAGGGAAACACCTGCTAAAGCCTCACGCCCCCCCGGACACCGGAATGATGACCAGGGGAGGCTCCTAGTTGGGGTTGTGGGTTGTGTTGTGCCCCCAAAAGATGGTGAAGTCCTAACCCCCAGTACCTAAGGGTGTGACCTGATTTGGACATTGTTTGCAGATGATCCAGTGAACATGAGGTCATTGGGCTGCATCCTGATCCAACATGACTGTGTCCCTATAACAAGGGGAAATTTGGACAGAGACGCGCACACAGGGAAGATGCCATCTGCAAGCCAAGGAGAGCATGAGGCCACCAGGGCCTGGACAGCAGCCTGGAACAGCGGCTCCCCGGCAGCCTCGGGGGGGAGCCACCCTGCCCACATGGGGGTCCCACGCGTCCAGCTCAGAAGGGAGAGGCTGAGTGTCTATTCAAGCCACCAGCCTGCAGTCCTGTTACTGCCACCAGAGGAAGCTCAGAAGGTGGAAGCCCATGAGCATCTGTGTCCTGTGTCTACACCTTTCTTCATGGTGGCAGTGACTTCCCGAAGGAGCAAACCCTCCCCTACACCTCGGATCCCACCTCTGTCCAACACCAGTCCACAGGTACAGTCTCGTCCCAACACCGGGGTTAACGGTATTATACGTGTGCACCCACGTTACAGGGCCCCCTGGCCACGCTCACACGTGCACCCACATTACATAGTTGTTGCAGGAAGCAAGCCATTTGGTTTTGGTGTGTTTGTTGCTGCAAGTACCATGTGGATCTGTCATGAGGGTTGGTTGCCAGTGACAGAGTCCAGCCAAGTCGAGTTCAAGCCAAGGAAGAATATATGGGATCAGAGCAAATTAAGGCAGCAGTGGGGCTGGCCTGGGGCCATCTGGGGGGCAAATGTGCACTCCCAGAATCCCCCCGCCCACTCTGTGGCAGGTGCCCCTGGGCCCCCTTCCTCCGAGCAGCACCTCGGGCGGCCTGCATTGACCCCAGCCGTCTGCGTGCTCACGGCAACACTCACTGACCATTTCCATGTGTTTTTCTAGAGATTGGGAATATTACGAGAACCTGAATTCTGGTGTGCCCAAATCTCGGGCAGTATCTTAATTCATCCATGTGCAGGAGCCCTGCTGGCCGCACCGAGGTCGGGCACGGCTGGCCCGTCCCCAGAAGGGTCACAGCACGGCCTCGGGACCCCGACCTTTAACGGGCCGTGTGTGGTCAGGTGGGCTAAGCGTGAGGGTATTCGTTCATAGAAAGCTGGGCAGCAGACACACACACACACGTGTGCACCAGCAACCACATGCATGCATGTCTCCTGGGCCACCAACACCACGGGTTTCTGTGTCCACGTGGAGCAGAGCACGTGGTCCGGTGACGGGACCCGCTGGGGGCCGGGAAGGGGCAGGAGAGCGTCTGACCAGAGATGGCTAGTATCTCACCTCTGCAGGAAGATGCTTCATTATTCTTTAAACTGTACTGACACGGAGTGCACCAAACAACCAATTTACCTTCCTTCCTTTTTCTTCTCTCTTTTTGGTCTCTCCTCCCCAGGAACACGGCGTCCTGAGACACCTGGCAAGTAGCCGCGGCGCTCACCGGGGGCCCCTGGCGGGACGGAGCGCATGCCCTCCACTCGGCATCTACTGCAGGATGGTCTCGGCCGGCCGCAGGGCCCCGGGACACAAGCCAGCATGACACCCACTCGTCTTCAGGACAGAAGCCGGGAAGTCGCTCGGCTTCGTGACAGATTCCAGACCGGCACGTGGTTAGTCCCGAGTTACAGGCACCAAATGGACTTGAGAAGAAAACGTGTAGTACAAACCCAGTGCACACCAGCAACGTTCCCCGGGCTCTGGGCCACACGGCAGACCCACCGGCCCCACTCGACCCTCACAGCCCGGGGAGCGGCCAGGGTCACAGGGTCACAGAAAGCGCGCAGGAGGACCATGCAGGTGCATCTCTCTTGGCTTTAAATTCTCACTGTAACACTTTGATCCTGAATGTTCCTGGGGAACAGGGGTCTGAGCCCCTGAGTGGACGCAGGGTAATTGCAGCGGGAGGGCCAGTGCTCACTCGAAGGTGACTCTGGGGTTCGGAGGGAATGAGTGGAGGTTTGCTCTTCAAGGGAAGGTGAGATGGAGATGCTGGGGGGGCGGGGGCACGGCCTGGCAGCCCCCAGATGGGGAGCAAGGTGCCCAGGGAGGCCAGCGGGCTGGGGGTGAGGGGTGGGCGTCTGCCAGGTTTGGGGGCGAGGGGCTCCCCCAGGGGTCTCTCAGCCACGACGTCTGCCGTCAGACTCCGGGACAGGGAAGAGCTTCGGGATCCAGACACAGCAGGTCAGGGCTCGCAAACAAACCACAGACACCAAAGGAAAGTAGAACAGTCTAGCATCGTCCGGCACAATCCAGCGGGTGGGTGGCTGAGAATGCCATGGGCTGTCCCCCAGTAACCTCGGCAGGCATGACAGTCGTGACCGAGAAGCTCGCACACAGGAGACCCCTGTCCCCGGCCCTGCGCCCAGCGCACACGGTGCCCCCCACGCACGTTCGGGCGCCTCCCGCTAAGCAGGGAGATGGGGGGCAGGGACATAGGGAGGGCGTCCGGCGCGGTTCCAAGTGCAGAGTGGAAGCTGCATCTTGGAAATCAGAGGTTCAAGGCCGACTCTGGAGCAACGCCCGCCGAACGCCGAGGGGAGGCAGGACAGGAAGGTCTGTGTAAGGCTCGACTGTGACGTAAGACAGTTTACAAAGCCCCTCACAGACAAAAGGCAGGAAATTATCTAAATCTTCCACAATAGTTTTCCCTGCCCATGTTTTTTGTTTCGTTCTATAGAATTTTATTTAATAAGTATTTATAACAGTTCTAATTAAAAAGCTACTTTAAGTCAGAAATCTGTGTGTCTAGCGATGGGCCGTAATTCAGCGTCATTTTATAACTACACGTCGTCAGGAGCAAGCACGTCTGTGCCTCGTTGCCCCTCGGTGTCCGTGGTCAGCAACTGGACACAGAACCTCCAGGTGGATGAATACGAGGAAAACCAACCCAACTCCGCAATGACGGAGCTGCTGGGAAGAGCTCATCGTAACTGCGGATGGAGACCAGGAACCCACCTCGTGTTCCGTGTCTGGGGTGCCAGCCCACGGCCAACGCCAGGCGGGGAGCCCTACCTGCCATTCGCGATCACTCACCGCCAACCCCAGAGTCTCCCATCTTGACGGGACAGAGAGGTGGTCGGTTCTTACCTGGATGTTAAGGTAAGACGGACGTGCCCACAGACCGGCCGCAGGGCAGACATCCTCCCTCAGAGCCGAGCACAGGGAAAGACCGCCAGAGCCGAGAAAACCCTCCAACAGAGCAGAAAATGCTCTGTCCTGTGGGAAACATCAACCCGATCAACGCGGCCTGTAGATGAGCAGAGCATTAAGCAGTCTTGGGTGATTTGACGCTAGTGACCAGCTCATGGCCAACAGGGCCAGAGGCCAGACGTGGAGGTCGCTGAAGACCATCGCTAGGTGGGTCCTGCCCCTGGGTCCCTGGCCAGCCTCCCTGGTGGCCGGGGCATCTCTGGACCTGGTGGTGATGCAGGGAAGCCTGGATAAGCTGGGAGGACAGCGCCCTGCCTTCCCCCCACCACGGCCTCATGCAGCTGGGCCAACTTTCGGGATGCTGACACGTGGTGCCCCGAGGCAGCCCGGAGGGCGAGGGGCGGCCAAACCTCACTGCACGAGATGCCTGCTCCCTCAGACTGCCCCCAGAGCCCCAGGCTATCCCTCTGGCGTGGCAGTCACCGCCCCCAACCCCGCTCAGCTGTGCTCCATGCAAGTCTTTGGATGATGGAGGGAGCCAACGGAGATGCATGGGGTCGTCCTCTGTCCGGTCAGCTCTGCATTTGTCTTCTTGGCCTCCCAGTGACCAAGGACCCGAACCAGGCAGTTCCAGCCACTGGGAGGTACTGTCTCACGTCCTGGAGGCCGGACGCCCAAGATCCAGACATGGGCAGGGCTGGCCTCTCCTGAGGCCTCCTCCTTGGCATGTGGACACCGCCCCTCCCCGTGTCCTTGTGTTTCTCTGTGCATGCGAACCCCGGTGTCCTTCTTATGAGGACAGCAGTCCTGTGGGATCAGGGCCCCACCCTCCGACCTCACGTCCCCTTAATGACCTGCATAAAGGCCCACATCCAGACGCAGCCCTGCTGGGGATTAGAGCTGGAACCCATGAGTCTGGGAGGGAAGAGCTCCCACACCTGCTGCACCTCCTTAGTCCCCACAGAGGAGTCGCCGACCCGACCCCGCACACGGGCTCCAGGAAGGTCAGACCACGAAGACGAGGCTTGGAAACAGGAGAGAGCCCTGGCTGGAATGTGTAAAACCCAGTCGTCTGGATGCCTCTTCCCAGCACCCTGGCTGGCAGCTCCCAGCTGTGGCTTCCAAGATGAAAGCCGTCATTTGGAGCAGATCCCAGTCCCGGCTGGTGTTGAACAAACACAGACAGAGCGCCTGGGGGGGCAGCTGATGCGCCAGATACCAGCAGCCGCCGCGAGCACCCTCCCCAGGCGCCGCTTCTCTCCCTGACCTTCATCCCGCGGTCCACTGACGGTGCTGGAAGTGGGTCCGTGTGGAGCTGTTTCCATTTCACTCTGCTCGCCAGCTTGATGCCATTCTGTTGGTAAAATATGCTGCCTCCGAAGTAACACCCGCGGGAAGGCGTGCCTAAATCAGAGGAAGACCTCTGGGCTTTGCAGTAAGTCAAATGCAAATGGGGCCTCGAGTGCGGGAAGTGAGTGCTCCCTCCTCCTGCACCTGCGGGTCCTGACGGGGACGTCTGGGAGCTCAGGAACAGGTGCGGCGGCGGGACCGCTCAGCCCGAAGGACTTCACACAGTCGGGGGAGTCTGCGGATGGTCAGCCCTCTCTGCGAGGAGGAGGGCAGGATCCAGCTGGGTCTCCTTTCCTCTCTGGGCAATGGGAACCATTGCTCAGGATGCAACAGAATCCTTTTTAACAGATGCACAGTGCACTCTGGAGAGGTATATCCACTCTTCGTCAACAGCAGACGCTGGTGGAAACACGATTCTGCAGGGGAGGGGGGGTCCTGTCTTGGGTCTGGGCACCAGACGACTCTCTTCATTCGGATGCTTGTAGCGATGGAGACAAACAGCTCTGACCCATTCTGGGCTAAATAATAAGGAAAAGGTGTCAGTTAGCAATTGCTGTGTGACAAACCATCGCAAAACTTAGTAGCTTAAAATAAGCACTGTTTGTTATTTCCCATGAATCTGTGGGTTTTGTGGTTGGATCTTTTGCTACCCTTTTCCAGGTTCACATACGTGGCTGTGCTTTGCTGGCAGGTCAGCTGGGAACTGCATCCAGTTCATCCAGCTGGACGTCTCTCTCCAGGGTCTCTCACTCTCCAGGAGGCTGGAGCAGACCTCTCCGTGGTCTCTCGTTCTCCAGGAGGCTGGACGTCCCTCTCCGGGGTCTCTCATTCTCCAGGAGGCTGGACGTCCCTCTCCGGGGTCTCTCATTCTCCAGGAGGCTGGAGCAGACCTCTCCGTGGTCTCTCGTTCTCCAGGAGGCTGGACGTCCCTCTCCGGGGTCTCTCATTCTCCAGGAGGCTGGAGCAGACCTCTCCATGGTCTCCCATTCTCCAGGAGGCTGGATGTCCCTCTCCATGGTCTCTCATTCTCCAGGAGGCTGGACGTCCCTCTCCAGGGTCTTTCATTCTCCAGGAGGCTGGAGCAGACCTCTACAGGGGTGGCTTCTGGGAGAGCAGAAGCTACGAGTCCCTGAGGCTGAGACCCAGAACCACTCAACGTTCTTCTACCACGCTCTCCACCACATCTCCAGCAGTGCAAGGAGCCCCCAGTTCCTGGTGGAAGGAGTTGCAAAGAATGTATGGCCAGGAGATTAGCAACCCTCAGGACAGGGAGCTCGGGGTCAGGTGGGCTTCAGATGCCTGGCCAGCAGCGCAGGGACACCAGCAGATGCCCTGCTCCTTCTTCCCTCTGCCCTGCGTCCTCCACGCGGGTCCCACACTCAGCCTGGGGGGCGATGGAGGTCTGTCGCTGCTCCAGCATCACATCCAGATGCAACAGCACCCAGAGATTCAGGAGCCACTGCTGCCTCTCTCCTGGGGGGAGGCAGATTCCCCAGAGTCCTTGCAGTGCGTGGCCCCGCCCCATGCGCCCTTGGTCAGAACGGGGCACGTGCCCACCTCTCCCGGTCCTGGCAAGAGGAAATCGGACCCCTCACTGCGGCAAGGGGAGAGGTTGGCTTCCCCAGACAAAGCCAGGTCCCTTGGGCAGGAGGGTCAGATGGACACTCAGTGGGAGGGGAACCATCTTACCCCCCCATGAGTCTCTGCTGGAAGCTTTCATTCAATCACTCATGGTCAAAATCAGGCCTCAGGCTCAGGTGATCTGTCGAAGGCAGAAGGCAAGGTTTGTAGGGACAGTTAGAATCTGATGGACGTTGCGCTCTCCCAAATTAATGCTACACATATCCGAGAGAGAAAAGTTCTAGTTTTCCTAGAAAAATCCCCATTTAGCTTCAAGAGTTGTAAATTTTAATTTAATCTGACAGCCCCTACCATCTCTGGCTCTAAGGAGGCCCCAGGCACCCGCCTGCCTTCCAGTATTATCCATGATTGATGCAGAGCTAATTGTCTCCCAAATCACATTTGTACAACGGGGTGGAAGTTATTTGCGGTGTGGAGGCCAGTGTTCTTTTAGCTCCAATCTGTGCACGTGGGAGGCTCATCGTCAGGACGGCTACAGCTACGACTCTGAAACTCAGAGTCAGTCGCTACAGAAGGTGACCTTCATGCGCAAAAAAGCGAATTTAAATCATGCAACCCACGAGATTTATGTTAAAATTCTGGGATCAGTAAACTTTGGGCATATGTTCCAGCAACAGGTCAACAGAGACCCGATGCCCAAGAGAACGAAGTGTGTGTCATAGAGACACCTGCGCACAAACGGTCCCAGCGGCACTGCCCACGAAAGCTGGAGGCAGAAAACACACACATGTCCACCAACAGGTCACAGACACAGAACGTGGCCCTCCCATGCAGTGGGACGTTCCTCGGCCATGAGAAGGAACGAAGCGTTGACTCACGCCACAACGTGGATGAGCCTTGAAAACGTGGTCCTCTATGGGCAAAGCTGGACACAAAGGGCCACATCGTGTATGAGTCTGCTTACACGAAATGTCCAGAATACAGAAATGTGTGTAGATCAGTGTTTTCCTCGAGTGGAGCCACGAGACGGGCCTCCTACCTGGAGGAGTAGGGAGCAACAACTCACGGGTGTGGGGTCCCTCGTCAGGGTGATGGAAATGTTCTAAAATTGACAGTGGTGATGTTTGCACATCTCTGTGAATATATGAAAACCACCAACTCGCACACTTTAAATGGGCGGACAGCACAGTATGTGAGAACCATGTCTCAAAGCTGTTACAGAAATCCACAAAGTAGGACATACCTGGCTCCTAGTTATGGGAGAAAGAGTATCACACATCTCCTGTGTTCCTTGTGCTCTCCTAGGCTCCCCAGAAAACTGGCCCACCATTGCCCAGACAGCTGGTGGGGTCACATCTGGATGCCCCGATGACTGTCTGCAGGGTTGGGGACCCGGGCCTCCACGTCCCCTTGCAGCACCGGCCCATGTAGCTGCAGGGCTTCTGCCCGGTGCACCCTGCTGGTCTCCCACTGGGACCCTTACGTGGTCCCCACGAGGGCCAAGCTCCTGTCCTTAGGTGCAAACGTGATCACCTCCCTGCTTGCATCTCAGTGACCTCTGCTTGTGGAAGACATGGAAAGACCAAGGACAGGACACTCTGGGAGAGACCCTGACTGGGGGATCTGCTCCACCTTCGTCAGATGATGTCTCTTTGCAGCTGGGAACTGGGGGGTGTGGCATCAGGAAGCGCATAGCCACTGTGTAGGGGACGGCCCTGGGGAACCTGTGTCCCTGCTTGCTGATGTGCACGTCCCTGTGCCCCCACCCTATAGGCACTTGCTCGACAACAGAACACAGTGCAGATCTTGACCACCTACACAGTTATGTCCTCATGTTACACGGAACAGGAGACCCCATCCCTCACGCACACACACACTCCCACTGTCTGGGTTTAGGGATGCAGGGTCATGTTGAAGAACCCTCATAGTAAGAAATGGAAGGTGGCCTCTAGGACCCAAGGCGGTCTCTGGCCAACAGCCAGCAAGAAACTGTGGCCTCAGTCCTACAACCACAAGGAACTGAATCCGCAACGAGTCAGGTCAGCAGAGCATCAGATCTTTCCACAGTCAGGCCACAGATGAGACCACGGCCCACTGACCCCTTGCTTATACCACATAAGACCCTCGGCAGAGGACTCGGCCACGCCATCCAGACTCATGGCCTGCAGAAGCTATGAGATGATAAATGTGGACACCGGGAGATTAGTTTACAGAGCAGTAGCCAACCAATCAGACACTTGTTCAAATCTCGACTTCTCTGTGAAGCCAGATCTGACCCCCAAATCGGCTCGGCCATGTCCCCTTCCTCTTACCTCTGTGCACCAAAGCCACGATGGCCCCTTTGCTCTGTGTTCAAGTGTGTGTCCCCTCCTGAGTGACCGTGTAATTTGTGGATTAGTTTTGCTGCTCACTCTGTCCCCCAAGTTGGTCTGTGAGCTCCATGGGGGCAAGAATTTTCCCTTGCTTGACACCAACGTGACCCAAGGGCCCAGCAGTGCTGGGCGTGTGATGGGTACTCAGTAATCTCTTGTCAAGGGAGGCCTGGGTAGACCAGCTCACCGTTCGCACAAGGCCCCCGTTCCGTGGTTCTCTGTGCACTCGTGTCCCGTCCAGCTACACAGGCTGGCTGCCTCCACAAGCCCAGGGCTCTGCTGCTGGCCCAGGCCCGCCTCCTCCCTCCCTGGCATCAGCAGGGGCCACAAGACTTCTCAGGTGCAGCCACGCCCAGCTCTGTCCCCACCACGCTCACACCTCCTGTTTAGGCAAGTCCCACCAGGCTCACCAGCACCTCCCACCCACTCACTCCCTTCCTCTGTGGCAGAGTTAGCACTCGAGGTGGATCTGAGGCCTTCCTGTTAATTTTTATTATACCCACTCCTGTCGTGAATACACATTTTTCAAAGAGGACAAAGGCCCTAGACTAGTAGCTGCTACCTCTGAGTCATCGCCCTGCTCTGGATCCTCACCCGCTCACCTCCAGGAAGGTGCTGTGGTTAGCGTATTTCTGTGCTCTCCAGACGGGAAGGCAGAGGTCGTGGGGGCCTCAGAGCTGCAGCATGGCAGGGCCAGGACCAAACCCACTTCACTGCTCTGCGGACAGCGAGCTCTTCACCTCCGCGTTCCACCGCACCGTGTGGGGGCACCTTCTTGCAGCCGCTCCACCCCTGACCCAGGACAGCCCACCTCCCTATGCAGGCCTGGTGTCCAGTCCGGCCGCTGCACGTCTGGGGCCCGTGAACACAACCCACGGTGCAGGTGTCCTGTGAGCAAAGTGCGCTCCTCCCTGAGATCCTGTCCAAACACTGTCCAGGTCCGGAGTCCCCTTGCCAGCGAGTTTCCTCAGAGACACACTCCGTGGGTTCCATCCTCAGGGTGGATGCCTGCAGAGGTGCGGAGACGTGGCAGCCACTTTGGGGCACTGAGGTAGCCTTGTCTCCCACCAGCGACAGTGCAGAGGCTGGGGTGGGGCAGGGAGGAGAGTTTGTTCTTCCCCAGTGCTCACTCTCTGGGAGCACCTGAGTCTCTGCCTCCCGAGGGGTCCACCTGCGCTGGTGCAATCGGCTCCGGAAGGTGAGGCCTGGCGCTCTGTCGGTCTCTGTCTCAGCATGGCGCCTCTGCTTGGTAAGCCTTGTTCTGTGGAGCTGAGAGTCCAGGGAGGTGCAGAGGGGGACGTGGGGAGCAGACTCGTTCCTGAGCACCTGCTGTATTTCCAGGGCTGTTGGCGGCCTCCCGTGCTCTTGCCTTTGCGCGTCTCCAGAGCTCCGAGAGCCCCTGGTACCCCCACTTCCGGCAGAAGCCCCTTCTCCAGACATAGGGGAGAAGCAGTGGAGCTGACATCGCAGATGCTGGTAAGGCAAAGCCTCTCAGGATGTCAGTCCAGGAGGCCAGGGGGCCCTGCACATCCCCCGCGTGACACACTGGTGCCTGGATGGACCCCGTCCTGCTGCCGTGCATGCTCTCAGAGGTGAAGCCATGGGTGGGGACCCCACCTGGGGCTGGGCTTGCATGGCATGACCTCTGCCCCCCCTTTCTTGAAAACCCCTCACCCTCTGAAGGCACAGCTCTGTGTGTGCCCTCCCCCCTTTACGCAGGCTCCTCTCTTTGGGGATGGCCTCCCGTGCCCTCACCAGGACCGCGGTTACCCGCACACGTCCTGAGAAGGGCAGGCAGGAGCGTGGCTGGTGCGCACACGGTCCGTCCCTCGGTGCTTGGGGAAACCGCTCCGCTCCTGGGTGGGAGGCTGCAGGGCCCTCATGAGGGGTGGGCGCGGGGGGGAGCTGCTCCCATGTCACCAACCACCGAGCTCCTGGCTGTGAGGTTAGGCGGCTTGCATGTCTCTCTTCTGTGTCTTCTGCATTAGAACACATGCTCCCAAGGGCATCGTTCCACATCTCAGTCTTCATCCAGCTCAGAGAAAATGCTAGAAGTAACCCCAATAATTGTTATTCCCAGACTGAGCGGCCAAGGAACGCGTCGGTGGTGCCAGGCGGTGCGAGCCCCTGGGAGGGTGAGCCAGCGGAGTGCCGTCCCCGGGCTGGGAGGGCGGAGAGGGCAGGAGGAAGCACCTTCCTCCCCAAACCGCGCAGCCCCACCAGGCCTCCCTGCGGCCTCGTGTCCTTGAAGGGAGGACAGGCGAGTTGGGGGGGACCCTGATGACCCAGAGCGCGGAGGAGGGGCTGCGGCCCCACGGAGGCCATGCCCAGAGAAGGTGGACCTCCAGACCCCACGGGCGGAACCGTCACCGACTGTCACCGCCCTGTGGTGGCGCTCCTGTGTACAACCCACCACGACCACACAGCGTCATCCGCGGTAAGGGAGCACTGAGGCCGGCCCGCCGTCCGTGGGAGGACCTGGTGGGGACCGTGTCGGCCCGTCCGGACCACAGGCCTGGCGGCTGGGATGCGTCCACCAGCCTTTTCCGGAGGCACAAGAAACGTGTGAGGTTCCGCCACTCATTCTGTTTCACATAATTTAACTTAGGTTTAAAATTTAAAACAGAGAAGCCTCGGGGCGCCCGGTCATGATCCCGGGGTCCTGGGGTCGAGCCCCACGTCGGGCTCCCTGCTCCGCGGGAAGCCTGCTTCTCCCTCTCCCGCTCCCCCTCTCATGTGCTCTCTCTCTCTCTCAAATAAATAAAGAAAATCTTTAAAAAAAAATAAAATATAAAGCCTTCTTTTTCACCGTATTAAGGGGCAAATGTTTGCTCCCTCTGGTCTGCAGCCAGGACCGCGGCTGCCCCCCACCTCACGGCAGCGCAAGCGCCGTCCCGCCTCGCACCAGCCCAGAGCCAGGCGGGCAGCCGCCTCCCGTGAAAGTCACAAAGTAATTAGGCTGTGAGTGATTTCCCTGCGACATTATGGATCAAAAGAAAGTGACAGGGGGCGCCTGGGTGGCTCAGTTGGTTAAGCGACTGCCTTCGGCTCAGGTCATGATCCTGGAGTTCCGGGATCGAGTCCTGCATCGGGCTCCCTGCTCGGCAGGGAGTCTGCTTCTCCCTCTGACCCTCCCCCTCTCATACTCTCTCTCTCTGTCATTCTCGCTCTCAAATAAATAAATAAAATCTTTAAAAAAAAAAAAAAAAGAAAGTGACAGGAGGACGAATATGCTCCGGGAGCCCCTCCTCCCGCCCAGCGATGCCACCAAAACCGCATGTCTGCATGAGGGGCCACACACATGTCGACGTGCTTTTCTTCCTCTTCCTGCTGATGGACCAGCGAGCAGGGACTGATCCCCGGCCAAGCCACGTGTCCAGCGATGCGGGGGCCCCACCGGGAAGCCAGGAACACTCTCCCAGACACACCCTCCTCTGCCCGGTTCGGGTACAAACTGCAAGAAATCATACATACGGGTTTCAAAACCCGGCAGAAGTGAGCCCCTCATGGGGTGCCAGGGACGGTCTGGGGACGGCCACGGCTCAGCCACATGAGCACAAAAGTTCAGGGGAGCTGGGCCCCCAGCCACTGACCTGCCTGCCCACGGGAGCCAGGGGCCGCCTCCACGTGAAGACGGGGATGGTGTGGGCTCACCTGCAGGAGGGACCCCGTGCCTGGCCTGATCCCCTTTCCTGCTGTGACCTGGGCACGCACCAGCTCGCTGTGCAGAAACTTCCACACCCATGAAACCACGCGGAACCAGGCTGGCTCCCCGCTCACACCCCGCAGACCCCGGCGGACAGGCGGCTGCTCCCAGGTGCCCCTCACGGCTCAGGCTCCCCTGACTTGGGGCTCTGCACCCATTAGGGCCCGAAGGTCCTCTCTCCTGGGGGAAAGGGGAGCGGGCAGCCGAGGCCCCTCAAACACAGACGTGGCGGGTGACGGGACACTGCGGACCGCATAGCCCAGTGTCCACCAGCTCATGACCACGAGTCACAAGTGCGCAGAAGGTGGAAAGCGGCTACAACCACCCTGCCCAAGTCAGAGCAGCTGAGCGTTTGGGAGAAGCTGGCCCAGCCCCTTATGTCCCTGAGACACCTGGTGACCCTCGAGGGCCCAGCCAGAACATTCTAACAGGACCCCACGGAGGCGCTGGTCTTCAGACGTGGGTCCAAGCCCAGCGTGACTTCAGTTAGTTCCCTCTGACCGGCGCCCACCGGATGCTGCAACCGTCCGAGTCCACGAGCTTCCACCGCTTTCCCGGGGCCCCTCGGCAAGTTGGCCTCCGCTCTCCCTGACCCTGAGCCTGGCTGTCGGGGGCGGGCCCCAACCTCGGCCGCTGTCCGCTGCCCTCTGGAAACTTCCGGAAGGAGGGAGCTCCCCCTGCACTGCAGTCTCTCCAGAGGTGGGGCGTGCAGTGCTGCTCCCAGGAGGAATTCAGAGGGCAGTTTGGGATTGTCCCAGAAGACAGAGGGTGGCACTGGCCAACTGTGGGGTGTCGGGGGCAGATGGTGGGACTCAGGCGCCGGCGGGTAGGCCTCTCCCGGATCACTGCCCGAGCCACGTGAGGAGGAGAAAATCCAAGGGAGACATCATGGAAAAGAAAAGTCAACAGATGGTAGCTTTCCTAAAACGAAAACAAAGCTGGTCATTCTCTGCCTTTAACAAACCAAAGTTTATTTCTCTGTCTAAAGTAAGAAAAATAAGAAATTATAAAGTTCCAAAAGTGCCTTTCATTTTGGATGCATAGTATAAGTTCCTTTTGAATTTTAACCATTTCAAGGTAAAAAAAAAAAAAAAAATCTCATACCATTGATGCTTAGGGTCCGTGCCATTCACGGAGCAGAGCAGAGGCCAAAGTTCAGATGCTGGTGACCAGCTGCTTTCTGCACTAGGGGCCAGGTCTTCCCCCCTGAGTGCTCAGCTCTGTGCAGACACCTGGGCCTGCATCCCCACAACCCGCACGGCTCTCCCCAGCAGACAACGAGGGCCCATTCGGGTGGACGGGCCTGGGGCCAAGACCCTGCTCAGTCTGGGGCAGGGTCTGCGGAGGACCAGTGCACAGTGGGCCCAAGGATCGGGGACAGTGGTCCCTGTGTTGACCACTGGACACAGAAGGGGAGCACCTCCAGCCCCGTCATGGGCTGAATTGTGTCCCTGAGGATCTGTGCGTGGAAGCCCTAAGCCCAGGACCACAGAACATGACCGGACTTAGAAACAGGGTCACTGCAGGGGGATTACAAAGATGAGGTCATCTTGCCGTAGGGTGGGCCCCCACCCAAAAGGACTGGTGTTATTATAGAAAGGGAGAACGTGGAGGCATGGATGAAGGCAAGATTGGCGTCACTCCTACATGCCAAAGAGCGAGGCCCAGAGCAGATTCTCCTTCCAGGCCCCAGAAGGCACCAACCCCATGGGCCCCATGATCCCAGACTTCCAGGCCCCAGGTCGTGAGAGGATAAATTTCTGTTGTTTGGGCAGCCCCGTCTGTGGGGCTTTGCAGCGGCAGCCCCAGAACATGGACACAGACACATCCGTGGCCACCACGATGGGCATCCAATGCAGACGGGGTAAGGCCTGCCCACCACGTCAACCCCCACCCCAGGCCCCAGCCTACGCTCTGCAACAAAACGAAGTTGCTGAGGTCAGCAGCTCCTTCTGCAGAGCAGACGGCCCCAGCCTGGCCCCCAGGGCACTGCCCATTTCAGCCACACAGCATTCTTCAGGTTTGGCACCCTGACCTGATCATGAATGTGTTGTTCATTTTGTTGTGGGGTCTCTCAGGTGAGCCGACCAGCTGGACCCGTCAGGAGACCCAGTGCGCACGTGTGGCCATCACCCTGAACAAGTGCCCAGACCAGCCCCTCTGACCACTGGAGGCTCAGCCCCAATCCCACACAGTGGTGCCTGCCTCCCTATCTGCATCTGACCCAAAGCCTTGGCCAGCCAACCTCCTACATTTAAGTCCTGTCTCCTGTGCACTGCCCAGAACTTCCACCAGAACGTTGGCTGGAAGTGGTAAAAGCAGAAATCCCAGCATCACCCCCAGTCTTAGAGGGGATGTGTTCAATGTTTCAAGCTGACGACAACACTGGCTGGAGGTTTCCCACAGATGCCCCTTATTGGAGTGAGAAAATCCTCTCCTATTCCCAACTTTCTGGGAGTTTTTATCATGAATGGGTGTCAAACTCTGTCAGATTGCTTTTTCTACATCTACTGAAGTCATTGGGTTGTTCTGCTTTATTTTGCAATGTGGGGAATGACACTGGTTGATTCTGAACGTTCAAGCAAGCTCACCCTCCTGGATGCACCCCACTGGTCACGGTATAATGTTTCGTGTCACTGGAGTTGGATCTATTCGTCGAAGCATTCCTGTACCTGTGCTCATTGGAGATACTGGCCTCTAATTTGCTTTCTTGTTTTTTGTTTGTTTGCTTGTTTATTTTTGCTTTTTTATGTTCAATCAGCCAACATATCGTACATCATTAGTTTTTGATGTAGTATAATTTGCTTTCTTGTTAAGTGCCTCTCATGGTTTGGTGTCCAATGAGTTGGAAGTATTCCCTTCATTTTCCGGAAAGGGTAGTACACATTTGACATTGTTTGTTCCTTGAACATGTGATAGAATTCTCCAGCAAAGCCATCTGGGGTTGGATTGTTCTTTGCAGGTACAATTTTTTATTTCTTTGATTTTTACAAGTTCAATTTCTTGCAATGATATAGGACGATTTAAATTTTCTATTTTTAGAACAGATCAATGAAATGAAGAGTTGGTTCTTTGAAAAATTTAATGAAATTGATAAACCTCTAGCCAGACTTATCAAAAAGAAAAGAGAAAGGACCCAAATAAATAAAATCACAAATGAAAGAGGAGAAATAACAATGAACACCACAGAAATACAAACAATTATAGGAGAATATTATAAAAGCTATATGCTAACAAATTGGACAACCTGGAAGAAATGGATAAATTCCTAGAAACATGTAAACTACCAAAACTGAACCAAGAAGAAATAGAAAACTTGAACAGACCAATAACCAACAAAATTGAATCAGTAATCGAAAATCTCCCAACAAACAATAGCCCAGGGCCAGATGGCTTCACACGTGGATTCTACCAAACATTTAAAGAAAAGTTAATACTGGGGCACCGGCCTCCTGGGATCAAGTCCTACATCCAGCTCCCTGCTCAGCAGGGAGTCTGATTCTCCCTTTCCCTTTGCCCCTCCCCCTGCTTGTGCTCTTTCTCTTTCAAATAAATAAATAAAATCTTTTTTAAAAAAGACGTAATACCTATTCTTCTCAAACTGTTCCAAAAAACAGAAATGGAAGGAAAATTTCCAAATTCATTCTATGAGGCCAGCACCACCCTGATTCCAAAACCAAAGGCCCCACTAAAGAAGAGAATTACAGACCAATATTCCTGATGAACGTGGATGCAAAAATTCTCAACAAAATACCAGCAAACTGAATCTAACAGCACATTAAAAGAATCATTCTCCATGATCAAGTGAGATTTATTCCTGGGTTCCAGGAGTGGTTCAGTATTTGCAAAGCAACATGATACACCACATTAATAAAAGAAAGGATAAGAGCCATATGATGCAGAAAAAGCATTTGACAAAGTACAACGTCCATTCATGATAAAAACCCTCAACAATGTAGCTTTATTTTTTTTAAAGATTTTATTTATTTAAGAGAGAGAGCGGGTGAGTGAGAAAGCATAAGCAGGGGGAACAGAGAGGTAGAGGAAAAAGCAGGCTCCCCGCTGAGCAGGGAGCCTGATGCAGGACTAGATCCCAGGACCCTGAGATCATGACCTGAGCCGAAGGCAGACACTTAGCTGTCTGAGCCACCCAGGCACCCCAAAAATGTAGGTTTAAAGGGAACATACTTCAACATCATAAAGGCCATCTATGAAAACCCCACAGCTAATAACATCCTCAATAGGGAAAAACTGAGAGCTTTACTTCTAAGGTCAGGAACACAACAGGGATGCCCACTCTTGCCACTGTTGTCCAACATAGTACTGGAAGTCCTAAGCTCAGCAATCAGATAAGAAAAGGAAATAAAAACCATCCAAATCAGTAAAGAAGAAGTCAAACTGTCACTATTTGCCGATGACATGATACTAGGCTGGCTCAGTTAATAGAGCATGTGACTCTTGATCTCAGGGTCATGATTTTTAGCCTCATGTTAGGTAGAGATTACTAAAAAATTAAATTTAAAAAAAAATTTAAAGAGAAAGAAAAGCCAAAGACTCCATCCAAAAACTGCTGGAGCTGATACATGAATTCAGTAAAGTCACAGGATACATACCAATGTACAGAAATCTGTTGCATTTCTATACACCAATAATGAATCAGCAGAAAGAGAAATCAAGGAATCGATCCCATTTACAACTGCACCAAAACCATAAGATACCGAGGAATAAACCTAACCAAAGAGGTGAAAGACTTGTACTCTGAAAACTACAGAACACTTAGGAAAGAAGTTGAAGAGGACACAAAGAAATGGAAAAATATTCCAGGCTCATGGATTGGAAGAACAAATATTGTTAAGATGTCTATATTCCCCAAAGCAATCTACACACTTAATGCAATCCCTATCAAAGTATGAACTGTTCACAGAGCTAGAACAAAGAATCCTAAAATTTGTATGGAGCCACAAAAGACCCCAAATAGCTAAAGCAATCCTGAAAAAGGAAAGCAAAGCTGGAGGTATCATGATTCCAGACTTCAGACTATATTACAAAGCAGTAGTCATCAAGACAATTGGTACTGGCACAAAAATAGACATATATGTCAATGGAACGGAATAGAGAACCCGAAATGAACCCACAAGTATGTAGTCAATCAATCTTTGACAAAAGAATAAATATCCAATGGAAAAAAGATAGCCTCTTCAACAAATAGTGTTGGGAAAACTGGACAGCGACAGACAGAATGAAACTGGACCACTTTCTTACACCATACACAAAAATAAAATCAAAATAAATTAAAGGCCTAAATGTGAGACGGGAAACCATAAAAATTCTAAAAGAGAGGACAGGCAGTAATTTCTTTGACATCAACCATAACAATATCTTTCTAGATATGTCTCCTGAGGCAAGGGAAACAAAAGCAAAAAATAAACTATTGGGACTTCATCCAAATAAAAAGCTTCTGCACAGGGAAGGAAACAATCAACAAAACTAAAAGACAAGATACCGAATGGAAGAAGATATTTCAAATGACATATCTGATAAAGGGTTAGTATCCAAAATATGTAAAGAACTTACCAAACACAGCACCCCCAAAAATAATCTAATTAAAAAATTGGCAGAAAACATGAACAGACATTTCTCCAAAGAAGACATCCAAATGACCAACAGACACATGAAAAAATGCTCAACATCACTCACCATCAGGGAAATGCAAATCAAACCACAATGAGATACCACCTCACACCAATCAGAATGGCTAAAATCAACAATTCAGGAAACAACAGGTGTTGGCGAGGATGTGGAGAAAGGGGAACCCTCCCACACTGTTGGTGGGAATGCAAGCTGGTGCTGCCACTCTGGAAAACAGTATGGAGGTTCCTCAAGAAGTTAAATATAAAACTACACTCTGATCTAGCAATTGCACTAGTAGGTATTTACCCAAAATATATAAAAATACTAATTCGAAGGGATATATGCACCCCAATGTTTATAGCAGCATTATCAACAATGGCCAAATGATGGAAAGAGCCCAGATTGTCCATTGACAGATGAACAGATAAAGGAGATGTGGTGTATATATACAATGAAATATGACTCAGCCATAAAAAAAAAAAATCTTGCCATTTGCAACACCGTGAATGGAACTAGAATATATTATGCTAAGCAAAATAAGTCAGAGAAAGACAAATACTATATGATTTCACTCATATGTGGATTTAAGAAACAAAACAAATGAGCAAAGGAAAAAGAAGAGAGAGACAAACCAAGAAACAGACTCCTAACACAGAGAACACACTGATGGTCACCAGAGGGGAGGTGGGTGGGGGATGGGGGAAATAGGTGATGGGGATGAAGGAGGGCACTTGTCATGATGAGCACCAGGTGGTATATGTAAGTGTTGAATCACTATATTCTACACCTGAAACTAATATTACACTGTATGTTAACTATACTGGAATTTAAATGAAACCTTTTTTAAGTATAAATCTTTTTTTTTCTTCTTGTAAAAAGCTTGGCTGGAGCAGAGCCAGCAAGAATGAAGACAGCACCCAGTGACATCAGCAGGGGACCCAGGAGACACGAGCAGGGCCCAGGTCTACATAGGAAATGCTCGTATCAGGATGAAAGTAACATTTGACATACTTTGAAATTTCTTAATTTAGGTAACACCAAATTCGGGGACAGAAAAATGTGCAATTGCTGAAAATGCCTACCTTGATATTAATTCTCCATTTACAACTTAAGTCTAGAGACATGACTTGAAGGGCTATAACATTATTAGTGCCTGGGTGACACCTTGATCCACGATATTTTAGCCTGGAGCAGGGATTTTATTGCTGCATTATAAAGTCTTTAAAAATAGTGTTTCTCATAGATGTACTTGACAGGCGCTACAAAATTTCCATGCACATAATTATGCTCTCAGAGGCTGGGGGGATGAGACACAACACAGTTAGGGGGCAGTTATTTTCTATGTTGCTGTTTTTATTGCTCTTTAAATAAATGTTTATGTAGCTCCTAAAGTCAGTTCCCAGGCAAATGCTCATGCTTTTAGCTACAGAAGGTATTCCATAAAAATCAGGATACAGGCAATGGGGCCAGGTCACTGCTGGGTCAGGACAAGGCACTCTTACCCTGCCTGCTATTAGCCCCAGTGGTACCGTCGGTGGCACTTCTGTGCTCAGGAAAGCCAGACATTTGGGAGACCATATGTCCATGATGGGGCAGTGAGTTGTTAAAACGTGTGCCTAGACCCAGTGAAGGGAACTAAATGCCTTCTCACCATCCTGTACGGGCCGAAAATGACTTTGATATTGTCACAAGTAGAATTTGACATTTACTGGGTCTCAGTGTGGAATTAGAAGCCCATTACTGTTATTAATTTTGAGATGTGTTTGTCTCTCTTCCGTGGCCCCTACAGGTCCCTAGTTTTCTCAAGATCTGTCTGTGTCCTACTACCCAAAACATACATTCCTAGCATTATTGCCAGCATTACACCATCATCACCACCACCATCATCATCACCATCATCACCATCATCTCCACCATCATCACCACCACCATCATCACCACCACCATCATCACTATCACCATCATCATCACCATCCTCACCATCATCACCACCATCACCATCATCACCACCACCACCATCACCACCATCCTCACCATTATCACCATCATCACCACTACCATCACCATCATCTCCACCATCATCATCACCACCATCACCATCATCACCACCACCATCATCACCACCATCATCATCACCATCCTCACCATCACCATCATCACCACCACCATCATCACCACCATCATCATCACCACCACCATCATCATCACCATCATCACCATCATCTCCACCATCCTCACCATCATCACCACTACCATCACCATCATCTCCACCATCATCACCACCACCATCATCACTATCACCATCA
>NC_138373.1:159067945-159143005 GCF_054177405.1 Leptonychotes weddellii
GCCCTGCACCCCGCTGCCCAGAGCTGCACCCCACTGCCCAGAGCTGCACCCCACTGCCCAGCCCTGCACCCCACTGCCCGGCCCTGCACTCCGCTGCCCAGAGCTGCACCCCACTGCCCAGAGCTGCACCCCACTGCCCAGCCCTGCACCCCACTGCCCGGCCCTGCACTCCGCTGCCCAGCACTGCACCCCACTGCCCAGCCCTGCACCCCGCTGCCCAGAGCTGCACCCCACTGCCCAGAGCTGCACCCCACTTCCCAGCCCTGCACCCCACTGCCCAGCACTGCACCCCGCTCTCCGGTGCTGCTCGCTTCCAGGACTGTCCGTGAGTGGGAGTCACGGGAGGGAGGGCGTCACCGTCAAACGTGCGCGGCTCACGGCCAGGGCATCCCTCCCAGGTTGGAGTAGCACCAGTGACAACGCGGCCGGGGCGTTCCCGGCGGTTTCCTCTGAGCCGTTTCTAGTTGAAGAGCACCCCCTCCCGTGTTTGTGCGTTCCTGCTTCCCTTGGTGACAGGTTCCCCTCCCGCATTTCTAATCTGCGCGTCTGGGAGGACGACCACCTGCGTGCGGCTCCTCATCTGATGGGAAAGGTGATCCGGCTGTGCCACCGATCACGGTGGGGCCTGTGGTGGGTCCCGCGGCGAGAAGTTCTTAGAGAGAGGAGGGCTGTGGGCTTCCCGCACGCCCCGTGATGTGGGTCTTCATTTCCAGGGAACGGCGAGCCGTTAGGACTTCGTGTCTGTTCGGTGACTCGCGAACCATCGTCGGGAAGGGCTGTTGCCGTGTTGGCAGGAAACGGCGCTGGGTGCTGGGTTGTCCCCTGTGGCTTCCACGTTGGCTGGCGGGAGCACCGTCACTAGGGAAAGCACGGGATAGTCCTGCTGGGTCCGCTCGGCTTCCTCCGGGTTTAGGGGGTGGCATGAGCCCAAGGACAGGGTCAGGTGGAAAGAGATTGGGGGGTGCAGAGCTGGGCTCCCCACCTCCGGGCTCTTCCCTATTGGCCCCCAGTTTGGAAGAATGTGGGAGCGCCACGGTGGGGTGGGGCAGCCCCACGGAGCCCAAGGACAGGAGGACCGGCCCTCAGTGAAGAAGAGCTGTGGGTTTCAGGACCGTGGGCTGACACAAGACTTGGGGGCGCCTGAGGCATCTCCACCCACCACACGGCCATCCTCCAGCCCGGTCACGGTGCAGTCAGCGGTCACTCCTCATCGCCCCTTCCTGGAGGGGGTGGAAAGGCAGCCCCGGGCCTGTGCCAGGATGGGCCACGTGGATGTGCCCTGCACTCCTTTCTTTCAAGGCACTGACTTCGCACCTGCTGTGTGCAGGCCCTGAGTGATGGAGGAGCCCTCCTAGGGCAGCAGAAGAGCACAGGGTCAGGAGTCAGGCCCGCACCCTCAGAAAGACCAGCCAAACAGAGCTTGCCCCCATGGCAGGAAGGAGTCTGCCAGAGAAGGAAAAGCCATCCGGGGACCCAGGGCCTCTGCCCCCCTCCATGTTCTCATCACTCCACCGGATGACCAGAGCCCTGCTCCACCTGGACGGCCTGCAGAGGAGGGGGGTTGGCCCCCTGCACCCAGTGTGTCCAGGGAGACGGTGGGAGATGCTTGGGCACAGGGAGGCCCCTGGCCGCCTAGCCTGGGACAAAGGTCTTGGAGGAGCCTGTATTTGCACCCAAACCTGGGCGTGATGAGCTCAGCGAGGCCCCAGGAGGGAGGAGGACAGTGTCCGTGGTGAGTGAAAGACTTGGGGACGCTCAGATGGAAAGGACTCCAGCACTAGGTGTGGACAGGGGTGCACAGGGCTGGGAGGGCACCGAGAACCTCCATGCAATGAGACCCTTGCCCAACACCAATGGGCCGCCGACCTCCCAGGGCCCTGACCGAACCCAGCCCAGCCCCACACCCACTCCCGTATCTGCTCTTCGGGCGCCGGCAGCCTGAGAACCAGGTTGTGATGTCCCCTTTCCTCAGAGGAGGCTGGAGGGCGCCCTGAGACCCCGCGTGGCTGGACGAAAACCCGTCGCTGACCACAGGTCTGTCCTGCTCACCACCGCCACCTGCCTCCAGCCCCAGCCTGACCTAAGAGAGGACAACGAAATGCCAAGGGCCCTTCCTTGCTGATACGCAGAGGCTCTCCCGCACCGATTTCCCAGGAGCTGTATTAGCAAAGCACTGTCCAACAGAAAAGTGAAAACAACCAGTCATTCTAAGAAGAATAATTAATCGAATGCCAAATGTAAGTACCGAGAGTTTTGAATAAATAGAGAGACACAGTTATGAGAGCAAAATATTATCATTTGCCCAACATAATTATTTTCTTGGAAACAGCCGATGATTAATAAGGCACATTATAAATACGCTTTTGTGCACGAAATCTCATCTCTCCAGCCTAATTAACATGCTAGGGAATTGCCCTTTTGGTGCATAAAGACATTTAAAATATGTATTTCATGAAATCCAAGTTATTTGTCATAACCTCCAAGAGGAAAAAATAAAATATGAAGAATGCTATAGACATTTCAATATTTTATTACACAACTGTATTCAAATACATTAGTTCCCTGGGTTCTAGAGGCGCACGAGGAAGCAGGACTCCCGAGAGAGGTGACAACATGCCCCCCGCGGACCCCTGCATCGGCTTCCTTCTCACCGCACAGGCTCGGGATGCAGATGGCTGCACCCGACCTGGACCTGACCATGCCGCCTTTCCCAGGTGCAGGAACTAAGGTGGAGCCTGGCGGGCATCGCGTCCACACGGAGAGCGGGGGGCCGTAAAGCAGCACCCCGCGGACACGTCCCTCGTGCAGGTGAACCAGGAAATGAGGGTGGAGTTTGACGTCATGAAAACACGGGGGATTTGCGAACACATCTCAGGTCTAATGGTTAAACTGTGGTTTTTTAAATTGCTGTTTAGATATAATTGACATTCGACATCATATCCGTTTCAGACGCACAGTGTCATGATTCGGTATTTGTATACACCGCGAAAGGACCACAGCCAGCCTAGTTAGCGTCTGTCAGCCCTTACGGGGTTTTCTTCTTGTGATGGGAACTCCTAAGAACTACTCGCGGTGGCTTTCGACACACCACAGAGCACACGGTTGTATGTTTTATACCACGGCACATTATTAACTGTGGCCCCGTGACTCAGCTGCTTACAGCCGGTCCCTCCTGCCGCCTCACCGCCCCCGACCCCGCCGCTCTGGGGACCACCAATCTGTTCTCTCTGCATCCGTGAGCCGGGCTTTTTGGGTTTTGTTTTTAGATGCCACACGTAAGTGAAATCACACAGTTTGTCTTTCTCTGTCTGACTTACTTCACTCAGCATCATGCTCCCAAGGTGCATCCATGTCGTTGCAAATGGCAAGATTTCATCTTTCTGATGGCTGAGTAATACTCCATTGTACATATGAACCACATCTCCTTTATCCACTCGTCTGTCGATGGACATCTGGGCTCTTCTTATGGTTGGCTGCTGTAGATAATGCTGCTGTGAACCTGGGGGTGCAGATAGCTTTTCCAGTTAGTGATTTCATAAACACCAGTAGTGGAATTACTCGATCATATGGTAATTCTATTTTTGAGGCACCTCCACACTGTTTTCCAGAGCGGCTGCACCAGCTTGCATTCCCACCCACAGTGCGGGAGGGTTCCCCTTTCTCGCATCCTCGCCAACACCTGTTATTTCCTGACTTGTGGATTTTAGTCTTTCCGACCCGGTGTAACGCTGTATCTCATTGTGGTTTTGATTTGCATGTCCCTGAAGATGAGTGATGTTGAACTCTTTCCATGTGTCTGTTGGCCGTTTGTGTGTCTTCTTTGGGGAAATGTCTGTTCAGGTTTTCTGCCCATTTTTAAATCAGATTGTTCTTTGACTTCTGAGTTGTATGAGTTCTTTATATATTTTGGATATTAGCCCCTTACCAGACATATAATTGGCCAATATTTTCTCCCATTCCATAGGCAGTCTTTTCATTTTGTTGACGGTTTCCTTTGCTGTGCAGAGGATTTTAGTTTGAAATAGTCCCACTTGTTCATTTTTGCCTTTGTTGCTTTAGGGGAAACTGCTGCTTAATCGTCCTGGGAGAAGGAATTTTACCTCTCTGTGTCCCGAGCTGGGGGATCGCTCTGTGATAATGAAGTGCAACCCCGTGTAAGACCAGGGCAAAACCCACCGTGTCCCTGGGCTGACCGCGGGCCACAGTCCCTCACCAGGTATGGGTGTGGGCCTCGCCACGAGAAGTGAGGGGACATCCCCAGAGAGGCCCAGGCATGGATTCTTACCACCCTAAGCAGACACCCGGAGAACAAGGTCCAGCTGGTCTGTCTGCCTTCAGGTGCTTTGATTAGGACGTGAGTTCTGGAGCTGCTGCAGCCACCCTGAGGCCATGAGGGGAGCTGGCCTGCAGTAGAGGCGGGAGGCATGGGGACAAACGCGTGGGCCCGTGATGATGCCCTGGAGCTGCCCTGATGCCGGGCTCTGCTCTGCGAGACGGGACATTCCTGCATTTGAGCCGGTTGATGGCTTTCCGCTACTTGCTGATGTAAGGAAACGTCACTAAGGGTGCTCTGTGCTTCGCAGAGTCCAGGCCGGGCCCATGGAAAGCAGGTGCCAATGAGTCTTTTGCTGAATGAGGGCAAGGTGTCAGCAGGGATGGTTTCTCCTGAGGCCTCCCTCCTGTGGTGTAGACGCTCCTCTCCCCACATCCTCAGGTAGCCGTCCCAGGGTCTGTGTCCTGATCCCCTCTTCTTATAGGGGCACCCGTCACGTTGGACTAGGCCCCCCCAGTGACTTCGTTTTACCTTCACCACCTCTGTAATGGCCCGGTCTCCAGATACAGTCCCACTCTGGGGGTCCTAAGGGTTGAGACTCCACCATGTGGATTTGGGGGACAGGGTTCAGCAACCAACAGCTGATGGGACAAGACAGCATCACACTGGTGTCAGGGAATGCACCGGGGGCTCCAGGTCTGGGCATCTCCAGGCCAGAGGAGGCAGCACAAGCCCCAGGCGGAGGGCACGGGTAACCCCGGAGCCCAGGAGCCTGAGGAGCCCGTCTCCAGGCAAGGCCGTCATCGGTGGGGGCCCCGCTGACCGCCCTGCTCACCACGTTTCTGACAAAGTCTCCTGCAATGTGACCCAGCCCACTTGCCTGGCAGCCCCCACCAGCCCAGATCCCTGGGTCTGCAGAACGGCAGCAGTGGCCTCCTCACCACCCAGGGACCCTGGCCACCCCACGGTCCCCCCAGACCCGCTGCTCTGGCCCCCCACCTGCCAGCCGCCTTGGGGGCCCCATCCTGCCAGGCCCAGCACCCACTACCCCCCACCCATGCTCCAGGCTTGTCCCCCTTCCACGCCCGGGAGGCATTACCTGAAGCTGCAGATTGCAGGTCCCTCGGAGGGTGACGGTGGCCACGGCCATCCTGCGGTTGCTGGGATGGGGGGGCCAGGAACCCCACGCTGACCTCTGGAGAGCAAGCCCCCTGGGGAGGCCCCCCACCTCTTGCAGGAGACGCGGGGCGCCCTCCCTCCACCAAAGCGGCTGCACAGCTGGGTCCTGGCCAGATCCCAACAGGTACTGCGTGGACGCCCCTCCCTCCCCAGAGACCCCGTTCTGAGGGCAGCAGGCCCATCACACGGACGTGCAGGTGGCAGGAGTGACCCAGGGCTTCCGGAAGTTTCCAGTCAGAGGTCATGGGTGGGACCCCAAGAAAGATGACACATTCCCCTTTAAACCCTCGTGAAACCCACACCCTCTGGGAACTTCAGAGAAGAAACCCCAACATCTGGGCCAGAACCTTCAGAGCCTGCTTTGGACTCGACTCTGGCCTTGTTTGGTGACAAGCCTTCCATGAAATCGACTCATGGTGTTTTTTGAAAATAGAAAATCAATTTGTATGTTTTCTGAAATTAACTCTTCCTGCCAGCCCGGAGATGGTGGGAACCTGCCGGAGAGAAGTGGTGGAGTGCCCTCATGAGGGGGGCCCATCCGTTCGGGAAGCCTTGTTCCCACACCTCGAGGCCATGGTGGGATGATCCTCAGGGGCATGATCCAGGTGGGGGATCCAGGTGGGGACGGCTGGCTGCCCTGGGGCCCAAGGGGAGAACATGTTCCAGCCCCTGGGGTTGGCACCGTCCTGGGCTGGTGGCCACATCACCCCAGGTTCTGCCTCCACCTTCATGCCCCGTCCCCTTCTGTCTCCTCGTAAGGATGCCGGTCACACCGGCTTGGGGCCCACCCTGCTCCAGGCGTACCTCATCCGAGCTACCTACAGGCCAATCTGGCAATCTGGGGTGCGGGGTCAGGGATCCCCCAGGAATGCTGGGGGCACTGCTCAGCCGCGGTCTCTGCTGTGAAGCCTCACCCGTTGCCCCACACACGGCTCCAGGCTCGCGGCAGCAGGAGAGGGCGGCGGGGTGAATCCCGCGGAGCAGAGGGGCGCTGCGGCAAGGTGGGCTGGCCGGCTGGGGGCAGTCTGGGCTGGACATGTGGCCGAGCCCTCCCGGTCCTGGAGCAGGTGGTCCTGCCCGTGCGCCCTCTGCGGGGTGGCCAGAAGAGACAGGGACAGACACATGGAGGGCCTTCCTCGCCTTGCCTGGCGGCCGACGGGCCCTCACGGAGCGAGGCCTGGGAGGGTCTCTGACCGCTACCCTCTGTCGCAATGGCTGGTACAAGGCGCTTCCACAGGCCGTGTGTGAGACGCAGGGAGGGGACAGGAGGGCCCGGCCCCCCGAGACGCTGGACTCCTGCCCCGCCTCCAGGAAGGAATGAGTCTGGATGCTGCCAATTCGGGAACAGGCCCCTTGGCCCAGAACTGCTCCCACTGGTTCCACCGGGCACAGGCTGTGCCTTCCCCATCCTGCAGCCAGAGATCATTCTAGAAGGCCCCCCATCTGGCCGTGCTGCGCCCCCAACCACTCAGTAGCTTGAGGGTGAAGGAGCGGAGCCAGCTGGGTGCCCGTGATGGGGTGCTGCCTCCGGGTCTGGGTCCTCGCTCTGCCTGTCGTGGCCGGCAGGGACAGCCCAGATCACCGGCCCCACTGCCCAGCGGACGCCGCCGGACAGACCCTCGGCGTGGAGACACCCGGGCTCCTGCTCTCTCGGCTCTGTCTGCAGAAACCCGCGACACGGTGCCAGGTCCTGAGCTCCACTGGCGTCGGCGGGGTCTGTGCGGCACCTGAATCCCTGACCAGGAAACTGACCCCATGCACTGCCCAACACGGGGCGTCCACGCAACTGGACGACTTCCTGCCTCCCTCTGTACCGCTCCACATGCTTCATCTGAAATACCGGCACTCAGGTTTCCAGCTCAGCGGGTCCCTCTCACGACCACCTGTCCACACTGCTGGCCCCCGGCCGCGATTTTCTTGGGAGAGAATCCGGGCCTGATGCCCACTGGAATCTGTGCAGAACGGAGGGGTTCACGAGGTCCTTTCTGCCCACGTTGTGGTCAGGCCTGACGGGAGGGCTCCATCATCAGGGCCACTGGACGAGCCCTCGTGCAGTCCGACGGAGGAGGCAGGACCCTTCGCAGACCAGACATGGGGCGCTCGTTCACGGCCACCCTGGACCCGTGGGAGAGTCTGAGCGCAAGGACAAAACATTGACGACCAGCCCAGACGCCTTGGATCGGAAATCACACACACAGCAGGAGGCAGAGGGTGAGCATCCCGTCATCTTTGGGGCTGAGTTTGGTTGGGGGACAAGCAGAAAACTGCAGGGCTATTTTTAATTTCAAAAATACTATATCCAATCAAAATAAAATAACCAACGGCAAGTTGAGAGCCTGGAACTGATTATGGCTTCCGGGGACGACAGCACCTGTCATCCAAACTCCCCACACAAATCTTAGTCCCAGGAGGACTCTGTGCTCAAAACGAGTGACCACACTGACCACTGTGTCAGGGTCCCCTCCTAAAGGCGGGGGTCCCAGAGCCACCGCTGAGGGAGGAGCAGAGCAGAGAAGAGCCTAAACACTACGATTCGGGGCCAAGATTGAAACCAGTCGCAACTGAACAATGCATGCACCTGTCTGTAAGCCTGTCGACCAATCTGTCCACCTGTAAGCCTGTCGACCCATCCGTCCACCTGTCCTTCCCTCTGGTTACTACCTACTATCCTCCGGTTATCGTGCACCTACCACCTCTCCACCGTCTGTGACAACCAAAGAGTAACAAGGGAGAGATGAGCCCAGAACTGAGGACGGTGGATGCTTCTGGAAGGAGAGGACCGGCAGGGGCGGCCTGAGCACCGGAACTGAGAGCGGAGTTCGATGACGCCGAGGGGGGACAGGAGTGCTCCTTCGTGCCTCAATCTTCGATTACTACCCACGTCTAAGAGACACTTGATTCATGATTTGTTTCATGATTCTTGAGACTGAAGGATCTTTCTGCATTTATTTAAGGTCTATGAGTTTATTCTCTCATGTGGTTTCACATTCCGTTATTATGAGAAAAATTAACGTGTAACATCAAATTAGGAATTAGCGTTAAGAAGCAGAGCATGAACATGGTAGACACCTTCCTCTTTCTGGAGTAAATTGAAACAGGAATTCTCTTCAGAAATGCAAAGGTCAGCGTGGCAGAGGACACGGGTCCCCTGCCCTTCAGACAGCGACACGTGGCCAAGAGGCCGCAAGGACGTCGAGGGGCCCGGGCTGCCACAGCCACGAGCTGGCCATGGCGGCCACCCGGGACCGACCGCTGGATGGACCTCCGGGGACGGCGTGGCCTGGGGGGCACTCACTGCCACCAGTGACCCAGCCCTTCCCGTGGGCGCAGTCACGGGGCCCTGACGGGCCTTGAACAAGGCTGTCCTCCACCGTCCACGCCCGTTCGCCGTCAGGAGGCCCAGCGCTTCCGCACAAGCCCCAGGAGCGTCCTCAACCAGCCCCAGCCCAGCCGGGAGAACCCGGCGCTCACAGGAGCCGCGGGTCCGGGGGCAGTAAGACCCGGAGCCTAGTGTGGGTGCTACGAGGACGCGGTGGGAAAGAGCAGAGGAGAAGGAAACGTCTGTGGTGACCTTGCGGCGGGGTGAGGCCTCTAGTGGGGGAGCCCGCGGCCGCCGCCTCATGGACACCCGGCTCAGGACGCGCTACGGGACGAGCAGGTTTCTGTTCCATCAGTGACAGACGCCGCATGGCACGTGGGCTCCAGGCTGATCTGACGGCCACTTCGTTGCCTCGTGGATTAATTCCTAGATTTATTTTGTTGTCAAAAGGCTTTGCTCATGTGAGGGTCTTTTCTCTCCCCGCGTGGTCGGCGCCAGAGCGAGAACTGCAACGTGCTCGAGGGGAAAGCTCGCTCCTTCGACCTGAAGGCCCAGCAAACAGCAACGAAGGCTCTTAAAACTCTACCTTACCTAAGACAGTAATAGTAATTCCACCTGTGATCTGAGACCCAGCGAGAACCGTGCGGGGATCTGTCCTCCCCCGTAGGGCCCGGGGCCAACCGTGGGCCTGGCAGGCCTGGCAGGGTCGGGGTTACCTGGCTCACGCAGTCAGCACCTGCAAAAGGGCTTGCTCACCATGCCCGCGGTAAGCCTACCTGCCGGGCAGCCCATTGGCAGTGGCGGGAGGGACGTGAGGTCTGCTGCACAGGACCACTCCCTCCGGGAGTCCCCGCTCCTTCTGAGGTCTGGTTTGCAGGGGTGTGCATCTTGGTCTCATGCACAGCAAATGACCAGCCCGTGGACCACATCCCGAGTGGCAGTGGGATGCCCCGTGGCGCTGCCACGTGTCCGATGAATAGCAAGGCTCAACGGGCACATGGGGAAAGAAGCTCAAGCAGAATCAGAAAACCAGAAAGCCCCCCATGGATATCCTGCAGTCCTGGGGCGGGAGGGAGCATCTGAGAGCACGAGCGTCGAGTCAGACTGCTTTCCTCTTCGTTCCGCACCCAAGGGAACATCGGAAGCCCGTCCGAGGGCACACCCAGGCTTTGACCAACGTGGCACCTGTTCAGCTCTGGGTCAGATCTGCTTCCTCGGGAAGGAGGTACAGCACCTCCATCCTGCCCGGTGAGCTGCGTGGCTGCTCCATTTTGAATGAACAGTGGACGTACGTGCCGGGCGGCGGCGGCATCCTTCAGGCAGACCCCCGCCCTCAGGAACATCCTCTGCCAACCGCAGAATTAGATGCAAGAGCTCATGTGTTGTAACGAACGCAGAGGAGGAAGTCTGGAGCGTTCGAATCTGTTCATTCGCTGATGAGAAGATAACATCCGTGGGACCCATGTCTCTCACCAGACAGCGACACTTCACCAATGCCATTTTGTGGGCAGATTTCCTAAGTAGTGTGTGTCCTGGGTCCGAGACCCTCCAGTCTCGCACCTTCCCTGTAGCTCCACGGCTGGTCGGGAGGTTCACTGCTGAGGGCGGTGAGCAGTAGAGCTGTTGGGATTTCAGCCCACAGTCCGCTCTCTGAACCCCGAGTGTCTGCAAACCCCAGAACGTGGATGCGTGAATGTGCCGCTCTGCACGCGGTGACCTTCCGGGGAGCGGAGGGGAGCCGTGCGTCATCTGGACCGGGCCCAGGGCACCGGACGTGCGGTTAAGCATTATCCTGGGTGTGTCTGTGGCTCCGGATGGCGGAGCGTGTGCTGAGTGAGGCGGATGCCCTCCCCAGCATGGGGGGCCGTCCAGTCCCCCAGGACAGAGCACAGAGCAGAAGTCAGGGATCCGCTCTTGCTGCCTGCCTGTCTCCGAGCTGGGACATCCATCTCCTCCTGCCTCGAACTCAGGCTGGAACCCACACCGCCGGCCTCCTGGGTCCCCCACGGGCAGACGGCAGATCCTGGGGCTTCTCAGCCTCCATAATCATGGAGCCAACTCCTTATCACAAACCCGTTGGTTCTGTTCTCCAGAGAACCTGACAGATACAAGGAACTTACAGTTGAACATCTCCGTTAAAGCTGAAAACATCTGTTTCAGCAAATGTGAGTCACATGAGCTATTGTTTCTGAAACCTGGTAACTGGCCAGAGGCGCCTCTTCGTGGCTCAGTGGATGGGGTGTCCGTGGCCAGACACCCAGCGGTTGCTTGTGTGACAGACTGCTTCCCGTTCTGGGAAATATTTCTGCCAGAAGTGTTATGTGAACTGGTCTCCAGTGGATCCAAGGCCATCCTGTTGAAATTCGTTAAATGTAAACACACTTAAGTTTCTTAAGGGACCATCAAGGACTGGCCCCCAGATAGTGGCGAGTCCAGGGTGTTTGTCTGGGGCTCAGACATTCTGTCGAACGCCACCCCTGTGGGCATCACAAATGGGCACAAGAGAGAAGCCCTAAGGCTGTGCAGACACTGGGGAGGAGTGGCAGGACGGGCGGACCGACCGCATGGCCCTGAGGAGTGAGGGGCGCTACGTCCCACAACGTGTGTGGCCGAAGGCCAGCAGGGCCCTCCCTGAGCCCAAGAGCATGGGCAGCAAAGCTCACACCTTCCACAAAACAAACTGTGGGTGGATTAAAATCTGAAGACAAATAGACCAACTGCGTTACCCAAAACTTAGGAGACTATTTATATATGCTTCCTAAATAAGGAAATAAAATGCCCTCGAGGAAACAGACATATTTAAAGATGTCTTTAATGAAATGGGAGGAGCAGGTCAATGTCAGAAGCCACACAGGAGCCTGGAGGAAATGTGTGAGAAGTCAGGACAGAGGAGGCCCGCTGTCCCCAGCAGGAGGACTGAGGAGAAGGGAAGAGACGATCCAGCTTTTCAAGTGAGAGTGAGACAGAAAGTCAATCCAAACAGCCAATGTCATGAAAAGACTCACTCATAGCCAAATCAAGGATGCCGAGCCCCCCTTTCCCGCCACCACGCAGCCGCCACTCAAAAGAGCATCTACGTCTGGTGCGGCAGGTGCGGCAGGATGCAGAGGAGCAAGCACCCCATGGCAGGCAGGAGTAGAAACGGCTCCAATCGCCCTGGAGGGTCGCCTGGCGATGAACACTGGGATTTGCAGTGTTCTGCACAGCCTTCTCGGTGCCGGGATGTCTTCCTGGGCCACCAGCTCCGCAGCCGAGGACCTATGTCCTCCTCTGGACAGGGTGACAATTCTATACTTGTGAAGGATGCTCAGGGGCGGCTTGAGGTGGGCTTGACTCAGAAAGAACAGAGGAGCGGGGATGCCCGGCGCAGAGGATGGAGGTAGGCTGGGAACGGGCGGGAACCCCACCATCTTGCTGCCACTGACCGTGGCCCATGCTCAGTGGTAAGGGTGGCGAGGCGCTGGACCAGGCTGCACATCGTGTGTGCACTCTTGCCGTCTGAACACAACGCGATCTGGTCCTGCGGCATCCCCGAGCGCCGCAGCTGCTGATCCCACAGCCCATTCCACTAACGCCCACTCCAGCCTCCGATGCCAGGGACAGCGGGCTCTTGCTTCCCACAGCCTATGCACGGGCAGTTGGGAGCACACCCTGGGGACAGAACCAGGGCCAAGCGCTCCCCACACTCGTCTTGGCACCATCATCCTGGCGATGGGAGCTGCTGTCCGTCCAAGGCTGGCGCCGCCTGGGGAAGGAGTCTGCGTGACGCTGGGTCTACCTGAAGTGGCCCAGGTGTTTCAGCCACTGTGGGAGGCTTCTGATGCTCCCCACCTTGTGCCCCAAATGGGGGGGACCAGTGACACGCAAAATAGGCCTTCATGGGTCACAGCTTCTCACTCCCTATTTTGAATTCCTCCAACTTTAACCCAAAACCTCACTGCAGAAGAGACCGCTCTGCCCCTGCAGAGTCCAGGGCTGTGAGCTGGACCCCGTTCCTCCCAGAAGCCGACCATCAGGCAGGACCCAAGATGCAGAGACTGTCGGTTAAAACAGGCTTCAAAGTTGAATCTTCAATGCTTGCCCTTTCCTGTGCACCTGGGCCCGTGGACAGATGAGCAGAGAAGTGGACACTGACATACAGTGACGGAGAGGCAGGGGAGAGCTGTGGTCTGCGCTCTTCCACTCACCAGACCCGAGCTGCTTGTTCCAAGTGCGTCCGTGTCCATGCGGACGGTCCAGCTGAAGGGGCAAACTTCACGCTTGTGCCATGCATGAGGATGCCGAGGACCATGGCTGCAAACACACAGGCAGTCATCCAGGTTATCAGGGTGACCCCGCACCCCCCGGGACACCAGGGCAGACCTCACACGCTCTCCAAGTCCACACGGCGCTGGGGAAGAGGACGCAGGGCTGGGAACCCACCCGCCCAGGTAGCCTCCAAGGCTAGAAGGGGAAGAGCCACGCCCAGGGAGAGTGCTGCCCGCTGGTCCTCAGGAAGGGCAGCGTCCCAGCTGGACCCAGAAGTTGCAGGCACAGGAGAGAGGGACCACGTTCGGACTGGGAGCAAGAAAACACACGACCCAGCCCGCTCTGCGCGGCCTCCACCCAAACACCCTCACTCGGGTGTGGTGCAAGCTCGCGGGGCTGCTGAGCTCTGAGCTCGCGGGCACTGGGCGCGCAGGGGTGAAGGGTGGCCTGTGTGCGGCCCGAGCTGCACTCTCTGCCAGCACCCCTGAAGTCCGTGAGCACACAGCGTCCGCGTGTCCCACTCCCAGTGCCGCGAGTGCGGCTCACACCTTCCTCCCGCGGGGACAGGAGCCAGTAACAAACAGAAACACTGTTCACGTCCACAACAGTAGCCACTCACCAGGAAGAACCCGCTCACCAGGCAGCAAAGTGCGGGAACGATCTCCTCCTGCTGTTGCTGGGGGGGGTCACCCCGTCCCCGAGGAAGGTGGGGGCCGTGAGCGGCCGAGTCCCCAGGAGAACGCACGCCGAAGACACGAAACCAGCCTCATCCTCCCGAGTGGGCACCTGCACCTCGGCCAGTGAGCCCGTTCCAGGCACTGCCCCGTGGATTCCTGGCGATGTTTACTGACGACGTGGTAATAACTGAGGCTGACAACACGCAGCCCCCTGGTATCTCCGGGCTCCTAAGGGACAGATTCATGATAATCTTCGTATGTGCAATAACAAGATGCAAATAAATACATCACACGGTGCCTATAAGCGAGAACCATTCTCGGCATAATCAAATGCATATTTTATAAAACATGTTGGGGAAATCCGCGCGTGTCCTCAAGATGTTAAGAGGACACAGACGCGGGCTTTCGCTGTCGGCACGCTCCGAGTGCGACTCAGTGCCCGTCTGGCCCTTGGGAGCTCGTGCCAGGCGCTCCACCAGCCCCTACATGCAGGAGGCGGTGTCCCCTCCCCCCTCCTGCTGGTGACGACTTCCCTTGCCGAGGGGGCTGCCCAAGGGGTGCGCGTGCTGGAGTGGACGTGCCCTGCGACCTGTCCCCTCCCAGGGGCGAGGCTGGGCCAGCCCACCCGCACGCCCGAGAGCGCACAGTAGGTCCTCCACGGATGCTCACGGGGTGAACGGAATGGAACTGAGAGAGAGAGTGGCCGCGTCACTTCTGGTTTCCTCGTAGGAGAGCCCCAGGGAGGTCGCGCTCTTTCCTCCACATGTTACTGTTGCCACCCCGTGGGGCTCCCGTGGGGACGCGGCACTGCCCCTTCCCGCTGTCCTCCTGCGCTCGTGGGGGCACAGATCAAAGCCCCCAGCCCGGAGACTCGCCAGAGCTGCACCAGGATGGAGAGTGCTGCTGACCCAGCCTGGCCAGGCCCGCCCAGGTGCGCGCAGCTCGCCTAACAGCAGCTCCCACAGTTCCGCACCAGCTCGTTCCTGCTCAGAGGACCTGCGGGGGGCGGGGGTGGCGCACCCAGCAAAGCACACCCCGGACCAAACCCTGCCTGCTGCAGTTTTTACAGATGAAGCTCTGTGGGCGCTCACCTGCACCATTCGCATACAGTCTCTGCCTGCTCTGGGGCCACAACGGCAGAGAATTACCGTGGAGACCCCACTGCCCACCAAGCCCACGATTTTCGCTCTCTGGTTCTATAAAGGCAAAATCTGGCCACGACGAAAAGAGCAGGCTTCCCGTGGCTTCAGTGTTTCCTCCTCTGCTCCTTGCTGTGAAAGTAAAGGTTTCCAGGACTTACTGGGCACAAGGTACCCCAGTACCTCATTCACACCCCAGCAGCCCCCAGGCTCCTCTCCAAGGTGGGGGCCTGGGGGGAGTGAGCAATCGTGGAGACCACGCAGCCAGCAGACGGCCTGCCCTGCCCTGGGCCTCCTTTGCAGGGCTGTCACTCCGGGTCCCTCCCAGGCGTGTCACCTCCATGGGCACAGCCACTGTGAGAGGTGGGGGCTGCACGCTCACCCCCTCCCCAAACCAGGGCTCACAGCATCTACGAGTCCTGCCTGGGGCCCCCTCGTTTGGTGTTGAGGGCTGCTCCTGGCCCTGGGCACCTGTCCTCACGGGGCCACTTCCTGTGGACTCAAGATCACAGGTTGAAGAGTATTTGTGCAAATACCTCCCACCATCAGTCTGACTGCCCAGTGTGCTTGAGGAGCTGGCTTCCTGGAGGACCCAGCTGGGGCAGCAGACTCTCCCTGGGGCAAGGGGTCCTGACCTGTAGCTCCACACCTTGCCCTTTGCAATGGTCCTTTTTTTATTCTTTTTAAAGTCAACAAATCTGAACACACTGGTGATTGCAGTCAGTCTGTGAAGCTCAGTCCCTAGAGGCAGAATTCACTTGCATCCCTGTTGCCGCGGGCAGCATGGGCTGACCGTGCCCAGGCACGTGCAGACATACACCTCGGGAGGCCTGGGTTCTGCGGGTCTCAGCGGGGCGTGGGGAGAACCCCAGCCTCAAACCCAGGGGGGAGCCTGCAGGTGCAAGCCTGGGCTGTGCCTGGCCCCACAGGCCACCTGGGGTGTCTGCAAGGAAGCACAGGGGAGGTGTGCACGTGGCCCCAGGGACACATCAGTCACGGGCCAGGCGTGGGGCGGGGGCAGGAGGGAAGACGGGACGCACAGCCTGGCCCGCAGAAATGGAACTTTCCGGCATCGCTGCTAAAGACCGCTTATTCAGCGATATCCACACGGCCCCGGGGACATCCAGACTCGGGCCGGCCAGAGGCTCCTGGTATATACATTACCCATGACCGCGATGCTACTCGGAATTAAGAACTTTAAAACTTTGTAAAACTGGCCACGTTTCCTGCACGCTCCATTTACAGAGCAAGGGGACTTCTTTACAGAGCTCCTTATGGGAAATTAATCATTGGGATTCTATTATCTACAGATGCTTCGGAGACTCTAGGCCCCGGAGTTTCTAACCAAGATTGCCCTCGTGGGCCCGAGAGCTGTGTTCATCAACGCCGGCTCCGTCTGTTGAGAAATGTGCCCATGGTGGCCGGGGTGCAGCGCCTCCGTGGGCCCCGGAGAGCCAGGAGCAGCCGAGGAGGCCGCCGAGCGAGCCATCTGACAGCACGGGAGCTCAGCCCCAGGCCGGCACAGTAGAGACGAGGTATCCAGACCCCGGCCCGCGCCCCCGGCCCCACCGGGCCCAGGGAGGACAAGAATGGGCTGGCAACACCTCATTTAGCCGCTCCTGCTGCCTGCGTCCCCTCTTCCGTGGACCTCAAGGGCTCCTGGCCACAGGCACTCCTTGACGCCTCTGCCACTTTCCAGTGAACGAAAGTACAGCAGGGGCCCAGCCCACCCTGGGTTGTGCCGTTGACCCGAGGCCGGGCCCCAGCTCTAAAGCATCAGTGTCCCCAGCAAGCCCTTCCGAGGCCAGGGGGCCTCCCCAGGCCCTGCGGCTCCCCACCTCCACGCTCCATCCAAACCATCATCCCAGCCTTCTCCTCCCCGCAAACGCCCCCGGCTCAGCACGATACCACCTCTTCCAGGGAGCCACCCCTGACTGCACAGCCTGCCTGCTGCATGGCTCAAACTCCCCTCACCAGCACTGACGTGTCCCTGTGACGGTCACATCCCCGGTCCATCCCATGGCTGCTAACGGAATTCCCTGAGGGCCGAGGCTTCTCCGCTGCCACGGGGCAGCCCAGACACGTGCCGGGCTCCAAAGCGGCCCTGTGTGCAGCCCCTACTCCCCACCGCCCCGGGAAGTGGCCACGGAAGCTGTGAGGCCTTGACGCTCCACGGGGGCCCAGCCCCCCTGCGGCTCTGACCGCCGCCCGGCACGTGCACTGCGGGCCGGCTAATCACCCCCCGGGTGGCGGCCAGAACAGTCCTTGATGCCAGTCTCAGAACTGCCCTCAAAAGGAACACGTTAGATTTAGGAGACGTATTAAACTGATGAAGAAGTGGCTGATGGCCCGTGTGTCCTGAGCCGTCCAAGTTCTGAAACAACCAACAGCAAACAGAAACACGGGCCGCCTCTGTGGCTCCGTGAGGAGAGTGGGGCCTGCTCCCCTGCACCCGCCCGCCTGGGCACCCCCCTCTGGGGCTCAGGGTGGGGTGGGCAGAGGCACCCGGAGCCCCTGCCCCACCTCCCTCGAGGACGGGACATGGAACGAGATACAGGTGGAAGACCAGAAATCAGACGTGGGCCTCGTCAGCCCCCGACGGCACACAGGACGCCCCCGGCCTCGGTCACCAGGCAGAGAGAGAGAAACGAGGAGTCAGCCCCTGGCCAAGGGGTGTCCACCGCAAGACGTGGGCATGTCCACGCCCCTCCCCAGCCTCTGCTTGGCCCTCGCCCGGCGGAGGCTGAGCCCCAGGCCTCCCCTGCTGCTGGGAAGGTGGCAGCAGCAAACTCACCAGCTGGAGACAGTTATTCCAGAGGCCGTGCAGAGCGGGAGACAGGGCCAGGCATCCGATGCCCTTGTGTGCTGTCACCTCTGAGGGGCAGGAGGGAGGGCTTCCTGGCAGAGAGGACGCACGCGACCCAGGCGGGCACAGCAAGTTCCAGACTCCACGTCTCCCGCAGAGCCGCCTGCAGGGGCGTCTTGAGGCTGCCCCACCCTCCACCTGAGCGGCTCCTACTTCCTGTGACGCTGCTTCAGCAGGAAGCTTCAGGCTTACCCCTGCATGAACTTACCGAATCCAGCAAAGTGAAGTCAGGGTGCCCTCCCTTGCACGTGTGAAACTACGCCACTGTGGAATGCGTTAGCGAGAGCGGCAAATGGAAACATTCTCCCACATCCCCGAGCATGGCCCACGCCCCTGTGTGTAAAGTGCGTGTGCCCACAGCCCCCCGGGTGTTCATTCTTTCTTCCAACAAAACACAAGAAGAGGCAAAGTGATTTCAGAAGCCATGGGCCTGGATTTCCTTGCTTTGGGGGGAGGGGTCTGTGAATACTCTCAAATTATGTGTAGTTTTGTGCATAAACATCATGGAATTTTCTAGGAAGGGCCCCCCCCAAATTACACATGATCTCAGGAGTACTCACGTTGCTCAAACAGCAAAGCCCCGTGGCCCAGACGTGAGGATGCCTGGGACCCAGGGCCTCCACATCCGCCAGCGGAACGTGAGATGTGGCCCAGGTTTTGAGGGGTACAGGGTGGGGCCCACCTCCGATGCCCACGAACACAAGGAAGGTGATCCCTCCCAGGCTTACACGGGGGTCCCTGACCCGATGGGGCAGGGGGGTCGGGCATTTGTCAGGAGTGACAGGGGTCTGGTGCAAAATCAGTGAACATGCAGCAGGACTCCCGGTGATGGGATCGCTGGCTCCTGGTGCATATTTCCGTATGCCAGATGGTACTCTGTCAAAACCATGCCGTGGACACCAGCAGCAAGTGCGCTCATCTACCCACAATCCAACAGTGCACACTCACAAAAAGAAAAAATGAAGGAAGCAGAGAAAGATGTGGTCAAGTCAACGGGGCCAGAACATCACCCTGTCGCTTCCCCAGTGTCCAGATGCCCTCTGAGTGGACAGTGCTGTCCCCTCCCTTGTCCCACCTTCACTGTTCCAGTGGAGACAACAAAATGTAAGGCCCCTACTTGCACCTGAAACTGGAGATGTTCTTGTGTCTACAATGTGTATTCCTCTGAGAAATGAACTGACTTCATGCCATGCACTCATGCTTCCTTTGAGCAGGTTTGTCCTTTCCTTAGTGTTTGTAAAAAACTCTTTATGTATTAAGGTTAACCACTCAGTGTACAGTAGTCCTGATTATCTTTAATTTTGTGTGGACAGCACCTTGGAAGGCTCCTGAATAACAGGGCATTCACTACTTGGTCTGCCCCTGTCCCTGTGGTTTCTTGAGTGACCCGTTGGGATATGGAGGCAACAACATAGGCCTATGTTGGGATATGGAGGCAACAACATAGGCAACAACTGAGGCCCAAGGAGCTGAGGCCCAGGGAGCAAAGATCCAAGGAGCTGAGACCAAAGGAGCTGAGATCCAAGGGGCTGAGATACAAGGGGCTGAGGTCTAGGGAGGTGAGATCCAAGTAGCTGACACCCAAGGAGCTGAGGTCCAAGGAGCTGAGGCCCAAAGAGCTGAGGCCTAAGAGGCTGAGGTCCAGAAAGCTGAGACCCAAGGAGATGAGAACTAGGAGCTGAGACCCAAGCAGGTGAGATCCAAGGAGCTGAGACCCAAGGAGCTGGATCCAAGGAGCTGATATCCAAGGAGTTGACAACCATTGGGCTGAGGCCCAGGGAGCTGAGACCCAAGGAGCTGAGACCCAAGAAACTAAGGCCCAAGGAGCTAAGACCCAGTGAGCTAAGACTCTGGGAGCTGAGACCCAAGGAGCCGAAACCCAAGGAGATGAGAACTAGGAGATGAGACCCAAAGAGCTAACAACTAGGAGCTGAAACCCAAGGAGCTGAGATACAGGGGCTGTGGCCCAAGGAGATGAGAACTAGGAGCTGAGACCCAAGAAGGTGAAATCCAAGGAACTGAGGCCCAAGGAGCTGAGGCCCAGGAAGGTGAGATCCCAGGGGCTGAGGCCCAAGGAGCGGAGGCCCAAGGAGCTGAGATCCAAGGAGCTGAGGCCTAAGGAGCTGAGGCCCAAGAAGGTGAGATCCAAGAGGCTGAGGCCCAAGGAGCTGAGATCCATGGAGCTGAGGCCCAAAGAGCTAAGGCCCAAGGGGCTGAGGTCCAGGAAGCTGAGACCTGAGGAGATGAGAACAAGGAGCTGAGACCCAAGAAGGTGAGATCCAAGGAGCTGAGGCCCAAGGAGCTGGACCCATGGAGCTGAGGCCCCACCCTCATTGTGTCGCAGTTCCCTGGCATTCAGGCAGGTGAGTGGGTGTTTCCCAGAATGACTACAGCTGTACCCAGGCCCTTCACCCCGCAGGAAATTCCTCTTTTCCTGAGTTCCTGAAATAACCCATGAAGGTCAGAGTCTATCAGAAAGATATCGGCCTATTTCCCATCTCCTGAGAAAACTAAACCACTTGGAGCCGGCACCGTTAGATCCTACTGAGGTTTTCAGATGTTTCTAGAGACTAGGCAGACAGATGGTGTGCCTTCTTCCTGGGAAGAGAATGGCTTGTTTTACAAATGTGCTCAGGCCAGGAGGTGAGGGGGAGAGAGCAGTGTGCAAACAAAGCGTGTGGGAAAGAGGGAATTAGAAGCCACCAAACACCCTCCCCACAAGCAGTGGTTTCTTCGATGGGTGTAGACACAAAGCAAGGACCCACATCCTTGGACCCAATCTACACGTCTTTGCAATGGTAACATGAAGAACGGCAAAGTGCTCTGAGACCAGGAAAGGGCGTGGACCTGCCTTCCTTGGCTGGGGTCTGGAGAGATGCCCGTGGTGACCCCATGTTCCTGTGTCAGAGCCAGAAAGCCGATCTCCCCACCCAGGTGGCTCACCTGCAGGGTCACTGACCTGAGCTGCGGGAAACGTGAAGGCAGGCTGAATGCAGCCTCGCTCTCTAGCAGCTGCCACGGCAACACCGATCAATGCCAATCAATCATTGGTCAATCCAACTGTGCGGTTTTCCCTTTAAATACATAAACCCACATAATATATAAATATATCCTTATTTATTCCCTTTATAATGTGCGTGTGCAGGAATGCATGCACACACACGTGTGTGTGTGTGTAGTTACGTGTGTAACATGTGCACATGCTTATGTGTGTATTCTGTGTATTCTGTGTGTGTGTGCGTGCATCCCACTGCATGGTGTGGCACAAATCATTTGTCAATTCCTTATACTTATTTCCAGATCATTTTATTCCCACTTAGTTGAGGTATAACTGATAAAATACACAATATGCACCCATTTTAAGAGTTCAGTTTCATGGGTTTTGCCAAATGTGGACCCCACACCCGGCCTACAGAGCTGTTCCGGAGCCCGTCCCCAGGCACCCTGGCTGCTCAGGGCTGGCTCCCTCCTGCTCTGTCACTGTCCATCGGATTCAGTACAGAGACTCACACAGGACACCTCTGTGTCCCGCGTCCTTGGTGTCCCAGCGGCTCATGATTCTTCATTCTGAGTCAGGGCTCACATGTTCCACGTTCAGAATAGAAACACGCTGCACACAGCACCACACCCATGCCCTCCACCAGGATCGGCCTCACGGGTGGTCTGCAGGTCCAGCCCGAGCCATGGCGCTCTCAGGCAATTAGAATGACGCTGCGGGGCCGTGCGCTACGTACACATCTAACTTTCCAAGAAAACGCCGATTGTTCTCTAAAGCTGGGTCACCGTGCATTCCTACCAACAAGGCATGGCGTTCTTCTCCGCGCTTGGTCTGGTCTTGTAGCCGTGGCTCCTCGCGGCGTGGCTTTGTGCTGTCTGATGACAAAACTTGGTGACACCTCTTCTTGCTTTCGCTAACACTTATCACAAACATTCTCTTGAAGAGTCTGTTTCAAAGTTTTGATCTTTGGGCACCTGGGTGGCTCAGTTGGTTAAGCGACTGCCTTCGGCTCAGGTCATGATCCCGGAGTCCCGGGATCGAGTCCCACATCGGGCTCCCTGCTCGGTGGGGAGTCTGGTTCTCCCTCTAACCCTACCCCCTCTTGCGCTCTCTCTCTCACTCTCTCTCTCTCTCTCTCTCAAATAAATAAATAAATAAAATCTTAAAAAAAAAGTTTTGATCTTTTTTATTTTTTACTTTTTTTGGCCAATAAACATATTAAAAGATGTATTATGCTACTCATAGTTAAAGAAATGGATTAAAACAACAATAAGGCATCACTTTTTCCTGATCAGATTGTCATCACTTTATAACATAACAGCTTTTGTCGGCAAGAGTATGGAGAAACAGGTCCTCTCAAACACTACTGCTTCTGGGAATGTAAATTGATATAATTTTTTTTTGATGTAGTGATCCACGATTTATTGTTTTCATATAACACCCAGTGCTCCATGCAGTACATGCCCTCCTTAATACCCATCACCAGGCTAACCCAACCTCCCACCCCCCTCCCCTCTAAAACCCTGTTTGTTTCTCAGGTCCATAGTCTCTCATGGTTCGTCTCCCCCTCCGATTTCCCCCCTTCATTTTTCCCTTCCTTCTCCAAATGTCCTCCACCCTAATCCTTATGTTCCACAAATGAGTGAAACCATATGATAATTGACTTTCTCTGCTTGACTTATTTCACTTAGCATAATCTCCTCCAGTCCCATCCGTGTTGATGTAAAAGTTGGGTATTCATCCTTTCTGACGGCTGAGTAATATTCCATTGTATATATGGACCGCATCTACTTTATCCATTCATCAGTTGAAGGGCATCTCAGCTCTTTCCAGAGTTTGGCTATTGCGGACATTGCTGCTATGAGCATTAGGGTGCATATGGCCCTTCTTTTCACTACATCTGTGTCTTTGGGGTAAATACCCAGGAGGGCAATTGCTGGGTCATAGGTAGCTCTATTTTTAAATTTTTTTTTTCTCTAAGATTTTATTTATTTATTTGAGAGAGAGAGACACAGTGAGAGAGGGAACACGAGCAGGGGGAGTGGGAGAGGGAGAAGCAGGCTTCCCGCGGAGCAGGGAGCCCGATGCGGGGCTCGATCCCAGGACCCTGGGATCGTGACCTGAGCCGAAGGCAGACGCTTAACCGGCTGAGCCACCCAGGCGCCCCTATTTTTAAATTTTTGAGGAACCTCCACACTGCTTACCAGAGTGGCTGTACCAACTTGCGTTCCCACCAACAGTGTAAGAGGGTTCCCCCTCTCCACAACCTATCCAACATTTGTTGTTTCTTGCCCTGTCAATTTTTGCCATTCTAACTGGTGTAAGGTGGTCTCTCAATGTGGTTTTGATTTGAATTTCCCTGATGGCTAATGATGATGAACATTTTTTCATGTGTCTGTTAGCCATTTGCATGTCTTCTTTGGAGAAGTGTCTGTTCATGTCTTCTGCCCATTTTTTTACTTGATTATTTGTTTTTTGGGTGTTGAGTTTGAGAAGTTTTTTATAGATCTTGGATACTGGCCATTTATCTGTAGTGTCATTTGCAAATACCTTCTCCTATTCTGTGGGTTGCCTCTTTGTTTTGTTGACTATTTCCTTTGCTGTGCAGAAGCTTTTATCTTGATGAAGTCCCAAAAGTTCATTTTTGCTTTTGTTTCACTAGCCTTTGGAGATGTATCTTGAAAGAAGTTTCTGTGGCTGATGTCGAAGAGGTTACTGCCTATGTTCTCCTCTAGGATTTTGATGGATTCCATCTCATATTGAGGTCTTTCATCCATTTTGAGTTTATCTTTCTATATGGTGTTAGAGAATGGTCTAGTTTCATTCTTCTGCATGTGGCTGTCCAATTTTCCCAGCATCATTTATTGAAGAGACTCTCTTTTTTCCATTGCATGTTTTTTCCTGCTTTGTCAAAGATTATTTGACCATAGAGTTGAGGGTCCATTCTGGGCTCTCTATTCTGTTCCATTGGTCTATATGTCTGTTTTTGTGCCAGTACCATGCTGTCTTGGTGATCACTGCTTTGTAATGTAGCTTGAAATTGGGCAAAATGATGCCCCCAGCTTTTTCTTTTTCAACATTTCCTTGGCGATCTGGGGTCTTTTCTGATTCCATACAAATTTTAGAATTATTTGTTCCAGCACTTTGAAAAATGTAATTGAAATTTTGATCAGGATGGCATTGAAGATATAGATTGCTCTGGGTAACATAGACATTTTAACGATGTTTATTCTTTAAAATATTGTTGAGTTCTACCAGCTCTTTCTATTCTGGATGAAAGTCTCTTCAGAGACATATGGATGACAAATACTCGCTGCTACTTCGTGGCATGCCTTGTGGTGTTCTTTTTTTTTTTTTTAACATTTTTTTTTTTTTTTTAAGATTTTATTTATTTATTTGACACAGAGAGAGAGTTAGCGAGAGCAGGAACACAAGCGGGGGAGTGGGAGAGGGAGAAGCAGGCTTCCCACGGAGCAGGGAGCCCGATGCGGGGCTCGATCCCAGGACCCTGGGATCATGACCTGAGCCGAAGGCAGACGCTTAACGACTGAGCCACCCAGGCGCCCCGCCTTGTGGTGTTCTTAACAGTGACTTTCAAATAAGGAACATTTTTAATTTTGATAAAGTGCAATGTATTGATTTTTTTCTCCTTTTGTGGCTTTTTGTTGTTGTTGTTTAATAAGAAACGTCTGCCTACACCAAGGTGACAAAGACTGTGTCCACATGTTTTCTTCTAGTGATTCTATACTTTGATTTCATCTACAACCCATTTTCCACCAAAGCTTGTGCACAGTATGGAGTAGGATTAAAATTCGTAGTGTTTCCATGAAGATGTCCGCTCCTGGCTTCTCTGTTCTGCTCTATCCATCTTCCTTTCCTTCTGCTCATATGATGCTGTCTTGTAGTGTTTTACGGTAAATCTTGAAATTGGGAAACAGAAATCCTCCAACGTTGTTTCTTATTTCCACAATGTTTAAGCTATTTCAACCTTAGTATTTCTGCATAAATTTTAGAATCAGCCTGTCAACTCAATAAAGGGTCTTCTGGGATTTTATTTGGGATTACACGGACTCTACAGACCCGTGGGTTAAGCTGTGGACATTCGTCTTCTGACCCACAAACACGTCCTTCCACATATGTACTTGGTTTTAAATCTCTCATCAGGGCTTTGGAGGGGCCTTGTACACACTGTGCTTACTTTGTTCCTAAGCATTTCTTGCCTCAGATGTTTTTATAAGTGGTGTTGTTGCTGTTGTTGGAAATTGTTAAGGTAATTCTGATGTGGTCATTACTCGCTAAAAGATTAAACTGCATGACCAGGGATCACATCAAGTCTTTCCCACGGAAGGGGCAGCAAGCCGGTCCTGGGCCAGAGCACCACAGGCCACGCTCTGGACCCCCGCTCCAGGCCCCCTCTCGGCCCAGCCCCTCCACCAAACTCTGCCCGCCCACCGCTGGCTAACCCCCTTTTCTGCTGACCCTCAGCTGCTCCGTCCCCCCTGACCGCCACACTGGCCAGCCTGGCCACGTGACGTGCTGGGAGTAGGCTATGGAGGCAGGGACTGTCCAGAGGCGAGTGTTTCTCTGCTCGGCCAGAAGGTAGGCAGCCAGGCTGCCTCAATGAAGCACCTCCTGAGTGGGCGCACTTTCCCCACAACGCTGGAAGCTCGGGTAAGCCTAGGAGCTGACAAGTGCCCACGCCAGGCACCCCTGAGGCTTATACTGGGCAGGCTCTGGGGCCCCATCCACCAAGGGGCCGGCAAGTGGTCTCTGGCTGGTGGGGCTCTCTCCTTGACGGCCCCCGCGTCAATAACGAACACGGCTTTTCTAGAGGCTTCCCAACGCAGCACCCTTGGATCCCAACCAGACGCTTGGACACCGCGGCCTGCTCTCGTCTCCATGTCTCCCGCTCTGGGGCCCCCCATCTCCCAGGGGCTAGCGGTCACGCCCTCCTGCCAACACACAGCCCCTGGATGTGTCTGTGTTTTGTTCTAATTGGAAGACAATAGACGGATGAGATTCATTTGTATTCGTAGCATCACGAAAGAATACACAATCCACACAGGCAAATCTGACTACAATATATTACTCATGATAACGAAAAAAGCTTTTAATTAGGAATCAGCTATTTTAAGGATGGAGTAGGCATGGGACATGACTCCTGTGCTCTCTACATAACAATCTCAAAAAGATACAACTTTGGTAGGAAATACATCAAAAAAATTAACAGGAATTGTGTCTGTGCAGCCAAGTTATGGATGATTTATTTTTAATTTTCTTCTTTGTGTCTTTCAGTGTTTTCCAGACCCTCTATAATGAGCTTTTTTTTTTAGTTTTATAATAAAAGCGTGCCTTAAAATCAGGAACAAGTCAAAGTTGAGGTCTACTAATAAAAATATCCTGTGCCTAGGTGAAACTGCTAACCTCCTCGCATGCACATGGCGGCGAGGGTCCCAGCTTGGGGTCCTGCATGCTCCTGCTGGATTGCAGCCCGTTCAAGGAGTGGGTCCCCTCCCCATGGAGAAGACGCTGGTCTGGTGCCACGGAGGACGCAAACTGACTCAGGTCAGGACCCGCGGGTCTCGTGGGGAAGCCACTGGCCCCTCCGGGACTCAGACGCCCAGCTGGGAAATGAAGGGAGAGAAAGGGTGAAGGGTGTAGCTGCAGCCTGAGTGCCCGCGTCCCCCTCCCCAAATGCGAATGTGGAAGCGTTACCACGCACGGCGCTGGTATTGGAGGCCCCGAGCAATCGCGCCCCTTCTGTCGCAGGAGGACACAGCGAGGGGGCAGCTGCCCGCTGGGGAGCAGGCCTCACCAGACAGCGAGGCTGTGGCGCCATGAGCTTGGACTTCAGCCTCCAGAGGGTGAGAATGAAGGCATCTGTCTGAAGCCCCCGTCCACGGTGTCTTTGCTTCGGAAATCCCGATGGACGGAGACATGTGAGAACCACCCTTCCAAGTGCCCTCGGAACCAGGTTCTCCAGGTGTGTGTGCACAGACTGTCCATAGCCTGCCCTCACTGCCGGGGACCCCCCAACACGTGGAGCCACACGGCCACCATCTCACAATGCTCCGTGGCCTCCTCCCATGGTGACCTCTGCAGGGAAGACACAGGGCTCCACACACCCACCTTCACCTTCACCGGGTGAACCAGGTGCTGCGCCTGAGGGAGGCCACTTCCCGCTCGCCCCCACGAGGCTGCAGCCTCTGCCCTCCACCCCCTCCTCCGTCAGGCCGAGCCCCTGGCTCTCGTTGGTCTGCTAGCCCCCGGACCGCACCCCACCCGGAGGAGACCCCAGTTCTGGGCTCTGCCTCCAGCCTTGGAGGAAGGAGGCTCCTTGGGGACCTTCCACCCCGTGTACCGCGTGGGCGGCTCACTCCCTCGCCACCACACCTGGCGCTCCCGAGCCTGTGCCCTGGCCCCACCTGAGCTGCCTCCGAGTCACAGAGACTTAGCCGGGAGGGAGCCCATCTCCTGCGGGAGGGAGGCCGAGGGCAGACCCAGCAAGTGCGTCCTGGTCAGAAAGTCCCACCTCTCCTGGGCAGAGTGAGCAGCGGGTCCTGTGGGCGCCTGGAAGGAGACGTGGGGGCCCACACACGGTTGCCTCCTGCCCTGAGGCTCCGCGGCTCCCACCATGGAGCCGGCCATCGGGCTGCCCCTCCCGTGCCCTGGGGCCGGACCCTGGGGGCAGATGCCCCGGAACAGATCCGCATCATGACCGGTCAAGTCCCAGAACGCTGAGGATTTGATTTCAGTCTTTTTCTGAGTTGTGCCCGGTGATTGTCCAACACGGCTCACAGAGGTTTTGCCGCAAAAATGCCCCGGACGCTCCAGCCATAAAACGGCAGCCACAGAGATGTCCCGAATCTGAATGTGAGCCCTCTCCCCTTACAAAAATTTTAAGGAGGAATTAAAGTTTAGATTCCATGTTAGATTCCCTTGCAAGGTGAAGTTCAATCAGCAGGAATTAAACCAGCTCTTGCCCTGTGAGCCCAGCCCCGTGTCCCCGTCTGGTTTCCTGTCTGTGATGCCCAGGGTCAGCGGGGTCTTCCTGTGGGACCCATAGTGGGGGCTCACCTGGAGGTGGTGGGCTTCCCACCGGGGCCGGGGGCTGTGATGCCCACATCTGGCCTCTCATGTGCTCGCAGTGGACGCATGGCCCCCCTCCCAGCCCCGCGGGCCCTGACACTCAGCATCTCTCTCCAGAGCACAGCGGTCCTGGCCCCACGTGGAGGACCCGCCGTGTTTCCTCAGGGCCCACAACCCCAGCGCCCGATGCAAACCACCCTCCAGAATTTTCCGCGTCTCTGGTGCCAGGGGAATCGGAGCCCATGAAGCCGATGCACGCGTCCAGTCTGACAGACCTGTCCTCCATGGAAGACTCTTCCCATTCTGGATCTTTCTGAGCAGAAGAGGCTGTGCCCACAAGGAGGATGAAGACCCTGAGGCAGAGTGAGGGAGCCACTTCTGAGGCAGAAGGACGGGGGAGGTCCAGCTCCTTTGTTTAAAACGATCCTATTCTCTGCGCCGCGCGCAGGTCTGCACGTCAGACTGCTGTCCCCTCCCGGAGGCTGGGGGAGCAGACCTTCGGGGTGGGGGGCACCGTGTGCTGCTGGGAGGACCCGCGTGTCCTCCTTCACTGGGGCCACCGTGACAAAGCCCCACGGCCCGGCGCCTCCCACAACAGACCTGCGTTGTCTCGGGGTCCCGGAGGCTGGAGTCAGAGACCCAGGCGCGGGCGGGGCTGGCTCCTCCTGAGGCCCGTTTGCCACGTGGACCCTGTCCCCGTGTGTGTCTGTGTCCCCATCTCCTCTTCTTACGTCACATTGGATCAAGGCCACCCCTACAACCTTGTTTCACCGAACCAGCTCTTTAAAGACCCCGTCTCCAAATACAGTCCCACCCTGAGGTCCTAGGACTCCACCACTGGAACTGGGGCCACGGTTCAACCTGTAACAGGTGATGATGGGGGTTCAGGATCTGAGAACAGGAAGGTGGAGGAACGGCACTTGGGGGGGGGACTTAGTTTTGGCAGATCTAACCCAGATCCTCCTACCCAGTATTGACTGTGCAGTTAGGACTTGGAGGCACCAGCCCGCACCTGAGGTGACACGTGTGTGCGAGGGGACGGGGCCCCGTCTCCGTAATCTTGTTCTCTGCGCGGAGACCCAGGAGGGAGGCGGGTTGGGGCAGCCCCGGCCCACATGCTCCGGCCCCGAGAGGTTGGTGGAGAGCAGCTCCCCCAGATCAGAGCGGGAGCATGCGGGAAAGTGTCCTTGCAGGGAATCCCAGCATCCCCCAGAAAAGGGACAGCAGAATCTGCAAAAGGCAGAGACTCGCCTCATCCCAGACCCCAAAATCCCCCTGAAGTGGGAGGAAGCCCCAGCGCAGAGCTGAGGAGGGTACCCAGCAGGCAGAGGCTCATGCTGGTGGCCACTGTGGAGGTCAGAGATTTCTCCCCAACATGGTGACGTCATCCTCAGGAGGTCAGCGTGCCAGGCCAGCCACCCAGTATGGACACTCACCCCGAACTTGATCCAAACTCATGGACACCGGGTGCAGACGCTCACCCCCAACCTGATCCAACCCCACGGCCACTGGGTGTGGACGCTCACACCGAACCTGATCCAAACTCATGGACACCGGGTGTGGACGCTCACCCCGAACCTGATCCAACCCCACAGCCACTGGGTGTGGACGCTCACACCGAACCTGATCCAAACTCATGGACACCGGGTGTGGACGCTCACCCCGAACCTGATCCAACCCCATGGACGCCGGGTGTGGACGCTCACCCCGAACTGATCCAAACTCATGGACACCGGGTGTGGACGCTCACCCCGAACCTGATCCAACCCCACAGCCACCGGGTGCGGACGCTCACCCCCAACCTGATCCAACCCCATGGACGCCGGGTGTGGACGCTCACCCCGAACTGATCCAATCCCATGGACACCGGGTGTGGACGCTCACCCCGAACCTGATCCAACCCCACAGCCACTGGGTGTGGACACTCACCCCCAACCTGATCCAACCCCACGGCCACTGGGTGTGGACGCTCACACCGAACCTGATCCAAACCCACAGCCCCTGGGTGTGGACACTCACCCCGAACCTGATTTAATCCCATGGCCACCGGGTGTGGACGCTCACATCGAAACTAGTCAAACCTCATAGCCACCTGGTTGGACACTCAGCGAACCTGATCCAACCCCACGGCCTGGTTTGCTGCCAAGCGGAAGTGACTTCCTTGGTTGACATCTCAAGAACTCTTCTGCTGTTCCCATTAACTCTGGAGTTCAGCACCTCCCATTTTCAGGGCCTGTTTTTTATGTAAACACAGTAGTTAATTAGATAGTTTGTCGAGTTGTTTAAAATGCATTCTGCTTTAAAAGAACAAGTAATCACAATAAAAAAATCACAGCATTTTTAATATCAACTAATTCTTCCATCAGATTCTGAGAAAAATGAGTTCACATAAGTTATTAATACGCCTCCTCTATTATCATTCATAAATAAGTAAATGCATCTCAGCTCACGCTGATAGATGGGAAGGTCCTGAAACAGGAACTGCTCCATGTTTGGAGAAAAATCAGGGGGCCAAGGTGACATGAACGGCTTGGGGTGATCTGGGGGTCTGTGCAGGCTTCACACCCGACAGAGCCTCCCACAGGGCACCATTCTGTCCTGTGAAACACCCAGCTACCCAGCTCAAGGCCCAGACCACAAACATGAATCCAAAGGGAGAAGGAAGGGCACATCTCTGAAGCAACAAGGAGCATTGGCTAAGTGGTGGCCAGCGGGGGCGAGCGGCTGAGCCCGGGGTTCTCATGTGGCCAGAGCCCAGCGCAGCCCCAGAGCTGAGCCAGCCCTCAAACCTGCAGGCCACCGCCAGGCCATGGTGCAAGGACGGGGACAGGCATGCACTCGATGAATCACAAATCCCAGACTCCTCGGGACACTCTGGGCGGGCAGCCCCTGGAAGATGAGGCCCCCCTGCCCCCGCTCTGTGCCTGCAACACAGAAGGGCTCAGAGAAGTGGCCGGGCAGGGCCCACACTGGTTCCTGACGATGCAGAAGACCAGGTGGAACATTCCAGAACTCCTCTCCCTCACCCAGGTGAGAGACCAAGAAAGAGGACACACAGACACAGATACAGAGAGGCAACCAAAAGCAATGCCATGTCCCAGGGGGCAGCAGACCTGCCTCCCACCTGTGCAGACCTGAGAGATGCAAGGGTGAGGCTTCTCGCAGGGAGATGTCCAGGTAGCCCAGTGGCCCTGCATACAGTGACTGTCAGCACAGGGTGCGAGGACCCGACTTTGGGCCATCTCTGGGGGGCTGTCCCAGCTCAGAGCCCCGGGCACTCTGCTGTGACCCCTCCTCTGCCCAGTCCTGATACCTGTGTCCTTCAGAGGGATTCCTGGAAGCCCATCTCGGGTACCTCCATAACCGACCTATGCTCCGCAGAGCTCAGGGACAATTTTCAGAAACCTGGTCAAGCATCTCAAGCCAGGTGGCCAAAGGCAAGCTGCCTCCCCTCCTCATAAAACCTGCCTCTGGTCACCAGGACCCCTCCTACCCAGGCCAGGTGCCCAGACAGCCCCACACACACACCTGCCATCCCCGTCCTGGATAACATTGTCAACACGGTGCCTTGGACACTGGACAGAGGCCCCCGGTGCCCTCTCTGCCCGGGACTGGGCCCTCTCCCTTGGGCTTCCACACCTGTTGGTACCTCTACCTGGGGTCGCCTTCCAGAGGACCTGTGAGTCCAAGCTACCCATTGCAGGTCCTAGGCTGAGGACCCCTTCCTCCTGCCTGGCATCCATGCACCCGGAGTGCCCACTAGTCCTCCTCCCAAAACCCCATTCTCTCAGAGGGAAGCCAGGTACCCCCCAGATGTCCAAGCCCCTCACCCCCTCCAGCTTTCCATTCTTTTCCATTCTTCTGCTCACCTGACTTCTGCACACCTGGCCTCTGCTCATCTGGCCCTCGGTCTGGCCTCTCCCCCAGGACCCTATTCTGATCACTGGCCTTTGGGGGAGAGGACCCTGTCCTGTGCCCATGTCCACCCAGCCCCCCCTCCCCAAACACAGAGGACATGCTCAGCATGCATTTGTGGACTGAAAGCAGAAATATCAACAAGCACCAGGGCCCCCAGGTCCCCCTGACAGTCTCAGGGTCACCTGCATGGGAGGTGGTCAGGCTGGGTCAGCAGCTCCGTCCTTGGGTGTAGCCTCAGCCACTCCTGGCTGCCCATGGGGCCAAGACACAAGCTGGCCTTTCTAGAGATGAGTCTCAGAGAAGTGAGGGGCTGGAGCCTGCTGAAAGTGGGAAGCCAGCTTGATCAGGTGGGCATAAACCTCGCTGCCTCTGAAGCTGCCCAGGAGCTGGCCCATGTTCACCCCTCCATTTCCACAGCTGCCTGTGGCCACACTTAGCCTGGTTATGTGGCCGACCGCACACAGCTCTCCTCCCTCCACACCTGCTGCAGGATCTGTGTGGCATCTGTTTCTGGTGGTGGTGTGCAGGGACTCTGAGGGGGAGCCAGCGCCCGGGTCCTGAGCACTGGGATCATGCCCCGGATCCTCCCTGATCTGGGGGTCTCTGTTTCCCAGCCCCCACTTCCTCCCTAACCCAGTGCCCATCCCTGCCCCTTGCAGAGGAAATGCTTTCTGGGACAACATTCCTGAGCCACCTGCACTGATTCTTTTCCTCCAGCGTGACTGTTGTGTCTCTGTCATTAGCCACACATGGTGGCAGCCGCTGGGGAAAACAGATAGTAAGACCCAGGATTTCGCACTGGGATCACGTGTACCCATGAGAAGATGGAATGAGCCCTCCCTGGGATTCAGGGTGTGGGGACACTGACCAAGGCACGTGCAGGTCATGGGTGACCCAGGAGGGTCTGGCTGGGTCTGCCTGGAGGTCAGAGTGGGAGCCCATTTTCCGGAACATGCAGCCTGACAGGTGATGGTTACCATTCCCAGCTAGGTAGACACTGACCTAGCCCCACCCCATGTCAGGTTCTGAGCTGGCCAGGGCCCTGGCATAGGCAGAAAGAGGCTCCACCCTGGGGTGTTTACACCTTGACAGTGGGAACCACACCCCAGCTCCCAACATAAGGGTCTTGACTCTGTGACATCAGCTCCGACCCTGGGACCCCCTCCTGCAGTGCCTGGGGAGCTGCTTCATGGGCAGTGCAGAGGGAGAGGTCTTCCTGTTGGCCCACTGAGCACCACCTGGCACCCAAGCATCTTTGGGCAGTGAGAAAGCAGGGGTTGAGGCTTGCTCACCCTCAAGCCCCAGGTGGGTGGGCAAGGGGCAAAATCATGCCCTCCCCTCCCCATACAGCCTGGCCTCCTCCTGTGCACAGCATCCCCTGTGATCCATGGTCAGGTCCTTGGCTGAGTGCCCCTCCCCAGCAGGCTCCACAGGACACCCCAGGACCCACACCTAGGCTCCTGCATAGAAACAGGAATGCAACAGAAAGAACTGTATGTCTAAGAACTTGGTTAAGAAAAGGAAACATGTCAGAGAATAAATGAATGAGGGTAAATTAAAACATTTCTTTTTCTCAGCCTTCACCGATCTAACAGATAAGAGTTTGTTCAAAAACATAATAGCATTCACAAATCAATAAATATGAACACCACATTAACGAAATGAGGGACAAAAATCATTTAATCTTCTCAAAGAAACAGAAAAAGCATTTGACTAAATTCAATATCCATTTACAATAAAAACTCCCAACAACATGGGTATAGAGGGAATGTACCTCAACATTAAAAAGGCCATATATGGCAAGCCCACAGCTCACATCACACTCAGTGGTGAGAAGCTGAAAGTTCTTAGTCCCTCTAAGGTCAGGAACAAGACAAGGATGTCCATTCTCACCACTTCTATTCGAAATAGTACTGGAATTCCTGGCCACAGCAATCAGATAAGAAAAAGAAACCAGAGGCATCCAAATTGGAAAGGAAGAAGTAAAACTCTCACTATTTGCAGATGGCATGATGCTATCTACAGAAAACCCTAAAGACTCCACCAAAAAACTGCTGGAACTGATACATGAATTCAGTAAAGTCGCAGGGTACATATCAATATAGAGAAATCTGTGGGGGTGATTGCATGGCTCAGTCAGTTAAACATCTGACTTTTGATCTTGGTTCAGGTCTCAATCTTAGGGTTGTGAGTTCAAGCCCTGTGCTGGGTTCCATGCTGGGCGTGGAGCCTACTTAATAAAAAAAAGAAGAAAGAAAGAAAGAAAGAAAAAAGAAAGAAAGAAAGAAAGAAACCTATTGCATTTTTATACATTAACAATGAACTATGAGAATGAGAAATTAAGAAAACAATCTCACTTACAATTACATCAGAAAGAAATAAACACCTAGGAATAAATTTCACCAAGGAAGTGAAAGACAAGTGCACTGAAAACCATGAGACACTGATGAAAGAAATTTTAAAAGATACAAATAAATGGAAAGATACTCCATGCTCATGGGTTGGAAGAATACATAGTGTTAAAATGTCCATACCATCCAAAGCAATCTGCAGATTCGATGCAATCCCTATCAAAATTCCATTACATTTTCCACAGAAATAAAAGAAATAATTCTAAAATTCATATGGAAAAATAAAAGACCCCAAATAGACAAAGCAATCTGGACAAAGAACAAAGTTAGAGGCACCATGCTCCCTGGTTTCAAAATATATTATAACTTAGAGTAATCAAAACATATGCTATTAACATAAAACAGACACATGGATCAATGGAACAGAAGAGAGAGCCCAGCAATAAACCTGTGCACATATGGTCGATTAATTCATAATAAAGGGGGCAAGAATACACAGCAGGGAAAGGACAGTCTCTTCAACAAAAGGTGCTGGGAAAACTGGACAGCCACATGCAAAACAATGAAACTGGACCACTATCTTACACCACACACAAAAGTAAACTTAAAACGGAGTCAAGACTTGAACATAAGACATGAAACCATAAAACTCCTAATAAAAAACACAGGCAGTAAGTTCTTTGACATCAGTCTTGGCAATGACTTTTTTGCATCTGACTTCAAAAACAAAGACAACAGGGTAAAAATGAACAAATGGGACCATATCAAGCTAAAAAGCTTCTGCACAGCAGAAGAAACCGTCAACAAAATGAAAAGGTAACCTATGGAATGGGAGAAAATATTTACAAATAATAGACCTGATAAGGAACTAATATCCAAAATATATAAAGAACTCACGCAAAAGTCAAAAACCAAACAATCTGATTTAAAAGTAGTCAGAGGACCTGAATAGACATTTTCCCAGAGAAGATACACAGATGGCCAACAGACACATGAAAAGACACCCAACATCACTCATCATCAGGGAAATGCAAACCAAAACCACAACTCACCTCACACCTGTCAGAATGGCTAGTGTCAAAAAGACAAGAAACTAATATGTTACACATCAGTTATATCTCAATAAGCAAAACAGTGGCAACAATATATTTGCAATTATAGCTTCTGGATGAGTGAAATGATGCAGCAAAATTGTGAGTGGGAGGGAGGAGCTGGGAGGGCCCCGTATGAGACGCTTGGAATGCTCGGGCATGGCACAGGGCTATTTAAAGTGGACTCACATTTGTTATAAATGGATATTGCAAACTCTAGGGCGACCACTAAAAAAGTTTAAAAAAAAAAAACAAACAGAAGTGTAAGAGATGTGCTAAGAGAGGAAAGAAAATGGAACCACACAAATGATCAGTTAAACGTAGAGAAAAAGAGCAGATGACCAAAGAAGAAGCAATGAGCAGAGAATAATGAATGGGAAACAGTAACAAATGCGCTGGGTGCTACTCCAACTGTATCAACAGTCACTATAAACGTGAGTGGTTTAAAGACAGCAACTAAAAGACAGAGACTGTCGGGGTGGAGAAAAAAGCAAGACCCAACTATATGTCGTATCCAAGCAACTCACTTTCTATATAAAGGCGCTGATAGATAAAGTAAAGGGATGGAGAAAGCTATGCCCTGCTAACCCTAATCAAAAAAAGTGGGAGTCATTCCGCTAAGGTCAGACAGAGCGGGTTTCAGAGCAAGGAAGGTCCTCATGATAAAGAAGGGCATTACATAACGAGAGCAGGCTCAACTCTCCAAGAAGATACAATAGTCCTTAATGTGCACTGGCTGGCATCAGAGCCCCATGACGCCCACCCCACCTGGTTGGGTTCTCCCCCTCCTCAGCCCTGGGGTCCCCACTGCAGGCACGCTAGAGGCCTGGCACTCATCCCCACTGTCCTGAGATGTGGAAGCTCCCCCCACCCTGCCCAGCTGGCTCTCTTCAGCTCCCAGTCGGCTTCCCTGACCTCCCCCTTCACTTTGCACCTGCTCGCACCTGGAGGCCCTCCCCCTGCTCTAGCTTTCCAGAGCCCCGACCAGCCAGCAGTGGGTCACAGGAGAAGACCTCTAGCAGTCCAGGTAACAGAAGCCAGCGGCAGTTGTCCTTGGCCTGGGCTCTTGAGAGAGGCATGGCTGGAGATGTACCTCCAGCCCGCTACCCAGAAAGGATGCAGTGAGAGAGGTTGACCAGGGCTGCTGCTATGGGGACCCCCAACCCTGGGATGAGAGGCAGTGGCTGGCGTGAAGATTCTGCCCAGAAGGAGGCTCCAGTGACCCCCATCCTCCTAAGCTCCTTAGCCCAGACCCCTCGCCTGAGGCCCCAGGCAGGAGGTGGGTGTGGGGCATCAGCATCAGGACTTGGGGTACCAGCTCTTTGAAGGTGTGTCGATGAGTCACCATGTGACAGAGCCCAGCAGGAGACCCTGGTGTGTTCACACTGTGTGGAGACTGTGTCCCTGACACTGACCCCCCACCTCTGGTTGCCCCCACCCTGCCGCACACTCTGGATGGAGGCCACTCCTGGGCCCCATGGCTGACCTGCAGGATGCCCGACCTCCTTGCGTGGGTGGCCCTGTCACTCTGTGTGGGGCGAGCAACCAGCAGTCAGTGTGGAGGGGGAGGAGGCTCCTCCAAGCAGAAAGGGGTCAGGGATTTGTCCCCTGAATCACGGGGACCACTCATGCTCTTTTCCCAGCGGCTCCAAAGGAGCAGGCTTGCTGACTGAGGTCTCTGGAGAAAGAGCTGAACTGACAGAATCAAAACCTTATAACGCCGCGTGTGCGTGGCTTTCAAATCACGGTCACCAGGAAGTCAGTTGGAAAGGGGCAATCACACAAGGAGGGCTTTGCAGAGCAGAGAAGTGCCACCGCGGAGATTCGGAGATGCGGGCCAGCTATTTGTACAGGGAGTGGGAAGGTGAATTTCAATCTGATGCCTGAGCTTTGACAAAGACTCCTGGTCGAATATCTGTTGTGGAAGCAGAGGTTAATGTCAAGTAGCACTCACTGGGCACCAGCCCCTAGGGGTGAGACCCGACTAGCCAGACAGGAGGGGCGGGAGGAGGGAGCTGAGAGGGGAGCGGAAGGGGAGGGAGGGAAGGGTGGTAGAGGGGAATGGGAGGGGGGAAACCGTGCAGACTCACTCCGTAACACCCCAGGCCTGTTGAACTCTGGGAGAAGTTACTTGTGAATCCGAGGTTCGGGTGCCCATTTCTCCAGAGCAGACAGGAATCCTGTGCACAGGTTCAGGATTCAGGAAGGGAGGGGCCTCACGCTCCTCCGCAAACGGGCCTGAGCACTGACTGGGCACACAGTGGGTGGGAGCCCGGGGGCAGCTGTTTGCTCAGGAAAGAAAGAGCAAGGGGCTGGTGGGCCTCCCGCTGAGGCTGGGGCGCCCCTTCCAGGTGAGGGACAAGGTAACGCCAGCCACCTGCTGCCTCCACAACTGGACGCTGAGGGGGGCAAACGAATTGCTAAGATGCAAATGCACCGAGAGGCCAGAGGCAGCCCTGCTCTGAGGGTCCAGGCTGGTGTCCCGACATGCAACCTCTCCTCCCAGGTCCCCTCAAATGCCACTGTCCCCTCCTGGCCCTGTAGCCTCACCCCTGGCCCTGGAGATGGGGCCCCAGAGCACAGCCTTGCTAGGAGGTGCTGGCCTCCACCATCAGATGGGCTCCCCGATGATGGCGGCGGGGTCTGCTCAGCGAGCCCCCACCCCAGCCTCGAGGTTAGCATTAGCAAGCAGCATCGGCCCTTAACTGATGCCAAATTTTGATCCTGAGACTTAAAGACAGTCCTGACCCAAGGGAGGATTCCTCGAGGACATCCAGGCCAGAGCAGGGGCCACCCCTGGGGGAGCAGGGGCCAGGCTGGATGGAGGCCACTGCGTGTGGCTCCTCGACCACTGAGCCCTCTGCTGCCGGGGGATGGGACCAAGCTCCTCCCGCAAGGCCCCCCACAGAACGAATGTGGGCTGCGTGGGAACCAGGGAGTCTGCAGTACTCGTCAGCCCCAGCTTGCAGCAGGCCAGCCCCGGGACGTCGCCCGCTCTCTGACCTGGAGTAGTGGGAAGGAGCACCCAGGTGAGGACGCCCAGAGAGAGGGGCAGGGAGGAGCCACTCCCACGCTGCAGCCCCTGCAGAAGGCCCCGGAAGGGCCCGTGTGTGGGGACAGCCCAGGGAGGAGGTCACGGATGGGGAGGTCCTGCAACTCTGCCGTCTCCTAGACGAGTGTCGGCCCTCACAAAGCGTCCGTTCGCGGTCTCCGCGGGTAAGTGAAACGGTGGGCATGGGACCCCAGGGAGCTCACATACTGTCATTCTGGGTGGCTGTGTCCGGGTCCCCACAAACAGCACAGCTACGACCCCTTCCCAGAAGAGACTAGGAGCGAGTGTGCTAGTCCTACCCCCTCTTCCCCCCAGAGCCCCCCAAGCCCCGGTGGGAGGAGGTCAGTGATGGCACGGCCCCCTCCACAACACCCCCTGCATGGGGGGCACACTGTCCAGGACAGGGTGAGGTCTGGGCCACTCGGTGACTCCCCCAGGGCTGACCGGAGCCAGGCTGGTGTGCAGAGGAGTCCAGCCCCACCCCCCATGACGAGGGACCGGTTTGGGGACGATTCTGGCTTGGGGTTCATCCCACTGGGGAAACAGCACATCTTTCCCCAAAGATCTGCAATGAGGTGGCTGCTCAGCCTCAGTCTGAACACTTAGAAGCAGCCCAGGGCCCAGCAACAAAGGCCCTGGGGCCCCCATGCCACCTCAGACCCTCCCTTCTGGCGGAGCCCGCGGCTCGGAGAGCAGGGCTACGGGAGAGGCATGATCACTTCCCTCCTTGTGCCCAAATGTCCTTGTAATTAGCAGTTCTGGAACATAAATAAATTGAACTGTGTGATTGATCAGAGTCCAAGCATGCTTTCCTGTCCTGAAAACAAACAGGTGTGTGCACACTTCAGAGCAGTGTCTGAGGGAAGCTTTGCCCCCCAGATTACGAGATCTGTGCCCCTGTGTCCAAGCCAAAACGGGGGGTGGGGGTTAGGACGGCCCAGCTCCTTCCGATGCTGGGCTGGAGGCAGGCCTGGGCCACGAGTGGGAGGGGCCGAGGTCAGAGCAAGCTTCCTCCAGGCTTGAGGCACCTTGTGTCACCGTCACCAAATAAATGCCCAGCTGCAGGGCTTCCAGAACATTCCATCCCCTCGTTCCCCTGGCAGCACATGCAAAAGGCAAGCTACGCAGGACAGGTGGAGGGCCTCACCTGTCATTCCTCACGCGCCTGCAGACACACCCGGGCCAGGCGGCTCCTCGGGACCAGCCCAGGAGGGAGCCTCAGCCGCGGCCTCGTCATCCCTCTGCCCCGAGCAGAAGCGGGAAGGTCTTCTGAGCCGCAGGGATGCATTCAAAGGACTCTCTGATAGGAAACAAAGCAAAAATCCAGGCATTAATCAGTGAACTGGTCACAGGTGACAGTCCTGTTCGGGAGACAGTGACTCCCTTGTTCACGTATTTACTTAATTTTAAGTAAGGCTCCCCAAATCCCTAAATCAACAGTGGATTCTGTAAATTGTTGCATAAGAGGAAAACCAAAGTCCTGGGAATGGCTGTCCCCGTGAAACAGAGGTTGTACGTGGTGGCACAGCGCCATCTGGGGGGGACGGGGACACAGCCCTCTCTCCCGCTCCACGGCCCCCCCACTCCACAAAGGGAACCCAGAGCTGCTTGCAGGGACAAAAGAACAAACTGGGGCCGCCATAATCAAATAACTCTTACTCAAAATGTCTGAAATTAATTGGAATTGTTTTTAAGAAGAAGATCTTATCTGAATAGGTTCTCATGTGTTCAGCAGACTTCGGTTTCAATGGCCGTTGAAAAGCTCGTGCGTGGGGATCCGCCACTCCCCTGAGGCCGTTGTCCCACGCGGATGGGAACTCGAGCAGCCTCGCGGGGCTCCCAGCGCAGGACGGGATCCCCAGGGAGAAACAATGCCCGCGTCTGCTGTCCGTGGCTGTAAGACCCCTGCCCTACTAAGCTGCTCCCTGAAGACGCAGAAGTGCAAAAGGCTGCCCTTTGCCTGAGGAAGCCCAGGCCTGTGGGCGAGTCAGCCCCGGAGGGAAGGCTGGGACAGGAGAGACTGCAGCGGGGAGGTGGCCGGCTGCGCTCTCTCTCTGCTTCCTTGGCTCGTCCCTCTTCCCCTGCCTCCCCTTTCACAAACGTCTTCTGAGCCCCTAATGTGTGCAGGGCACTGAGCGGGGGGCTCTGGGGGCCTAACAGGAGTGGTTCGTGGAGATAGGGCTTTTCTCCTCAGAATCTCGAAGTGGTCTGGATGCAGGGCCTGTGAGATGCACCCAGGACTTTCCTGAGATTTGAAAAAAGGAAGGTCATGATCTTCCTCCTGTCAGTTCTCAAAATTCAGTGGCTGCCCCTCTTTCAGGAAATGGCTCTTTGTTTCCTTTCAGGAAATCACATGAGGGACAGAGGTAACAGAGCTTCTTAAAAGGAGTGCTCTGTGGGGTCTTAAAGGAGGAGTCAGATGTTGGTACTGGAGATGATGGAAAATACTCAGGCATTTCCCCCATCCATCCATGCATCCAAATATCCATCCATTCACCATCTATCCATCCACCATCCATCCATCCATCTATCCATCCATCCATCCACCATCCATCCACCAATCCACCATCCATCCACCACCCATCCATCCATCCAAATATCCTCTCATCCATCCATCCATCCAAATATCCGTCCATCTACCACCCATTCATCCATCCACCATCCATCCACCCAACCATCCATTCATCCATCCAAATACCCACCCATCCATCCATCCATCTATTCATGCATCCATCTATGAGCCTAACCATTAATATATTCCAAAGCCACCATAAACTGATTGAGTATTCACCATGGGATGCATCCTCTGCAGGGTGTGAGTCTGGAATGATAAATGGGACTCAGGGATACCCTGTGTTTCTGGATGCGGTTGGAATCTCAGGGCCTAGAGTCAACATATCCTAATTCCAATCCTCACTTGGCTGTTAGAAGGCTGGCCCAACTGCTCTGAGCCCCAAGGCCACACCTCTAAATGGGAACAATAAGACTCACTTTTGAGCATCACTGAAAGGTTTCAGGAGACAGTGCAGGGCTCGGTGTGGCAGGTAGGGGTATCCCCAGATGGGTCATATGAAGCCACACGCAGACATCTTGTCTGCTGGCTACCAGTCTCCGCCCCCACCAGGGCCTGTCCTGGCCCCACTTCTATGGCCAGCAAAGGAGGTGGCTGGGAGTGTAGCTGAGCAAAGAGGGTACATGGGGTACCCTCAGCTTGAGCAGGACCCACTGGAAGATGTCTGCCCTCCACACCCACTCCTGCAGCATCTCTGAGTCCCCCTGATAAGGGGGCGGACAAGGAAAGCATGAGGGGGACAGCAGTAAGAAGGTAACAGGTGGGGCTGCAGGCACGGTGCTCGGTGAACTGACCACTGCTCCCGACTCATCTGACACGGCCAGAGGCAGGGCTCACATGAGGCCCATGAACAGGGTGCGCACGGGACACAAGGGGGTGCTGGGGGGATGGAGAAGGGACCCCAAATCCTGTACCACCCCAAAACAGACCCACTGCTGAGCAAGTGGTGAGCTTTCTGACCGTGTGAATGGTCCAGCCTCGGGCAGGGGCCAGGACGCAAGGCCACAGCCGTGAGGGGCCCATGTCCACAGCAAGCCCGCCTATCTGTCCCTCACTTCTCGTTGGCAAGCACAGAGCAGCCTCCCAGGGAAGTGCTTGCCGATGGTTTCCCCAGGCACAGAGCACCCTGACCACTGCCCGTCAGGCCTGCAGTGGGCGGCCGCTTCATCCCCTCCATCCTCATGGCCTCCCCTTTCAGCTTCAGACCGGCGGGCGTGGGGGGGTCACACCATGTTCCCAGTGCCTCCTGGTCTGTAAGCAGGAGAACTGGAATCTGGATCCATGTCATGAAGCTGCTCAGCCCAGCGCCCCTGGGAGTCCCGCCGAAGGAGGAGACCAGCTGTGTGGGCAGGAGGGCTGGGAGCTGGTCACCACATCCGCTCAGACCTCACCCTGACCATCTGGAAACGAGCATGCTAAGGAGAAGGTGTGCGGTGCTGACGACCTCACCTCCTGGCCCTGGCCCTGGGCAGGTCTGTTATCACTCTCATTCAGGGAGGACTCAACCTTCAGGAAGCACGGCTTACAAATCTGCTCTTGTTATGACTTTCTCTGTCCACTTCCCTGGAGGTGGGAGGCGGGGGCTCCCGGGCCCAGACTGGGGTCTGGAGTCGGCTTGCTGGCTTTCTGAGTGAATGGATGAATGAATGAATGAATGAATGAATGATTCAGGAGCATCAGTGCCCATGCTGGAGTTGGCTTGCCAGCTTTCTGAAAGAGAGAACAGAGAGAGGGAGAGCAGAAGGGAGGGAGGGCGAGCCACCCACCCGCCCTGGGCACCGGGCCTGGTCTCCAAGGGGCTTCGTGCCCCAGGAGGGCCCGAGCTTGGTGGAATGGCCCCAGGCCTCCCCAAGCCCCTGACCGACAGTAGTCGGAAACAGAGCCCACGAGGAAAAGACCACATCTCTGGGTGGTCCTGTCATTTCCTTTGGGAGATGGCACATTGTCCTGAGTCATCTGTGTTTCTCGGCATTAGAGGCTTTGGGGGGCGGGGGGTGGGATTCCAGGCCCGAGTCCCACGTGGAGATGAGGTGGGGCCCCAGGAGCCCTGGGAGCAGCCCGGTCCCACTGACAGTCTCCTGAGCTCCCAGCCAGCTCTCAGTGCCACAAGGACACCCTGGCTTTGAGCTGCTCTGCACCCCACCTGACCGTTCCCCAGGATTTCAGACAAATGCTGTTCACACCTCTGTCCCCGCCAGACTCTGAGATTCACGCAGCTACCTAAGTGCTCTTTTTTTCCCTCTGTGATTGTTTTCCTCAAAATCTCCCTTATCTGACACCCTATTAAAAATTAATTCAAATGAATCAAAGGCCTAAATATAAAACTATAAAAGTCTTAGAAGAAAACACAGAAGGAAAGAAAGCCCCTTGATGTTGGATTTGTGCTGATTTCGTGGATGGGACACCAAAAACACAAGCAACAAAAGAAAAAATAGGTAAACTGGGTTTCCTCAAAATTAAGGACTTTTGTGCTTTAAAGGAAATTACCCAGAGTGAAAAGACAACCTACAGGATAGGGGAAAATATCTGCGTATCTTCTACCTGATGAGGGAATGATATCCTGAATATGCAAAGAGCTCTCACAACTGAACAACAACAAAAACAACCCAATTCAAAATGGACAAAGAACTCTGTTATGGACTGCATGTCTGTGTTCCCCCAAAATTCCCATGTCGGGGCCCTAATGCCCAGTGTGATGGTATTTGGAGGTGGGGCCTTGGGGGATGACTGGAGCTAGGTGAGGTCACGAGGGATCACGGCCTCACTGGGGGACACTGGGCAGCCCACGGTCTCTTCCAGCCGGGAGGAGGGCTCCGGCAGAGCCCAGCACGCCGGCACCCTGATCTCAGAGCCCCGGCTCCCAGAAAGGCGAGAGAAGACACAGCTGCCCTCGGGCCCCCCATCTGTGGGAGGCAGACCCGAACACACACTTCTCCAAGGAAGACACACACATGCCAAAAGCACATGAAAAGATGTTCAACATCACTATTAGCCTTTCAAGATAAATATTGAATTACTGTGAGAATAAAAGTCGTGAGCTAAAAAAGAAAAAAATCTCGGTTATTTGGGATTTTCCAGTTGCCTAAAGAAGGTGGATTAAGGTCTAAGCCAATTACTGCTGCTCTCACGGAATAGGCCGAGAGCCACACAAGCACCCGGCCGCAGGGAAGGGGTGCATCGAGGTGCGCTGGGACCCTGAATGCTATCGCAATCATCGCGGGCGTGTGGGCAGGAGCCCGGGAGCCAGGGAGCCGGGCGGGGGCTCGAAGCAGGGGAGAGATGGGACGACCTGGGGGCGGTGGAGGCCCGGGAGGGGGAGCAGCAGCCTCAGGAGCAGTGGACGGGGCTTCGGAAAGAAGGGGACCTGCGGGGACGCCCGTGACTGGTGGCAGAGACGGACTCGGAGCGGCCGAGGGACAGCCCCCGGCACAGGCAGAAAAGAAGGCTTTGGGGCTTTTATAAATTGAAAACAAAACTTTAAGTTCCTGCCCCTCTGGGTAAACTTTTCCTCAGAATTAATTTCTAAGATAAATTGTTTTGGAATTGTCTGGTCCACCTCGTCTAAGCCCCCAATGTTTTTCTGATTAGACATTTTCATCTAAATAGACCTGACGTCTGAACAGCACCTCAATCCCGGCCGTATTGACATCTGCCAGCCCGTGGTTTATGGGAAAAGTATGAATTCCTTGTCGACGGCTTTGCTCAAATTGAGCCGTGTTCTCCATAAAATTAGATGGGCCCGCGGGGCTTCGGCAGCCCTGGGCGGAGGCAGGGAGGAGGGTCATGGAGGGGGGCGTCCAGGGGTCCAGGGGCAGGGGTCCTGGTCAAGGGCACCCAGGGGAGTACAGGAAGCAGGTTAGTGGATGCCCACGCACCTGCCCAAGTGCAAGGTGGGTCCCCCGGCCTCACCGTGTTCGGCCGTGACGTGCACCCACAGAACAACACGCCTCACTGGGGATGCGCCGACACTGTTTTCTTTAAGGACACAGTTCCTTAGTCGGAGCAAAACCAGCAGCCAACCAGAAAAAAACATAATGCGCCTGAACAAAAGCAGGGTCCATGGTGTCCCTCCTGCTTCCGATGCTTCCCTTCAAATGGGAGGGACTTGCATTAAACCCACGAGGTGCTGACCAAATCCAGGCCACAAACACGCCGCACCTGGGGATCATGATGACAATTTCTCCCTCTTTCTGGCCTGAGGCAGAATGTGGACTGATGATACCGAACGCAGGCTCATTTACATGGCCGCGACTTCCCAAATGCCCCCGCCCGTCAGAATCACGGTGAGTGCATCAGCACCTTTCCCTTCATCCGCGGGAGAGGGATACAGGAGGAGCACCGGCCACTCCTGCCCTCGGGGGGGCCCTCGCACACGGCCCGACCCCCTTCAGGAGCACACACGCTCGGCAGGCATGTGAGAGCCCGCACCCCTCCAGCCCCTCCTCTGGACCCATGGTTCACAGTCCCCTGCCCCGTGGTGTCCACGTGCCCCAGGTGAGGCCAGGCTGGACCCCTTCACACCCACAGACATGGCAGCTAAGATGGGCTGTCCTCCCCCACGTGCCTCCAATACGCAGCACCTGGTGTCACTACGGTCTAAGTGACACGTCCCCAGCACGCAGGTCCGGCCCCATTTCCGAGGTTTACGACTGTGAGCGTTTGCACGAAGGACCGGCTCAGCCGCTGCTCCAGCCACGACTCGCCATGTGAGCAACGGGACACCACGATCCGCAACCGACCACGTCGCCCCTTCCCAAGTCTGTGGTCGGTTCCCGCACAGACAGCAAAGTGTGTGCTGTGTGATTTCCTGCTCGTCTCCCGCTGATGAACTCTCCTGACGGTTTACAAACTCGATGCTCTGGAGTGGAATTAGGCAGCCGCCATGGGAGTAGCCAAGACACAGAATGACGGCCATGGAGGTGAAACATGGATCTAACAGGACAGATCTCTGTGGCATACCTCGAGAGACCTCCCCTGTGCCACCAAAACACAGGCCTTCAGTCGCCAGAGAAACTCACGATTGGCTGAACGTGTGGACCCTTGAACACGATCCCTGGTTCTTCATGACGGGATTTAGTCTGCTCGGTTATTAACTTTCTGCATCAAAACCTTAACTTCTTAGAACTTTCAAAGTCCTAGACACACGTTTCACAGTGAATTTGGGCATAGCAAGGATTTGTTTGGGAGGGAAGTCCCCGTGAGGAGGGAACCCGAGGCTCAGCAGCCTCCCCCGCTCACTTCCTGAACCCGTTCCGGAATCCTAGAACTGCACTGGCCATGGAGCTACTCTCCCAGCTCTGGGGATAACTGGAAGCTCAGAAAAATTAAAAGTTAATTAAGAATATGTGATTCCGAAATAATGCATCCCATTTCAAAATGCACAGGTAATTTAACGGAGCCCAGGGAATACGGGTCTGCCCCACCCCCGTTGTTTTCCAGCCCTCCCCAGCGAGGCTCTGGCGGTGGCCAGGGCCCCGCGATCCTCGTGCCCCCTTGCCCCTGGTGTGGGACCCTGTCTCCCAGGATGCCCGCCCGCCCCTTGGGACGCTTGGGTGCTAGGCTTGAGGACTGGGGAAGAATGCACCAGCACACACGCCCTGCGCGCCCAGCCTGGGGGTGCTGCCGCCAGCTGCGAGACCCGGAGCTTGGTAACGATTCAAATCAGCTCTTCCCATGGATCTCAGAATAAGCAATCAATTCCTTTGATAGGATTTAAAGACAGAGAGAAGAGCTGATGAAATTAAGTTAAGCTTCTGCCCTGGAGCCACCGCAGCGAGGGGGGGACGATGTGATGCCCCCCTTCACTCCCTCCCCCACCCCCCAGGACCCCCGCCCTTTGCCCGAGCTGTGCCCCCTCCCCGGGGCTCCCTTTCTTTTCTCCCTTCTAGTGAACAACCTCACGTGCACGTGGTCTGACTCCTGGAGACCCTCAACTTACAGGCAGAACCCGGCGCCCCTGAGCCCCCAGGGTGTGCAGACCGCGGGCTCCCGGGCTCTAACTCTGCTGGCCCTGCCGGACCTCCACCTGCTTCCCAGCTGCAGCGTCTGGGACCCGGTCCCTGGGGGCAGACGCTGATGCTACGGGCAGTCCCCGAGTATCCGCGGCTCAGTGTGGTGGCCTGCCACAGGGCTCACCTGGAGTCCTTGCTCAGGTGCGCGGGTGCAGGGCCAGAAGCCGCCAGGAGGTGGCACTTCCTTCCTGGGAAGAGGAGGGAAGAGGTGGGAAGAGGTGGGAAGAGCAGGGATGCACCCGGCCGGCGCATGCCCCATGCAGGGTGCGCCCAGGAGTCCAGCCGCCCTCCCAGTGCAGGCGGCTCCAAAGTGGCAGGTCCCGCCCCGCAGGCCTTCTGGGGTCCCCAGGCCCGCAGGGAGCACCCACCCCAAGGCGAGCAGACACAGCCCCGTGCCAGGCGCCCTGCACCCAAGGGAGGAGGCGGGAGTCAGCCCAGAAGGGTCGGCCAGGGCTCGGCCATGTGCGCTCCACCCCGCCCCTCCCTCCAAGTGCTGTGACCCCATCCATGTCCTACAATGAGCACAGGTTGACATTTACTGAGCAGGTGGTGGACCAGGCATGTCCCAAAAGGGGGCATGGCCGCTCCCGCCCCACACGCAGCTGAGGGGTGAGAGACTCAGGGGAGGGGCTGACCCAGGTGGCTGCTTCATCCTGATCACCCCACTGTGCCTCGAGGTCACGGTCATGGAGTCAGTGCAGGTGAGCTCCACACTGACCCTTCCTCCAGGCAGTCCTCCAGGTAGACACCCTCACATCTCTCACGATGAGGCCCTGGTCCTGCTGCTTTGCCAGGTGGCCTCGTCCAGGTGCCATGGGGCATCCCCATTGGGGTCACTCACTGGGTGATGCTGCTGTCTGACCCACAGGCGGGTGGGGGTGCTGGGGCACACCCCAGGTTTAGGGGGGCAGGCACACCCCACTGGTCCAAACACCCCGTGAGGAAGCAGGCTCCCCATGGCCGAGGGCTCCTGGCTGGCAGGGGTCTCAGGGCACCGTGCGGACCCTGCGGGGCTCGTGGGCCAAGAGGTGCTGGGGACCAGCCCAGGCGTCTGTCGGGTTAGCTCCAGCGAACAGGGAGCCCCTGCAGAAAGCCAGCTGCAGCATGCCCAGAGTCGGGACATCCCTCCTCACACCAGGTCCCACATGCAGAGGGGCAGCCTGGGCACTGGGCGAGGGACGCCCGCCTCCCCTCCCCGCCGACGAGAGCCTCCCACATGATGGTGAAACCCAGTTTGTCCCCGCGTCTGCCACACCCTCGTCCCAGACCGTCCTGCAGCCGCTGCAGGAGCTGCTCCTGGGCCTGGAAACCCAGTCTGGCAGAACATGTCCGCGCAGAGCCCGCGTCTGCCACCGGCCGAGACGCGCTCATCCGCACCTCAGAAACGTCCTTCGTGTCCTTAGACCATGAGCCTTAAATCCGGCTCCTCGAAATTACCCTGTGGGGCTGGGGGCGGGGCGTCCACGGGCGGCTGCTGTGCTTTCTGAGGTCTGAGTGGGGCTGCTGTGCTGCCCGTGGGGGCGTCCGTCTGCTGCTGCTACCTGAGGCCGGAATAGCAGGCGCAGGGGCGAAGGGGGCCCCTCCCGGGGCCGGCTCTCAGGCACACTTGGCTCGGCTCAGAGTGGAGACTCCAGGTGGGACGGGGGGGACCCACTTCCTGCGGCTGGCGGGGCCTCGAGGGGGGGACACACAGAGCCGCACTCGCCCGTATCAGAGCAAGAATAACCGTTGGCCGCGCTGAGGCCCCACCGTGGGGCCCGTCCCACCTGGGAGGCCCCGGACAGGCAGGGGGCTGTTGGGAGGCCACACACACAACTCCGTCACACCTGCATGGGGTCGTGGCATGGCAGGCCTTCCCTGCCCAGGACCCTGGAGGGAGACCCCAGGGACACCGGCCCTGCGGCCTCCCTCCCACTTGCTCCGCTCCCGGCCTGCCAGGTCCTGACCTCGTTGGGGCTGCAGGGCTGTGCTTTGTTGGAGCCCCTCCCCGGGACACAGCGCTCATCGTCCATCAGGACGTAGCAGGCCTGGCCACCACGGGGCTGGGCACTGGGAGCCACCATTTATCCCTGGTGTTTACAGGAGCTGCAGGCCACTGCGGGCGGTCAGCCACCCTGTGTGTGGCCTTTGCACCCAGGACTGACTCGGTCCCTCCTCTGTCCTCCCGCAGAGAACCGGCTAGCCTTCGAATCCCAGGTCCTCCCTGAGCTGACACCCAGACTGCTGCCTCTCAGGGCCTCCGTTTTCCCAGCTGAACAACCAGGGGGTGGCCCGCCCAGCCTCCCGGATTCTGGGGCTGGACACACAGTCCGGGTCAGGGTGCAAGATCCCGCCCAGCACGGAGGGAGGGCAGACTCAGACGGTCATCGGTGCAAGGCTGGACAGAGGCCCTCGGGAGAGGGGTCAGGCAGACGGGGGCCCTGGTCCTTGCCCCATCACCCCCGACACTGGCCCCTCCAGGGACAGTCTGACCAAGCTGGATAGTCACCCACCAGGAGAGGGTGGCCTCTGTCCCCGACGGAGGGCTGAGAGGACAGGGGCACAGGGAGGCAGGGAGGGGGCAGCCAGGAGACGCTGAGCCACCTGCAGCGCTGCCGCCCCTCCCCCGCCCCGTGCCCTCCACTCTCGCCCCCACCTGCTGGCCCGCTGGGCGGGATGCCCTCCTCGCTGTCACCCCGCCTTCCCTCCCTGCAGGCTGGTGGGGTGTGGACCCATCGCGTGGGGGCCGGGGGGGGGCACAGGTGCCGCTCGCTCAGCCTGTCCTCCCACCCCGCCCTCCCTGTTCCCAGCCCCCCGCCCAGCCTGTCCGTGGGGACCCGGAGACCCCAGCCCCCACCCGGCTGTTCTCCCTGACCCCCACCTTCCAGGCCCACCCAGGGCTTTCCTGCTCCTCGACGTCCCCCACCTGCATCACCCTGCTCTGGTCCGGCCTCCCCGGGAGCGGGGAGCTGTGTGCGGAGGCCCCTGCTGCTTGTCCCCCGACCGGTCCCTCTCAGGCCACGGATGAGGGGCGCTGTCTCCCCGCTGCCCCACGGTCCCCTCAGGGGCTCATCCCGGCCCGCGGGCTGGCGACGGTCGGCTCTCACACCACCTGCTGACTGACGGTGCTGAGATCTCCAAATCGCAGCTCGGCACAGCGCAGCGTGCAGCCGGCCGGCCCTGTTCCACTGGGGGAGATGACGATTCCAGGAACTACCTAAGCCAGGGGTCAGCCCACCGCCCTTCCAGGCCGGTCCCCAGCACGGGCTAGGGCAGAAAGGCTCCAACCCATGGCAGGACATAGGCATGAGCTCCCAGGCCACCGAGGGTCACTCGGCCCCCGCCGTGGACGCCCCGAGCTGCCCGTCCTTCCCGCCGTGTCACCCGCACTCCTTCGCCGCCAGCAGGACCTGTCTCCACGCCAATGCTCATCTGGCTTATTCGATTGCATCTGTAGCTCTTAGTTAATTTGCTCCGTAATTGGGTTTTTGCCCGTGACGCTTGAGATCATTTCATTTGCAGGATCTGGGTCTATTTCCAGCCTGCTGCAGCTAATGCTGGTGGGGGCTTCTCCCACCTGCCCCTCCCTGAGGCCAGCAGGACCGAGGCCCGGCTTTCAGCCTCCCCGGCCTGCTCCACGGCCACCCACGCAGCCTCCTGCCCGGCAGGCCCCGCTCCGCTCCCTCGGGTCCCCCAGCTCCACGGGGTGCCTGGCCCTCTGAGGCTTGAGCGACCTCTGCTGATGTAAGCCGGAGACCTCGTCCTGGAGCCAGACGATGGGGCAGCCGTGGTGGGGCGGTGGCCTGGTGTGTGAGGCGGGGTCACAGCCAGACCCCAGGCCAGCAGGGTCCTGAGACGTGTCAGCATGCCGTCTCCGGCCCCGTCCCTGCACCTGCATGCAGGGGATCAGACCACCTTCCCGCGGGACCTGCGGGGCTCCTGCCGGAATCCGTGGAGGCCAGGCTCTGGGAAGCAAGAGGCGACAGTCAGCGCCCACGGGCAGAGCCACACAGACACTAAAATACTCGATCCCAGAGTGCCCCGCGGTCACCCCTGCCTCCTCCAGGACCCTCAGCTCCCCCAGATTGGCCCATGGGTCTCCAGGTGCTGGTCTGGATGGAAGGTCAGCTCTCGACAGCTGAGGTCCCGGGCGGTCCCGGGGGGCCGAGAGCAGTTTCTGACAGTGGGATGCGATGACCCCGGAGGCCGCACCTGAGCCGTGCAGATGCGGAAGGCAGGCCGGGTCTTCCGGACGCACTCAAGGGCAGCGTGGTCGGGAGGCTGGCGCTCAGGGCGGTCTGTGCCCGAGACGAGGACTTGAGGGTTTCTGTGTGAAAGTGGGTCGACGACAAACCATCCACCCTAATCAGGGCTCTGCAAGGTCGCTGCATGCAAGATAGAAACGCACAAAGCAGCCACCCCGTGGGCCAGCCACACGCTGACACTGCCCTGCTCGGGCGCAAGCCGCGTGGGTACAATGAACCGACGGGAAGGGCTGCAGGACCGTTGCGGGAGGGGGGCCCTGAGGCTCTACTGGACGTGTGGAAGATCGGGACCACAGCGGGCAGTTCGGGGGAAGCCGTGCGCCCCCACCCCCATGCTTCCAACCGAGCCCAACGCCAATTCTGCAGGGAAAGCCTCACCTCCGGACACCCTGCAGCCCCGCCAGGTGGACACACAGGGTTGACCATCATGGCTGACATGAAAACTCAAACCCTCTCTCTGGAAAAGACCCAGGAGCACAGTCGGAAAGCGTGAAGGGAGGGAGCACTGGCAGGGTGCCGGGCGGTTAAATGGTCAGTGTCCAGAATACGGCGGCCGCTGCACATTGAAACGGTGCAGGAAAACCACTGAACACGGACGATTTGAAGGCCTCGTTCGCAGAAATGGAGTCCAGGTTGATGACGTGTCGACCATCGAGCTGTGGAGCTCCAGCTCCTGCAAATGAACGAGCATCCATGCGGCAAAAGCACAGCCTGATTCCAGCCTGATCCCCGCCCGCGTGTGGGGCCGCGGCCGCCGGCTCCCTGAGCAGGGCTGAGAGGGACTGGGGCCCCGGGGGGCAGCGGGGGCTCCAGCACCAGCATGCCCGCTGCCCCACAGCAAACTCGGATGTGTGCGCAGGCAGAGACGCTCCCTGCAGACGGTCCGTAAGCGCAAAATCGCACAACAGCCCAGCTGTCTCCCAGCAGAGCAGGAAATACGCCGTGACCCAAGCTCGCCGTGGCTCGAATCTGTGGGAACTCTGGTGTCCCTGTGGACGACCCCAAGAACACCGAGTGGAGAGACATAGAAGAGCCTGTGCTCACAGCAGCCGAGAGCTGGAAGCAGCCGAGCGTCCATCGACGGTCAAAGGGCAAACACGATGGGGCCCCAGACGGCCTCCCCTCAGGCAGCAGCTCCTCATTTGCACGGCTGCTGTTCTGGTCTCCATGTGCTGGTCACAGATGGACACACAGCCAGGGCTCTGGCGTCCAGCGAGGGCCTGACACGCAGGCTGCAGGGTATGTGAGTCTGCCGCAAGCTGGTTTACAAAGCAGGGAGAGGCCCGGAGAGCACGCACGGGGCTTGTGTTAGCGCGAACCCAAATAACAGAAAAGCAGTGATGCCCAACGGGGCTGTCAGGGGCTGAGCTGGGTCCCCAAATTCGTGTGGGAGTCCTCACCCCCAGGACCTCAGAGTGGGACTGCACCCACAGGGGTGATTAAGGTAAAATGAGGTCATGTGGGTGGCCCCCATATCCAGTGGGACTGGTGTCCTTATTAGAGGAGATCAGGACTCCAACATGCTCAGAGGGACGACCCTGTGAGGGACGCGGGGGGAGAGGCCAGCCGTCTACATGGCAAACAGAGCCACGGACCCGGAGCCTCCACGGAGCTGTGAGGACATAAGTCTGTTGTTTCCACTGCATGGTTGTGGGGCGTGTCATGACAGCAGGACAACGTAACTCACACGTCCTCCCAACGGGCCTGCACCTGCCCTGGGGCAGGACAGCCCCACACTCACCATCCCTTCTCGCTGCCCCCTGCCTGCATACAGGGGTTCCTCTCCCGGGGACTCTCCCGCTCGCTCACCGAGATGGACTTCTCCCTTGATGAAGCATGTGATTCGGTCAGAAACCCCACGAATATGCAGTTGTCTTTAGAGAACGCTCCCTGTGAGTTTGGATTCACGTGCGGGAACCCACTGACAGCTGCCTCCCCTGACTGCCCTTCGCCAGGAGGCCTGGGCTTTCCTGGGAGGTTTGGGTGGGTCCCCTCGAGGTACACCACCAGCTCCAGTCATCCGACACGTTTACCTCCAGAAAGAAGGGGGGCTCTCCCATCATGAAGCAACTCAGCCATTGCCACTGGACCAACGCATGGCAGCATTGGACGTGGCCCTGCTGTGCTGTGGGCAGGAGCTGAGCGTGCACACGGCCCCCTCCAGCACACAGGGGGCCTCTTGCCTCCAGAAACGGTCTCCCTGGAACCCACCCGCCACCCCTCCCCTCAGAACCTTCCCCACCCCCGTCCTTCCTGGGGGACCCTGCAGGTCCAGGTCCTAGCCCGGGCTGGCACACAGGTCATGTGGCCAGTGCTGGTTGGATGGACACAGATGAGGAGCAGTGGGTGGTGGTGGTCACAGCTGCTGCTAGGGGGTCAGTGACTCCTGCCAATTCCACCAACTCAGCCGACTGCATTGTGCTCAAGCTGGGGTGAGCAAGCAAGCAGGTGCAGTCAGCGCAGGAACCTACATCCTCAGCTCTGCCTGCCTTGCTGGGGGGTTCTGGGAAGGTCACTGCACCTCTCTGCTCACCTGTATAGCAGGGATGCCAGGAGTCACAGAGTCACTGAGGGTCAGCCGGTGGATCCATGGGAACAGGGCTGGGCCCCTAAAGGTCATGGAGGATTCACCCACAAACTGCCCACACAGAGCAAAGTCCTGAGAAGCAGCAGGTGTTACTGAGATCCAGGGGGCCAAGGAGGTTCCTTTAGAGACTGGCCACTGAGCAGAGAACTCCAGCTCCACCATGCTCTGGTGCGTGACAAGGGAGAGCTGCCTGGCCCCTCTGACTCAATTTCCTCATCTATGAAAAGGGTGCTAACAACTTGCAATGGTTGTATTTGCCTGATTAGCTCACTATTGCTTGCCCTCAATAGACTGTAAGTTGCATGAGGGAGGGCTGTGCCCTGTCCTGCAACTCAATCCCCTCCACTGCCTAGAACAGGGGAGCTCTCTAAGTAATTGCTGGGAGATGGATAGATGGAGGGATGGATTGATATAGGTGATGGATAGAGCACTAGATGGGTGAATAAATGGACACATGGATGGATGGAAGGATGGATGGATGGATGGATGGATAGATGGATGATGGAAGGATTATGTATGGATGGAAGGATGATGGATGGATGGATGGATGAATGAATGGAAGGATGATGGATGGATGGATGGAAGAATGATGGATGGATGGATAGATGGAAGGATGATGGATGGATGGATGGATGGATGGATGGATGTGGATGATAGATGGATGGATGGATGGATGGATGGATGGTGAGTGGATGGATGGATGGATGGATGGGTGAATGGATGGACGGATGGATGGATAGATGGATAGATGGATGATGGATGGATAGATGGATGAATGGAAGGATGATGATGGATGGATGGATAGGTGGATGGATGAATGGAAGAATGATGGATGGATGGATGGATGACAGATGGATAGATGAAAGGATGATGGATGGATGGATGGATGGTGGATGATGGATGGATGGGTGGATGGATGGATGGATAGATGGATGGACAGATGGATGAGTGGATGGATGGATGGATGGGGAGGTGGATGGATGGATGATGGATGGATGGGTGATGGATGGATGGATGATGGAAGGATGATGGATGGATGGAAGGATGATGGATGGATGGTGGATAATGGATGGATGGGTGGGTGGATGGATAGATGGATGGATGGATGGTGGATGGTGGATGGATGGATGGATGGATGGATGAGTGGATGGATGGATGAATGGATGGGTGGATGGATGGATGATGGATGGATGGATGGTGGATGGATGGAAGAATGATGGATGGATTGATGATGGATGGATGGAAGGAAAGATGATGGATGGATGGGTGGATAGGTGGATGGATGGATGGAAGGATGATGAATGGATGAATGGATGGACAGATGGTGGATGGATGGTGGATGGTGGATGGATAGATGGATAGATGGATGAATGGAAGGATGAGGGATGGATGGATGGATGGATAGGTGGATGGATGGAAGGATGAGGGATGGTTGGATGATGGATGGATGGAAGGATGATGGATGGGTGGATGGATGGATGGAAGGATGATGAATGGATGGAAAGATGATGGATGGATGGTGGATGGATGGATGGATGAGTGGATGGATGGATGAATGGATGGACAGATGGATGAATGGATGGTGGATGGATGGATGGATAGATGGATGAATGGAAGGATGATGGATGGATGGATGGGTGGGATGAATGGATGGTGGATGGATGGATGGATAGATGGATGAATGGAAGGATGATGGATAGATGGATGGGTGGATGGGTGGGTGGGATGAATGGATGGTGGATGGATGGATGAATGGAAGGATGATGGATGGATGGATGGATGGATGGGTGGGTGGGTGGATAGATGGATGGATGAATGGTGGATGGATGGATGGATGGATGATGGAAGGATGATGGATGAATGGATAGATGGATGGATGGATAGGTGGATGGATGGAACGATGATGGTTGGATGGATGATGGATGGATAGGTGGATGGAAGGATGATGGATAGATGGATGGATGGATGGATGAAAGGATGATGGATGGATGGAAGGATGATGGATGGATGGAGGAAGGATTTTGGATGGATGGGAGGATGATGGATGGGTGGGTGGAAGGAAGGCAGTTAGCACAGATGATACCACCTCTGAATAAAGAAATGAAAGGGCGGGGGGGGCGGATTACCTCTGTCTCATAGGCAATCAGACAAGCAGCAGGGCAGCCATCTAGGTCTGGGAATCCTAAAAGGAATCCTGATGGAGAATGGGGAGCAGGCTCATGAGGGAAGATGATGGCGGTATGGTATGGGGGTCTACAGCCAGCATGAAGTCACACACAAGCTGGAGAAGGGGTTTGATTCCAAGCTAGAATGAGGAATGTGACTTAAAAAAACAAATCCTAAATAAGGCATTTACATGAGAGAGGAGTTAGTCTGAACTAGGAAGGAAAAATCAAGGGGAGAAGGAGCCTCACACTGCAGTGTGAGTTAACCTTTACCGGCAAAGTATTCTCAAGTGCAAGAGTTTTGGATGCACAGAAAAGTTGTTTAACTGTTACAAGACAAAGGAGGTGGGCTTTTCCTTATAAAGATCAGCGATATGCATGTGTATTGTGTAGCTGACAATAAAATGGGGGACAAACTTGTCTTGTTTCAGAGACAGATTGACTCTTTGCTCTGACGTCACCTGGTGGCAGCATGCCAGAATTGCAGCACCCACAATTAACCAAGAGAGAAAAGAGCATCTTGCACAAGTAGAGGAGTGAGCATCAGTAAAGCCCAGAGTCCCAAGCCGGAGCGCCCACTGCCTAAATAAGGGCCTGGGACCACAGAGAGAACTCAGAGTCATTTACAGAGAGTTGACCCTCCACCCCATGGGACAGAGGGGAGTTAGACCCACCCCAGTCTTCAAGGAGTTCACGGCGAGGTTGGGGAGGAACACAGCACACAGTAAATTCAACTTAATTCAACAAAACTCCTTGAGTAGCCTCAGCAGGACGATGCAGAAACCGCAGTGGACACGGCAGTCTGGTGGGGAGAAGGTGAGCACATTATGGTGACACCAATACTCACGTTTTGGGGGTGGGGAGAGCTGGACCGGTGCAGGGGCCTCAAGGGGCTTTGAGGGCTGACTTGAATGGCCATCTGCTCTCTCTGGGAGCAGCTCCCGATAGGGCGCAGTGACCCCTCCAAAGTGGAGGGCAAGTCTTGTTACCGCGCACCATGCTGCCAGCCGCCAAGCCTCTGGCTGCCCAGTGGGAGTCACGAGAGGCTGCAGGCACAGCCCCAGTCCTCCTCCCCCACCTCCTCCTCCTCCCCCTCCTGGAGCCCAAAAGACCTGAGGGCCTCCCCATCTTCCTGGGACCTCAGGACTCAGCCAATGAAGGGTCCCAGCTGAGACCCTGAATCCAGAGCAAGTGAGGAAAAGTTTTGCAACATCCAAACTCCTGGCAGAAGCCAAGACAGAGCTGGGAGTCCAGTGACCAGAGAGTGAGCAGGGACGGGGTGCCCCGCACATGGTGGGGTTCAGCAGAGGCACAGAGAAAGGGGGCAGAGATGGGGGGCCCTGCATAGTGGCCATGGAAATTCCTGTGGAGACCCTAGTGCTCACATGTCCCCACTTTGACGGGAGGTCAGCCCATCAGAGGAGCTGCGAGTCACCGCTATGGGCTCCCCAGATTGGTGGTGTACACGCACCCACAGACACACGTATCTACACGCATGGACACGAGCACGTATGTAGGGATCCAATTTAACACTGATGGATTCTGCGCTGGTTTCTGCGGCTTGTTTCACTCCAAATGCTTCCAGGTTTTATCCATGCGCATCCGACTTTAATGAATTAGTGATAACATGGTGGTATTTTCAAGATCAAGTGTGGTACTTTCAGTCCCCAGGCCTCATTCCCCCCAACCCCAAAGAAGAAACTCTTTATTCCCAACTTTTAATATTTTTGAAAATCTGGTGGCCATAAATCCCATTTTTAATTTCCCTTTCTTTGCTTATGAATATACTGGAGCATCTTTTCCAAGGATCTTCACTGTTCCCTCTTCTCCTGGGAGATGTCACCCAGCCCTGCCCGTGTCCCCGGCAGATTGTCCCGTCGGCACCGTTACCGTCCTGGGGATCAGAAGGCCGGCTCCATGACCGGTGGAGGGCGGCCTTCGCTGAATATTCTGCAGTTCCATGCATTCCCTCTGCTTCTCCTCAGGAGTCTGATGACGCCGCTCACACAGACTCTCCTTTGCTCGAGTTATGTCCATATGTTCACGTCTTTCGCTCCTTCCCGTGAGGGGTTCTGGGTGTTGTGTCTCACTTAGGAAGTGCTTCTCAACTCAACATTGGGAAATCGTCCTTTCTTCTCCCCACAAGTATTACAAATTCTGCTTTGCTCGCTCTCGAAGGCCTAGTTTTCCAGAGTGGTGTGCGCTCAGAGCCGTAACCTGGTTTTTATTTCCTACCCACGGATCCGACGGACCCAACCGTTATGGCACAGTTGACTCTCCCCCTTCCAAAATGCCCTATTGATTATGTACTAAATCTATTCATCCCAGACATTTTCAGTGCAAGCGTATTGACCAAAAAAGCCCTGTGGCCTGAGATTCTGTGATATGAGAAGCAAAGGGAAGTTGACGGGGTCCAGGGACCCTGAGGTGAGGAAGGTGCTGACGGACTGCGGCGGCCCTAACGGAGACCAGACGTGTGGCCGTAGGGCCCCGGATGGAAGGATCCTCCTGGCATCCTCAGAGAGACTCCCCACTTCCTACACCAGAGGATTTGGGCTCCAAGCAGCCTCCCTGCTGAGGTTCCCAGTCTTGTCCCAAAGAGTAGGGACTGGGCTCCTCCTGGGAGCCCCCTCTGGCGCCCATGCCCGACCCCACAGGGACAATACCCTCCAAGCCCAGGACCCCACGCCCTGGTGCTACACCCCCCTTCCTCAGAGCCAGTGTCCTGAGGCCAAGCGCTGGCTCACCAGAGCTGAAGTTCTCAACAAAGAGTGATGACCCCTCCACCAAACTCTCCCCAATGTTCTCAGGGGCAGGCTCCAAAGATGGTTGCAACCTGCACCGACCTCAGACTCCTGCACCAGACCCAAGAGCACCCCAGTGATCAGCACGTCTGGGACCCCAGACCCATCTACACTGCACCCAAAAGATAGGTTGAGAAACCAGTGATCTGCCCACAGCTGGGTGGGCTTCTCTCCAGAGTACCGAGTGAAGAATTTGAAACATTTCAACATTCAGACATTATCTGCGTGTGAGACCCTATCCAAAGACAGCCAAACCAGCGGGGAGGGGATGGCCGTGTGGGCCATATGGGCCCCAGGAGGGCCATCGGTCTCCGAAAGCAGTGTGGAGAACAGCAGCTGGTGGGGAGGGGGGTCGGCGGGATCCAGGGCATTGCAGGTGTGAATAGCGGAACTAGGAATCAGGCAGCAAGAGGAGTTTAGCTGAACCAGTCGGCTCTGAGGGAAAGAGGAGGATTGGGGGAACCAGGGTCAACTACTGGGGAGACGACTGCTCACCGGTATGGCCCTCGCTGGTCCGCTGAATGTGTGGGCGGGCAGGACTCTGGGCCCACAGCACCGCTGGTCAGTGTAGGTAATGAAAACCAGACACACTCAAATGCACACATGAACAGGAAGGACAGAAGTGTCCGGGAAAAATTCCATCAGAAAAAATGTGGGAAATAGCAGTGAAGTGCCGCAGAAACTGGAAATTCACACACACAAAAATGTGGCTGGAAAGCAAGTGAAAATTGAACCAACAGTCAATACATTTTTTTTTTAACATTTTTAATCAAAGGGTGCCTGGGTGGCTCAATCAGTTAAGCATCTAACTTTTGGTTTGGGCTTGGGTCATGATCTCTGGGTCATGGGATCGAGTCCAGTGTCGGGCTCCACTCAAGAGAGAGTTTGCTTGGGATTCTGTCTCTCTCTCCTCTCCCCCTCACCCCACTTGTGTTCTCCCTCTAAAAAAAAAAAAACTTAAAGAAGTAGTTGCAACTCTGAAGGAAGGCCATAAAGCAGAAATACAAGATCTCAAGGACAACATAGACGAAAAACAGAAAAGAAAGCTGGACTGGCAAAATTAAAAAACATAAATAAATAACAGAAAAAAACTCAAAGAATCTCATAAAGAAAAACTAGAATACAAAGATCACACAGAAGAATAGACATCCCAAAACACAGAAGACAAAGCCAAGAGATTTAGTAGATTTAGAATATTTGAACAGAAAAGAAATTTGAAAACATTCAATAAGTTCATTTTGATTTGAGATATAATTGATAACTTCAGAGTCTAATTTAGGCAGAAGGAGATGCAGAGCTAAAGGAGAAATCATGGAAATTATGGGCAAACCATGGACATCGAGGCAGGACCCGGCCATGGGGTTAGAAGGTGAGGACAGCCACCCTCTGGACAGACGGAAGGAGAACTCAGGCCACATCAGAGCAAAGAAAATGAGGCGGCTTCCAGTATGAAGCCACAAGGCAGGGGAGGGTTCGTACAAGATCTCAAGGAAAGGAAGGGCGAGCAAGAACTTCATGTCCAGACCGCCCCCGGGGCTTCCCTGGCCTCCCACAGAAGCCGCCAGAAGGCGCACCAGCCGCCAGAGACCACCGGTTGTCAGCAACAAGGTTTAGCTGGGGTCTGGGATCAAAACACACAGGCAGGGTTCAGACAGAGCACAAAGGAAATCTCGCTGATTGTGAAACGAAATCGGGAGAGGGAGAGAGAAGGTGCCGAGTGCAGCACCTGCACTCTCCACTCACTCAGGTGTAAGCAGGTTGAGACTCTGCAGGTAGGAGCTAGAGCCATGCACACAAGCTCGGGGTGAGGGGAGGCCACGGCGCGCAGGAGGAAGGGGCCTTGCTCAGTCGCTGGGGCAGAAGTCAGGTGGCTGAACGGCGCACTCCTTGCACGGAGGGATACGAGAGAGTGGGGGCCACGGTTCTCTCTCCTGGAAGCAAATGCAAACGGCTTAGCAGGCTCACACGGTTCAGAACCCAGCGGCGCCGGGCAGGCTGGCGTGACTCAGCGTGAGGACGGTCTTCACCAGCTCCATAGGCAGATGAACCACAGCCAGCATTCCCACAGACATTCTGGGGGTCCCGGTGACGGGCAGCAGGTGCACACCTGCTCAGACGGCACCTGCCGAGGGCGCTCCAGGGAGTCTCCATCATGTGCCAGAAGACAACCGAAGGTGTAAAAACTGGAAAGAGGAGGTACAATTAGGACTAAGTACAGATGACATCACCATGCACCTGAGGACCCATGGGAAACCAAAGGACCCAAACCACCACAAAGAAGATACAAAATGGAGACACAAAAAGAAACAATTTTGTTACAGACAGTCCCAGTGAAGGGGTACCCAGGACAAAGTAGCCCACTGTGTAACAGGTGCAAAAAAGAAAAGTCACCTGGGAATAAACTTGAGGGAAATAAATGCAAAAGCTGGTGGGACCAGTCGGAAGCCCTCCTGGGGGACACACAGCCACACGGGAAGTGCAGAGGGACCAGACACAGCTCGGGATCAGACGTTTGGAACCCTGGTCTGACGGCCGGGCACCGCGAGCCTGCGTCTACAGAACGCGCACACCAGGTCCACGAGGGGAGCCTGGAGCCAGGATCACAGCGGACGGGCCACGAGCCATGTGGGAGGAGAAGACGCTGCAGAGACAGGGAAGCCAGCCCTTGGTCTGCGCATCGGCCGCACCCAACCTCCAGAGAAGCTCCAGGGACGCACCACGCGCTTTAGGTTCATCTTAGAATATTTATAAAGCGTAAGTAAACATCATGATAATGAGAAATAAATTATGTTCTTTACAAGAGCTGTTCATCTTCCACGTGCTGCTAACATCTGCTTGATATTTATTCAATATCCAATAAAACTAGTAATTAATCTGGGTTTTCTTTAAAAAAAAAAAGAGGACCACCAGAGAAACGGAAATGATATAACTTTCACTTGCAGCAGCAAGAAGGTGGGGTGGACGTGTCCACGGAGGTTTGGGCTCGTTGCCCTGGTCCTCAGCAGGGCAGCACGGCGAGCCAACCCCCCAACCCAGCCTCAGCTGCCCCCCGGGTCATCACATGCTCAGCCCCAAGGACCCCTTGGCCAGTTTAGGGGCGTCTTCCAGAATGCTGCTTCCTCAGTGAGCGCTGCTAGCTCATCCGTGCTGCCTGGAAGCCTGCCCACAGCCCCGCTCACCGACTGCTATGTCCAGGGGGACAGCACGGCCCCTGCGCCAAGAACAGCCACTGGCCAAGGCCAAGGCCAGTGTTTAGGTCGGGAACTTGAGGCTGCAAAGGAAGGACCGACACCAGCAGGAGTCCCACCCTGCCTCCCCCAGACTCCATCCTGACCGAGCACCCCACCCTGACTGACACGGCAGGGTGGCAGGAGACCCCACTCCTGTGTTAACTGAAGGGGACTGAGTCCCATAAGTTTGATCCCCAAGGAGCCTGGGGTAAGGATGAGTGGTCCATGGGGTTCCTGCCTTCACTGCCCTGGGAGAACAGGCCTCTCCAACATGCGCCTGGCCCCTGCGCGGGCAGGACAATGGGTCTGCCTTTCCTCTACTCTTAGACACAGTGATTCCTAATGTTTTCCTCAGAACTTTCCCAGCCATCGGGGTGGCCCGGAAACCGAGCTGAGCCCCTTGGCCTTGGCCCCTCCAGTGCTGAGAAATCTCCCCCGCCCTCCCCGGCCACGAGTGGACGGGGCAGCAGGCTCCCAGCCCAGGCTGCGCTCAGCCCTAGACCACTGGCTTCTCCCTCGGTACTTTTCATTAGTCAGGTGAGTTTATGTTGGTTCCTACCCCAGGTGCAGCAGAGACAGCCCATCCCAAGGAGAGCCACTGCCTGTCATCTCTTCCCCCTTCCACAAGACAGGGACTAACGCAAATGCACATGGTGGATGGGGGTTATTGGAAAGGGGGACTATAACCTATTAATTTATCATCTTTGCTTCCATCAGCGACACTTTTTGTCCTCCTGCAGATAATAGAGAGGAGATTCCTGCCAAGCACAGCCTTGACCCTTGCAAGACGTTTCCCAGGCGAACATCCTAAATGGAGTCGTCAGAACTGAAAACCGCAAATATCCATGCACTAAACTGAATAAAAATGGAAATGTCTGCTCCCAGGCATCATTACATGCTTGTTGAGATAAATCCAGTCCTTTGCATCCATTAACCTTTCCCCGTGTGGCCCTCTGGTCCGCATGATGAACGAGCTGCTGTCCAGACGTCGGATGGTTTGACCTTTATTCATCTAAAAGCACAGGGCCTCTTGGTGTTAAGTGGTTGCCACTCTAGGATAAAATTGATCTTAGAATAAGGATCTTTGGAGTTGTCTTAGGTAATGTGATGGGAATGGACTCTGTACTCTTGGCTCAAAGATAAATTAAACAAAACCCAATGTAAACAGTTGTCTCCCCACCTGCTCTGGATCCTCTCGTAGGAGAAGCTCAGGCCCTCGCAGACCCAGAGGCATCCACAGGACTCACAGGGAAAACCATTAACTTTGGTTGCACAAGGAGCCTTCTGGGAACATAAGGTCAACTTCAGTGTCTTCACTCGAAAGTAGTTCCACGCAATGGACTTGAATCTGAAAATAATTTCAAAATACCTAAGAATGCATTGAAAAAGATTCATGGGAAGTGACTCACCCCACGAAAACTGACACAACTTTGGGATTCAAAACCACAGCAGCGGTGGGCACGTGGGTGGCCCCGTCGGTGAAGTGACCGGCTCCTGGTTTCGGCTCAGGTCGTGATCTCACGGGTTGTGGGATCGAGCCCCGTGTCGGACTCCACGCTCGGCGGGGAGTCTGCTGGAAGAGTCTCTCCCTCTGTGCCTCACCCCGCCCTCTGTGTCTCTCTACAATTATAAATAAATCTTTTTAAAAATTAAAAAAAAAAAAAAAACCACAGCAGAGCGGCAGAGCGGGAGTGTGACCGTTCTCCGAGGCAGCAAGTCACGGGAGACTCAGTCTGGAGACACTGCAGCTGGAAAACCAAGCCTCAGAACACGTGGCTTTCTGGACCACGGGACCACGGAGGCTGCCCCCTCTACACACACAGCTGTGTTTGTCTGGAAACTGGGGCACTGGAAGACGTGAGATGCAAATGCTGCGTGTCTGCTCCTTGCCTGCAAGAAAGACCCAGGGCCTGATGGAGATGCAGGCAGAGGCCACACGGAAATCTGCTCTTGGAGACCGGCACCAGCCAGAGCTGGAAGCCGCTGCTCTTTTAACCAAGTGCACTCCTCAGCTGTGAGGTCTGCAGTGAACGAAAGCCATGTGCACCCGATATCAGAGCCGGCGTGAGCGGAGAGCTCCCCGCCGGCCAGACCATAGCCGGCTGCCAAGTTACAAAGGCATGGAGGGCACCGTGGGGGAAACCACAAAAACAGGGCAGTCGGAGGCATCAGGGGCTGCCCAGTGCACAGGGGACAAGGTTGGCGGTGTGAGCCACTTCACCACCTACGGCACACGGAGGAAAAATAACCCCCAGAAGGACACAAAATGTGCCGTCTGCAATGTCCTCAACCCAGTACTAGATGTGTAAGGAAACAGGGACGTTGGACCCACAATCAGGATAAAAGGCAATCAATGTAAATTAACTCCAAGTGGAACCAAATGCTGGATTTAACAGAAAAAGACACCAAAGCAGCTGTTATGTTCAAAAAATAAACGTACATTCAAAGAAAAAATAAAATATATAGAAAGAAGTACAGGAAAGTATTGTATCAATGAATAAACATGGGAAATCTCCACCGACAAATGGAAACAATAAAAAGTGAAAATTCTAGAACTGGTAACCGCAATAGTTGGAACATAAATTTACTAAATAACCTTGATACCTGTTTGGAGGCGGCCAAAGAAAGGATTGTAAACTTGAGGTTGATCAAAAATGCAGAAAGTAAATAAGATTGAAAGAAGCGAACAGACCCTCAGAGACCCGTGGGACAGAATCATCTGCATCATTTGAATCCCGGGGGAAGAGAGAAAGGGAAAAATGCAAACAGTTGCCAGATATACATAATGGCCAAAACCTTCCAAACTCTGGTGGAAAAGTTAACTTACAGGTGCAAAAAATTCAACAAAGTCCAAGCAGGATAAGCAAGAATACAGGCAAAGTTCTAAAAGTCAAAGATAAAAAGGCAATGTTGGAAGAAGCGAGAGACGAGCAGCATGGGAAATACGGCGGAGCGATGACAAAGTCACAGGGATGCTCGTCAGGAACGGAGCAGGTCCGGTGCCGGGAAAACACTGAATAAGTTATTAGCAAATTTAATTATTCACAAATATAAAACATACAAAAATATTTGAAAATCGGTATTTTTAAATCTATCCATCATGACCAAGGAAGGGTCTGGAAACCTGTATGATTTCACTGCATTAATAGCCTGGAAGAGGGAATCGGACAATTCTCTCAATCGATGCAAAAAAAAAGGCATAAGTCATGTTCAACACTCTTTAATTGGGAAAATCTAGATTTTCCTGGATGCCAGTCCACATCCAGGAACGTGGGTTGAAGGCAGGCCTGGTCCCCAGCCGGTCACTTCACTCCCCAGAGCTTTGCCAGGCACGTGTGGTCGTGAACCCACAGGATCTGCACCACGTGGGAAATGCAGAGTCTCGGGCCCCAGCCCAGGCCTGCTGATCGGATCTGCATTCTAACAGCTCTGTCCCGCGTGCATGCGCGTGTGCGTGTGTGTGTGTAAGAGAGACACGGCTGAGGAGCCCAGCCCAGAGAGACCACCTTGTTTGTAGTTGAGAAAACTAAAATCTCGTCAAATGTTCCATAGAAAGAAAGGTAATGTCGGCGTTTTCGTATTATGGGTGAACTACACCGATAAGAATCAAAGAAAAGTCCTTCTGGAAGATACAACGGAGCGGGTTGGGGCACAACACACTTTATAGGTATTAAAATAACGTCTGCACAAAGGAGGACACCTCACTTTTGGTGGCGCGTGTATGATGCAAATGCAGATGGGAGAGACCCTGGGGACGCCGCGGGAGGGAGCAGGAGAACGGGGCTGGGGAAGGAGACTGCGTCTGTAAGGCAAGTTTCTTTAGGCAAAAAAAAGGAGGGGCGCCCGGCTGGCTCCGTTGCAGGAGCACGCGACTCTAGATCTCGGGGTCGTGAGTTCGAGCCCCATGTCGGGTGTGGAGATGACTTAAAAGGGGGGTGCGCTGGGGAGAAAGGATGTAAGGCAGATATGACAGCACGTTTCCTTCTCTTCACTCACTTCTCCTTTTAAATTTTTGAAATTAATCATCAAACAGGGCATATTAAAATAGAAATGGCATAGGGTTACTGTTTTTTTAAATTATAACCACGTGCTTGGCAGACACAAGCTCCAAGAGTAGAATCCTGGGGGATAAAACCCATCTCTTTGGAAAGCAGTTTTCCAAGATATGTCAAGAAACTGTGTCTTGGCATTCATACCTTACAAGCACGTTTTCTTAAAAACAGAGACCGTCTTCTAGGTAAATATGTTTATTATTAGAAAAAATAAAAAGAACATAAATGTCCAGTAACTCAGCAGTTTTGCGTAAATTTGGGGGCAACTGTGCTGAGGGACAGCGTACATCCCTCCAAGGTGATGATCATGAACGGTTTCCCACAGTCGGCAAACGTGTGTGTGAAAACTCAGCAGGTGCACTCACGTACTCGGTAAGCTCACTCCTGCTCAGTGGATGCGCGTCCACAGCTGAGAACGCAGAGGGGGGCCCACCACCAAGCCCGGAGGGGTGGGCGGCTGCTGGGATGCTTTCTCTTCCCTGCACTCCCCGGGTTTCAAATGAGCACAGGTTCCCACTAAAATCTCATAAGAAGACTTCAATTTAAAAATGTAGACAGGCCAGTTTCTCATTACGAGCTCATAGAAAGCTCTCCAAGTCGTGTTTGGATGCTAGAGAAACATCCGGAAAACCCCAATGAGGCTCTGCCCTGAGGGAGCTCCCCCACCAGCCGTGGCCACCACGGGAGCCGTCCTGCAGGCCCCTCGGGGACGGCGGGAGATGGAGCCCACACCAGAGATATGGTGACTTCTGTCTGTCTCTCCCGCTCCACTGGGGAGACGCCCCTGCCTCCCCAGCCCATCCTGAGACCCCACTCCTGGTCCCCCGGCCCCACTGGGGGACACCCCTGCCTGCCCAGCCCGTCCAGCGGCCCCGGCAGTGGCTTCCCGCAGGATCTACCCACCTGGCTCCCCAGGAGAGCACGGTGCAAGGGGCCCCAAAGTTCAGACCTAAAATTCCCAGTTTGGGTTCAAATCTCTTCAGCCCTCGATCAGCCAAGAAACGGGTCAGAAACCAGTTGGGCTGGCCCAAGAAAGTGAGGGGTGGGGAGTCTGCTCCCTCATCTCCCGGCTGTCAGGAGGCCGCATGCGGGCGTCCGGCTGGGGCTTAGTTGCTGGTGCTAACAGACTCCTGTAGGTACGGCGGCAAGCAACACGACCTGGATTGACGCGGTGAGTTTTCTTGAAACCTTGGCGGAGAGAAGTCCAGAGCGCAGTGGGGCCACCTCATCCTTTGAGGGCATTTCGGAGAGTGAACGGGGCCCCAGCAAGGCAGCCGCTCCTGGAGCCCCCCGGGGGGTGTCAGGGTCTGCTGCAGCCCACCTGCCCTCACCCCGCCGTGACGGGCACCAGACCTTTCCCTCCAGAGCACATTTCCCAAGAAGGTTCTTACTCAAGCCTGCAGTTTTTCCCTCTGATGGGGGCATGGCCACGACACGGTGCGCACAGACAAGCCCTTCTCGGGCCTCCGCAGCGCCCCCCAGGCAGAGGGAAGCTCCGGTGGCCACCCGTCTGGGGTCGGCGAAGGGAGGCCATGGGGGTCCCTCCTTCCGCGGTGACCTTTGGGCAGTGGCTCAACCCCCGTCCAGAGCCAGGGGCTGCAAGCAGGGCCCGACGCCCCCAGAGCAGTCCGTTCGGACGACGGCCACAATCATCCGGACACGTTCATGTGAGGCACAGGTTCACAGTTCATCCTGTGGCTCGTGCTTCAAAGAACAATCCTTCAGAACAAACGCAGGAAACAGGATCCGGTGCCCTCATGAGGACCTGTTGGGGTGGGGACGCCCCCTGACAGCGTGGGTTCACGGAGCCTGGAGGGCCTCTGGGTGGTGGCAGCGGTACCTGCCGACCTCGAGGGCAAAAGGGGAAACGGGATCCGCCGAGACGGTGTGGGAAACAAACCATTCCCGGGGGTCCTCAGCCTCCATTTGTGAGTTTTCACACCTGCGGACCCCGGCCGAGGTCCCCACTCCCCAGAGGCCTCGGGCTACGCGGGGGATGCCCAGCAGCGCGTCCGGTGCCCGGAAGTCTGTCTGAGCCAAGTGCACCTGCAGGAAATACGTGCTGGGCTGCACGGAGCTCCTGGGGAAACGAGCCCACGCCCCACCCCCCGCCACCCCAAGAACGCCAAGAGCCAGCCCCCTCCCTCCCCGGCCCTGCCCCACTGCAGGCTGCGAGCTAAGCTGCTGCTGGCCCCTCCCCTCCAGCCCCCGCAGACCCTCACCTCGGGCCTCGGGGCAGCCTCCTCAGCCCTGCCACCCCCACCCGGCACCGTGCCCGCCTTCACCCCTCGGACCCTCACTCAGTGGTGAGGACAAGGGTTTCCCAGGTTTGGGCACATGTGGTCCTCAGGGAGTTGACCTAGACATTCCAGAAATTTCCAGCATTTGATTACACACGTGTAATATCTCATGACCGAAACAGACCAACCAGGAGGTGACCCCACACTCCATCTGCCCATTCTCCCAACACTGATTAAGCACCTACTGTGTCCCAGCACCGTCCCAGGAGCCGCTGGGAGGAGCACAAAGACTCGAGGCCCTGCCCTCCGGTCTCACCTCCCTGGGGGCAGACGGGAAACAGTGAGGGGCCGTGCTCAGCTGGCAGGTGGTGCCACGGCTGGGGGGCAATAAAGCACCCCCCGGGGCTCCCAGAGAGCATGTCCCGAGCCAGCGCCCGGAGCCCTGCGTGGGGATCGTCTCTGTCTGTGGCCACAACACAGGTCCGTGCTTTGGAGACTGTGAACGTTTCAGTTAGTAATTCTGTTTATTGTTCATCAATTAAAATTAAAAATTAAGTGTGCATGTGTTTTGGCCCTTATCTGTCATTAAAATCCACGGGTGTTCCACGATTGATTAGGAGAACGACACAGATGCAAGCAAAGCCTTGAGATTCTGAACGATAAATCTTTCTTAGAGACAAGTCGAAGCGATAGCGTCCGGATGTCTGTAAATTAATCTGTGGAAGTCAATATTCAGAGAGAATCCAACATGTCATAAGACATTCAGTGTATCGTATTTAATTCACACGGAAGCTGTGACGCATTTCTTCTGTTGTGCTGAAGAGTTCCTCTCACGTTTTTGTTTTGTTTTACTTTGTTTGGCAGTCACTTAGGTCACTGTCCCAGGTAAAAGTGCACTTAGGTCACCGTCCCAGGTAGAGGTGCAGGTAGGTTAAGATCTCGGGTAAAGGAGCAGGTAGGTCACCGTCCTTACACGGACTGACCTCAGCAAACAGTCCCTGTCCCATCACCCTGAGTAGACCTTGTCTGTTTTCAGCTATTGGAGTCAGCCGACTGACGAAGCACCAAGGCCAACTGTGGTCCCTCGTCCATGTCAGCCGGCCTCGTGGCAAGAGCAGAGGGGAGGCAGGAGGGGGCAAGGCCACCTCAGCCCCAGGGGAGACCCCAAGACACGCAAGAAGAATGTGAGCCAGAGGGGCTGGGGGGCGCCACATGGACCTAAGTCAGGGAGCCGGCGGGTCAATCGGAGGCCTGTTACCGCAGGGGCTCACCCCCAAACCCCAAGTGGGCGCAGATTGGGGGTGCTGCAGAGGAGGCAGGAGCCCACTCACTGTCACCTACTTGCCAGGCGAGCAAAGCTACCTCAACAGAGAGCATTAGTGGGCGGGCGTCTCGGAGCAAGGTTCCTCAGAAATACCTCCCCCTGCCCAACCCTCGCCTCCCTCCTAGACAGACCTGTCCACTCACGGCTCTGGGGCGGCCCACGACTCCTCCGACCTTCTGCCCCCCGGCCCCAGAGCTCCATCAGGGGCAGGTTTCATGCCTGGAGCCCCCCAAGCTGGCAGGAGCCCGGCTGTCCCACAGACTTCTACCCCAACTCCAGTCTGATCCCTCGGCCTGCACGGGGTCTGCACTTCATCGGCCCCCCACAAAGATGCCCCGTGGCAGTAGCATCCACCCTCATCACAACCTGTCCCCCAGGCCTGAGCCCCGTGAGGGCCTGGTTGGGACCCAGTACACAGTGCCAGCCCTCACCACCTCCCCCAGCCCTGCAGCCACCCTGGGGCGGCCCTGCAGCCCTGGGGGGGTGGCCCTGCCCTCCCCGTGCACACACCCCATGTCCATCCATGCAAGACCTCCCCCAGGCCCAGCCTGAGGCCCGCTGACAGCATTAAGATGTTTTGGATGGATCAGATCATTTGGGTTGCATGCTGTTCTCGGGCCCGGCACCCGACAGCGGCCACATCTGATTAAACCATGATGCATTGAGCGCGACTTGGCGAGCACCAGCCTGTTAGCGCGGCCGATGAGGAGCCAGTGATCCAGAAAGGGTGGCAGGCACCAGGCACGCTGCTTTCTACAACCCCCCTCTCTGCAGTCAGGGAACGGAGCTGCCCGTAACCCCACTGGGTGTGAATATTCTGTTACAATTAGCAATCCACAAGGCAAAGTCCAAAAATATGGCATCATCCTTCAGATCCTATTCTTTTGTGCCTCCGAGATTTCTGAGCTGTTTTTCTGATGGGAAGGGCTGCTTTTCTTAACAAGACGATGGAAGTGCTTGAGCATGTGACTCTGGTTTCCTGCCTCAGGATGGTACAGCTCAGCAGCGGGCGGGCACTGCCTCCTCCCCTCAGCCCGCGATGGGGCCGCCCGGGAGGGGCCTCCCTGCTGGCCCACCTGCTGCACCCCACCATGGGCGCTGGGCCAGACCACGGGGCCAGCAGGGTCATCCCTGGTTGTCAACAGAAAGGGACCCTGGGTGCAGAGCCTCACACGGAACCCCTGGGGCGTGAGGGTCAGGCGAGCAGTCCAGCAGACAGAACTGAGGCGAACTAACCCGGAACGCAGCCAGCCAGGGCCCTGGAGAAACAGCCCAAGTGGGAGTGGGAAGGGGGTGGGCGTCAATGCCCCCGCAGTGGCCCCGCTCCTCCCTGACGCCCCCCCGGCACCCAGGCTACAGTGGATGATCAACAGCCCTGTGTTGAATGTTCTCCGATCAACTCAGAGGCCTGCGATTGGCCGCTCCTCATTCATGGCCGTGGAGTGAATGTCGCCACTCGAACGGCCCTGTTCTTGCAAGGTCATCAGTCCTGAGGAGTGAGGGTCGGCCACCAGGTGCATGAGCATAAGCTAATGAATGCACACAGAACACTGAGCCTCACACATTTTACCTACTGTTTCCAATACTCATGAAACGTTTACAAGAGCTGCCTCCATGCTGGGCCATGAAGCAGGTCCAGCTGATGTCCCAGGAGATGTTGTCCGAGCTCAGGGCAGGCAGGTCCGAAGCAGCCACGTGAGTAACCAGAGTCTGCAGAGTCTGCAAATGAAGAAGTGAGCTCTAGGCAACCCAGTGGAGTAGAAGACGAAGGACTGAAGTTGGAAAACACTCCACACCAGACATGGGCAGTGCAGCCTCAGCATGGGTGAGCCAGAAAAATGAAATAAACTGAAACATCCAAAATTAACCACCTAGACAACAACCATATAGCAGAGAGGAGCAGAACAAAGTTGAGAAACTTCTGGAAAATCTAGACGGGAAACAGACACTACAGGTAGGCAGGTACAGAACAGATTTCTGCAAGCAACGTACATCCAATAAATTTGAACATTCGGATGAAATTGACAAATTCTCAGAAAAAGGCCATATTCGAGAAGAAACAGAACATGAGAGCCCTCCAGTCATTAGGAAGTCCATCGTGCAATAGAAACAAGACCACCCTACAAAGGCATACCCGGGGCCCCGGGGCTTCACAGAAGTCCCACCCGGAGCTCGACGGGTTGACATGGGCCCTGCACAAACTTTCCACAGATGAGAAAGAGGAGAAACACCCAGGGGCTCTCATGAGTTTAGCACAATTTCATGCCAAAAATCTACTGAAGACAAGTTTTTAAAGGGAAAATTTCAGGCCAAACCAACCCGTAAGCATAGACATAAAAATCATAAGCAAAACAGGACCAAACCAAATCTACTGGTAAATAATAGAATCGGACTTCAGAGTGATGTGGAATTTGTCCCAGAAATTTGAGGTTTCACACAGAGAACAGAACACCCAGAATCAATGTGATTCACTCTATGACAGATGAAAAGAGAGCAATCATTTGCCAGATCAATAGATACAGAAAAAGAATTTTAAGAACCTGGCATTCATTCAAAACAAGATTTTTAAGAGTTTAGTTAATAAAGAGCACAAGATAACTTGCTCTGATTACACAAACATCACCCTCAGCGTTACAGAAGAACAGTGTAATTTTGTGAAACTTGACAAGATGCATCTACAGTTTATATGCAAGTGCCAGGGTCAGAAATGGCTAAAGCATTCTTGAAGTATCCTAATAGAGAGTTGCCGGGCAGGCATCAAGACTCGCCATAAACCACAGCAGTTCGGACAGAGTGGTGGTGGCCCCAGGTTAGACAGAGCTCAGGGAAGAATGAAGTGACCAGAATCAGGATAAGCTTCCTTGGACACCAACACATGACAGGGGCAGAGGCTGAGCTGCCAGGGAGCACAGCTCAGTGAGCAATACGGGGCCCCAGATATCCCCGTGAAGAAACAGTTACACCAACCCAACCTCCACCACATCCCAGGGTTCAGCAGAGCTTTCCCATAAACTACCCGAGAGTAAGTATTTCAGCCTATGCAAAGCCACATGATTGGCCTCTGTCTCACCACTCAGCTCTGCCAATATGTAAGCAGCCATGCAGAAATGCCTGGGCATGGCTGGATCCCAATATATTAACAAAAACAGGCAGTGAGCTACATTTGATCCTGGGGCTACAGTTTGCTAACCCCTGCCATACCCAAAAATCAGTCCTCATGAACGACACACCTACCAATGAAAGATAAAATGTTATAATTCTTAAAAGCAAGACAGGAAATATCTTTGTGATCTAAAGATAGAAAAGGAGTCCTTCACCAAAAAAAACCCAAAGAAAAACCCTGTCAAAGGAAAACGTAGAGGGGGCAGAGCGAGATGGTGGAGGAGTAGGAGACCTGGATTTCATCTGGTCCCAGGAATTCAGCTGGATAGGGATCAAACCATTCTGAACACCTACAAACTCAACAGGAGATTGAAGAAAAGAATAACAACAACTCTGAACAGAAAAGCCACCACTTTCTGGAAGGTAGGACGTGTGGAGAAGTGAATCCAAGGTGATATTCGGGAAGATAGACAGCAGGGGAGGGGGCCTCCGTCGGCCGCTTCTGGCAAGTGATAGAGCCGTGGAGCACAAAATTGGAACTTTTAGAAGTCCGCTCCGCTGAGGGACATCACTCCAGTGGCTAAGCGGGGGGTGGAACCCTCACGGGGACAGTGTGGTCTCAGGACCCTCAGGGTCACATAAAGACCAGGGGTGCCTGAGTGCAGCAGAGCTCCCAGGTATCGGAGCGGGGAAGCTGGCTGCAGAGACAGAGCCGAGGCGCAGGCTCTCAGCTCAGGGTTGCCATAAACCGTGACCCGCAGCACAGTCAGGCCCCTGCTCCTCCAGCAGGGACCCAACAAGAGGCAGATCCGGGGAAACTCCCCTTCCTCCCCCGGGAGGAGCGGCGCAGGAGCGCACCACAGGGATCTGCTGGGTTTGGAAACTCCAAACAGGGTCATGTGCCAGAGATAGAAATGCTCGGTCACAGGCCGGGTGAGCACAGAGTGCAGCCGGAGACTGGGGAGACGGGAGTGACTGACTGCTTTTCTCTGGAAACACACTGAGGAGCGGGGCCCCGAGTTCTCAGATCCTCTGGGGCGGAGATTGGGAGGCCGCCATTTTCACTCTCCGCCTCCAAAGCTGTACGGAAAGCTTGCAGGGAACAAAAGCTCCTGAGAGCAAACCCAAGCAGATGACTCAGCCCGGACCGGCAAGGGTGGGGCAATTCCGCCTCTGGCAAAGAAATTTGAAAACCATGGCAACAGGCCCCTCCCCCAGAAGATCAGCAAGAACAGCCAGCCAAGACCAAGTTTACCAATCAATGAGAACGGCAGAACTCCAACGCTAGGGGAATACTGCACATAGAATTCATAGCAGTTTTCCCCTGATTCTTTAGTCTTTCAAAGTTAATTTTTTTAATTTTCTTTATTTTTTTTTTCTATTTTTTTTAATTTTTCTTTTTCCCTTTTTCAACCAATATCTTATCAATCCCTTTTTTTTTAATCTTTTTTATTTTTCATTTTTAGAGTCATATTCTATCCCTTCCTTGTAGTTAACCTTATTTTTTGTATATATATAAGTTGTTCTATCTTTAAAATTTGGGGATACAGTTTCTTCTAACAGACCAAAATATACCCTAAATCTCCAGTGTATGGCTTTGTTCTAGTCTCCTGCCTGATCACATTCTTCCCTTTTTTTTTTTTTAATTTCTCTTCTTTCTTTTTTTCAATGAACTTCTTATCTTATCAATTCCTTTTATAAAATCTTTTATAATTTTCATCTTTACAGTCATATTCCATCCCTTCATCATATTTACCCTTATTTTTGTACATATGTAAGTTTTTCTTTCTTTAAAATTTGGGAGTCAGTTTCTTCTAACACACCAAAATACACCCAAAATCTAGTGTGTGGCACTGATCTCTTCACCAGCCTGATCATATTTGATCATATTCTTTTTTCTTTTTCTTTCTTTCTTTCTTTCTTTCTTTCTTTCTTTCCCTTTCTTTTCCCCATTTCAGCTCTCTTCTGATTTGTTTAGTGTATATTTTTCTGGAGTTGTTGTTACCCTGTTAGCATTTTGTTCTCTCATTCATCTATTCTCCTCTGGACAAAATGACAAAATGGAAAAACTCACCTCAAAAAAAAGAACACGAGGCAGTACCGACTGCCAGGGACCTAATCAATACGGACATTAGTAAGATGTCAGAACTAGAGTTCAGAATGACGATTATAAAGATACTAGCTGGGCTTGGAAAAAGCATGGAAGATACTAGAGAATCCCTTTCTGGAGAAATAAAAGAACTAAAATCTAACCAAGTCGAAATCAAAAAGGCTATTAATGAGGTGCAATCAAAAATGGAGGCTCTGCTAGGATAAATGAGGCAGAAGAGAGAATTAGTGATATACAAGACCAAATGATGGAGAATAAAGAAGCTGAGAAAAAGAGAGATAAACAACTACTGGATCACGAGGGCAGAATTCGAGAGATAAGTGATACCATAAGATGAACAATATTAGAATAATTGGGATCCCAGAAGAAGAAAAAAGAGAGAGGGGGGCAGAAGGTATATTGGAGCAAATTATAGCAGA
>NC_138373.1:159143505-159197898 GCF_054177405.1 Leptonychotes weddellii
GGTGATGGACATTGGGGAGGGTATGTGCTATAGTGAGCACTGTGAATTGTGTAAGACTGATGAATCATAGACCTGTACCACAGAAACAAATAATACATTATATGTTAAAAAAAAAAAAAAGAAGAAGAAGATAGTAGGAAGGGAAAAATGAAGGGGGGGGAATCAGAGAGGGAGATGAAGCATGAGAGACCATGGACTCTGAGAAACAAACGGAGGGTTTTAGAGGGGAGGGAGGTGGGGGGATGGGTTAGCCCAGTGATGGGTATCAAGGAGGGCATGTATTGAATGGAACACTGGGTGTTATATGCAAACAATGAATCATGGAACACTACATCAAAAACTAATGATGTAATGTATGGTGATTAACATAATAAAATAAAATTTTTTAAAAAAGGAAAACATGGATAAGTAAAGTAGCTTAAAAGTGAGAACTATAGATGATTACACTGTATTATACCACTGAAATTTTCTAGAGTAGAACCTAACTGTTCTCACCAAAAAAACTAAAAGAAAAGATAGATAGGTGGATGGATGGATGGATGGAAGGAAGGATGGATGGATGGATAGGTGGAAGGATGGAAGGAAGGAAGGAAGGAAGGAAGGAAGGAAGGAAGGAAGGAAGGAAGGAAGGAAGGAAAGAAGGAAGGAAGGAAGGAAGGAAGGAAGGAAGGAAGGAAGGAAGGAAGGAAGGAAAGAAGGAAGGAAAGAAGGAAGGATAGGTAGGTGGATGGATGGATGGAAGGAAAGAAGGATGGATGGATGGATGGATGGATGGAAGGATGGATGGATGAATGGATATAGTGATGGATGTGCTAATTAACTAGTTGGGGAGAATTCTTTAATAATGTACACATATATCAAATAAATCACCATGATATAGTTTAAATATCTTATAATTTTGTCAATTATAAGTCAATAAAGCAGAAAAAAATTAAAAATAAAACAAGCTGACACTAAAATAATAGAAAATTTTAAAATGTGTGCACTTTTTTATAGCTATGTTACATTTTACAATTTACTTTTTTAAAAAAGATTTACTGATATATTTGAGAGAGAGAGAGCAGGGGGGCGCAGTGGGGCAGAGGGAGAGGGAGAGAATCTCAAGCAGACTCCCCCCTTAAGCCACCCAGATGCTCCTACATTTTATAATTTAAAGTAAATGTTTCAAAAAGTCACAAGAGGAGCATCTGGCTGGCTCAGTCAGTAGAGCGTGTGACTCTTGATCTCAAGGTCATGAGTTCAAGCCCCACGTTGGGCATGGAATCTACTTTTTAAAAAGCCATGAGGGGGGGCACCTGGGTGGCTCAGGTGGTTGGGCGACTGTCTTCGGCTCAGGTCATGATCCTGGAGTCCCTGGATCGAGTCCCACATCAGGCTCCCTGCTCGGCAGGGAGTCTGCTTCTCCCTCTGACCCTCCCCCCTCTCATGTGCTCTCTCTCATTCTCTCTCTCAAATAAATAAATAAAATCTTTTTAAAAGAATAAATAAATAAAAATAAAAAGCCATGAGAGGATCCACCACATTTTAAACAGCCCCCTCCCCAACCACGATGTCCAAGATGCTCCCTGGTTCAGAGCCGCGTTTGCAATGAGCTGCCAGGGTTCACATGGGTCTTCAGAGGCAGGAGGCTTCTCTGGGGCTTGGGGAAGCCCAGCCCTGAAGACCTTTCTGAGCCACTGCTCAGTCCTCCGTGGCCAGCCCCAAAGGTGACCCAGGTCTCACCTTGTATGCAGCCTCAGCCCCACTCATTCTGGCCCAGCTTCTGGGGGGACTGGCGCTTGAAGGGCGGGACCCCCACTGGGGATGGCAGGGACGGAGCCTGGGGCTGGCCATCTGCACGAGCAGGGCTCCACGACCCCTGATCCTGCAGAGCCCTGGCGGCCCAGGCCCCAGGTCACATGCACACACACACCCCACTCGGCCCGGCCCCCACCCCTCCTGCCCTCCCGCCCTCCCCGCCCTCCCAGTCACACAGGTGGGAATAGAAGGTTAGTTGGAAAAGGAAACAAGACAGCCACACGGGATTCAGGAGACAGTGGGGATGCTCTGGCCTGGACCACCAGGAGGAAAATAAGTCAAGTATAGAATAAATCCGCGAAGGTCAACGTGGGTCTGAGTGTGGTTCTCAAACGCCCGGTCAGCAGAGCACTGAGGGCCCTCCAGCCAGGGCATCCAGGACCAGGGTCCAGGGAGAGCCTGGAGAGCGGGAGGGAACGAGGACACCCCAGGCTGGAGGTGAGGGGAAGGGGCTGCAGGCGTTGGCACGCACCCTCCGCCCACGACAGTGACGCGCACACATCGTGTGGCGTGTACCTCTGGACGGATGTGCCTCCGCTGCTGAGGAGCTGGAAGATCCATCCTATTTATCTTCAAGCCCATGGCCCGTAAGTGTTTGAAGAAGGAAAGCTGGATTAGGGCACCCTGAAATCCCTTCCAAAACCGTGCATGCCACTCCGTGATCCTAGCAGCTTTTCAGAGCCTCTGTTTCAAAGGGCTCTGTTCTCGGTGAGTCATTACAGGTAATTCAAAAACTATTCAGATGTCAGAATTTAGAGCTCCATCTTGGCTTGGGAAGAGTGCTTCCAACGTACTCCCCAAAACCTCCAGAAGCACATTATCGCTCAGAAATGTTCTGTTTGGGAGATAATGATGGGATCGCAGGTGTTGGGGATGAGCCTCATTAAGTGCTCTCGGCAGAAGCCAGCGGGAGGACAGGGGCGACCTGTCAGTTCCTCGTCACTACCTGGACAGAAACCAGGTGTTTGTGCAGAGAATCTCGGTGGGAAATAGGCTCATTCTGCAATACACACGTGCATCCGGGGTGGCCAAGAGAGCTTTTAGCTGCTCTTCTGGTTAATACATTTTGCTAATTTATCATGGGATCTCCGCGTTCACAGTCTCTAAGCGGGGTATTGCCCGTGTGTGGAGAGAGAGGGCTCTCAGTTCGAGAAATTGGAAGCTTCAAAGATTGAGGAGACCATGCAGCACCTGGGTGGCTCAGTCGGTTAAGCGACTGCCTTCGGCTCAGGTCATGATCCTGGAGTCCCGGGATCGAGTCCCGCATCGGGCTCCCTGCTCGGCGGGGAGTCTGCTTCTCCCTCTGACCCTCCCCCCTCTCATGCTCTCTCTCTATCATTCTCTCTCTCAAGTAAATAAATAAAATCTTTAAAAAAAAAAAAAAAAGATTGAGGAGACCAGTTTGTGAAGGTACGAACCATTCACCTTTCGTGGGGTCGGCTGCAACTTTCCTTGAAAATGAGCACCCCACCCCCAAGCATCCAACCACACGTGTGATCCTTAGGCTGACGCGCGGCCTCTGAGGAAGGGGCACTGGAAACCTCCTGCCACGGATGGCCCACGTGATTCTCGGGGTCACTATCAGCCCAGGTGGTTCCCAGACAAACAGAAGAGGAGGAGGAAGGATGCCTCATGAATTCTGACACAAGTGCTTTATAGAAAACAGAATTTGATAGAAAGGATTTGCTCTTTCAAACCTAAAAGAGCACCTGGGCGCCGATAGTCACAATGAATGCTTGTCCAGTGGAGGCAGGTCTCGGGCTTCATCGGGGACGAGGGGTGGACACAGCCTGGCGCCCACACGTGGACACCCCACCACGGCGACTCCGAGAAATGAACACATGCTCTTGAAAGTCTTGTTTCGCTGATACATCCCGAGGGCCTGACGTGGTGTCTGGTGCGTTCGGGTTTGCTGGAATCTTCAAGGAGGTGGGGGGGATCCCCTGGAGATGAGCCCACGAGCACTGGGTGGAAGGAGGGGGTCCACAGCCCACATGTGTGGGCGAAAGCGCTGCTGACCTGTCCCACCAAGGGACGGCTGGCTGGCCGAGAACCAGCTTAGGGAGGGGCCTCGTCAGTATTGAAGGGAGCCCGGCATCCCCTCTGCATCCACGCTGAGGCGCCACCGGACGCCCAAGGGACGGGGTGAAGACTGGGGTCCCACAGCCGTGTGCGATGCCCGGCTGGTTTGTGTCACTGGGAGAGACGCAGGGGGGCCAGAGGGGACAGTGCTCCCAGAGTCGCAGAAAGAGCTAGGCGCCAGTCGGGCCTCCCATTCGGGGCGCCTCTGATGCGTCCAAACAGGGAGCGGACAGGAGCAGCATCCCAGGTCCTCCTGGGAGGAAGGGCTTCCGCCACCGACCCAGCAGCCCTGCCTGGGATGCTCGTCCCCGCTGTAACTAAGTCAAGCCGCAGTGGGGCCCCGAGTGCCACACCCGGGCTGGGTGAGGCTCCTCCATGGTGAATGCGGGGACAGAAAGTCCTGGGAGGGTCCCGCACTGCGGCCGGCACAGGGGACCTCCCTCCGCAGCCCCGGCCGCCTTCCTGGCGAGGGCACACAGGGGAAGGCACTTCAGAGACCCCAGGAAGTGCGACCCCGCGGTGCCACCAGGCCTGGGGACACCTCGGAAAAGCAGCAGTGGACTCCCGGTGTGAACCCCACAGCCCTGGGGCCACCCCGGCGGATGCAGCGATTTCTGGCAGGCTCTCGAGACAGCTGCCGTGGAAACCCCTGTGGCCGAGTTTCCTCCCCAGTGGCCAGGGTCCCCAGGAGGACGTGCGTCCTTCAGAGGCTCCAGGGTAGATTAAGTGTGAGATGGCGGAGGGACCCATGAGCAGCCACCACACCCTGCTGAGCCAGCACCGCAGGGCTCGCAGGGTGTCCGCTTTGCCTTCTATTTTTAATGAACACAAAGGCGAGGAACCCCCTCCAGCAAGCGCCCAGGGGCCCAGCTGCATGGACCCTGAGACTGAGGAAGCCCTGAGGTGCAAAAACAGGGCTGTGTCCGCCCCCCCCAGGCCATGTCCACCCCCTCAGGCATTCCCGGGAGAGCAGGTCTGCCTGACCAAGGGGGCGGACACCAGAGCCCCTCCAGGGAAGCCGAGGGGACGCAGGTCCTCTGCCCTCCGGAAGGTTTGGCACTGGCCACAGAAACACAGAGACTGAGCCTGCCGGTTGGTGAATGTGGGGGTTGAGTAGGTTCCCCCCAAAGTTCCTGTCCACCTGAACCTCAGAATCTGGCCTAATTTGGAAAGAGGGTCTTTGCAGATGTAGTCAGTTAAGGATCTTGAGAGGAGGGTCCACGGAGAGACCAGAAGCCACGTGAGACCCAGGACCTGCCCCCTTACCCCCACCCCTTGGGGCAGCTCAGCAGGCCTCCATCCTGGGCAACCGCCGCCTACCCGGCTTGTCCACGGGGAGAGGTCCGCAGCCTGGGGCCAGCGCCCTCCCAGACGCTCGGACGAGTGCTGCGGCCACGCTGACTGGTCCACGTGTTTACACACCATCCAGCAGCTTCTAAACGCCCAGAAGGCGGGGGACTGCCCGAAAGATCTACTTCCTGTAGATTTTCATTTCAAAGCCATTATTCTTAAGCGATTTAGGAGAACACATTTCCTCATAACCACCCAGAGCTGAGACAGGTGTGCAGACACACACAGCTGCGTACCCGTCATGCTCCTCAGGATCGCACTCCGTTCCTTCCTGTGCAGACTGAGGGTCCTACTCCTCAAAGTGAAAAGAATCCGGAACAAAGCGTGCTGCTCTCCAGGAGCCTGTTCGCCGAGTCGGGGGAGCAGGAGGGGGCCCCCAGCTCCCATCCCGGCCGGTCCTCTCGGGGAAGCTGAGCCACGTTTCCTTCCTCCCCAGATAACGGTGTCGGTGGCTGGACACAGAGGACGCGCAGGCTCTGTGAGGAGCCAACGGAACAATGACAGGACAAGTGTCCCCAGAGAAAGTGGCTGGTGGTGCCAGGACTCCAGCAGAGGCCCCACGGGGACAACGGGCTCCCGCCGCCCGCCAGCTGCCTGCTTCAGCTGTGGACCCGACCCCGGGGACCCCGTGTCCGTGAGCTCCGTGCGGTATTCAGGCTCAGCTGGCCCTGGTCAGCGTTCTCCCGGGGGGTGGTGGGTCCTTCCCCTGACCCGCTGGGAGCCGCTGAGGGCTGCGCTCCATGCCCTGTGCCCCGCACCCCGTGCCCCATGCCCCAAACCCCGCACCCCGCATGGCCTCGAGCTCGGCCCTGCAGCAAAGTCGTCCTCACACACGAGGTTCCGGGGAAACAAACCATGTTCCTAAAGCAACAGCAACGACAGTGGACCAGACCGTTATCCCGACGCTTGCTCATGGGCGGGAAGCCCCGAGTTGTTCGTTCTGAGGGCCCTCATGCCATCGAATGACCTCGGAGAGAACAAAGACCCCAGTCGGGTCACAGAACAAAATCCGCATCCATGTGCCGACCAAGACAGCAGGATAATGAAACGTCTGGGGAGGAGGGCAGCAGAGGAAGGAGGCCAGGACACAAACAGAAGGGGGCAGCCGGCGGCCCAGGGACACGTCAGCAGCTGGGGGGCGGGCGGCCACCGCGAACCTGGGTGTGCTGAACGACAAGGCCCTGGAGGTTTTACAGAAGACAGAGGCTGACCAAAACACGTCCCAGTGGGACAGAAAAGCAATCATGCTGGAAGAATCCAGCCCGAAAGTGGATCTCCAAACCGTGGGACAGACAGACACAGAAGGGACCGTGAGCACGGTTAACAAGGCTGGCGTCAAAAGTGCCCGGTGCAGACACACTGCGCTCCCCCAAAACTCAGGGAAGACTTGCAAACACGGATCATGAGTGAGGCCATGGGACAGAAGCCATGAAGAATTGTAATGGACGGAAACGGCGCGTCTGCGGGCCACACAACTAACACCAGGAGACAGAGCAGAAATGCGCAAGGTTTAAAAACACACACGTGACTAAGTCTCTGCTTGCAAAGGAAATCGAAATCCTAAATAGTGAGCTTCCCAGAACTACACAGGAGGAATTCTGTGAATGGGAATGTGAGGGGCGGTTGGGCGAGGGGGGCAGCTTCGATGCCGAGTCGGGCAGGAGTTGCTCGGACACCAGACATCACAGGACAGGCGCCCCCGGACGGCGGGAAACCAGAACTCTTCTCTCCAGAGCCTTGGGAAACAGCCAGTTCTCTGGAAAAGCCAGTAAAGCAGGCAAACCTCTGAAAACCAACGGGAAACACAACAGGGCAGGTTACAAAACATGTTTAATTGCAAAAGAACAAATGCGTTACCGTGTGGTGACAGGTCCCCCCGGAGCCTGCTGCACGGCTCGGGAGCGTGCTTGAACGAGTCAACGGGGCATGTGACTCGCTGGGGAAGGTGCAATGTTCTGCAAGGGGCTCAAGATGTGGAAAGCCTGAGCGGGCAAATAACGGGATAGAAAGATGACCCACGATCCCCTTGGAAAATGTCTCTGAGCCCAGAGCTTCGGTGACGAGCGCTCGAAAAGCTTCGGACCATAAAGCAGGAGGTATCCCGAAGCACGAAAAGTAGGAGCACAGCCCGGTCTGTCGGGCGCGAGGAAGACTCTAACTCCCAAAGCCTGACAGAGAAGCAAGTACCCCACCGCCCACTGTCACGTGCAGGTAACTGCATCATCGGCGACCAGAACTCAGCGGCACGTTCGCGGCCTGCACGCCTGGGCCACACAGACCTGTGCGCCGGGTCCGGGGTGGACCGGCCTCAAAGCAGACAGGAAAACGGGAGCAGGTCTGACGAGTTACTGTGACACTTCCAATAGATCACAAAACTCATTTGGTAAAAATCAACATTTCCTGATGGGGAAAGAGGAAGAAACTTTTTTTAATATTCTCGGAATAAAAGAGCATTTCCCGGGGCACCTGGGAGGCTCAGTAGGGTGAGTGTCTGACTCTTGATCTCACCTCAGGTCTTGATCTCAGGGTCATGAGTTCAGGCCCCGCATCGGGCTCCAGGCTGGGCATGGAGCCTACTTAGGAAAAAAAAAAAAAAAGAGCATTCCCTTTTAAAGATAAATATTTTTCAGTTATTCATCCTTAGTTATAACGGTAAAAATCCCTATTAAACTCAGGGCTGACAATGCCCACTCTCACCATCATTATTTAATATTTCATGGATTTTTGTCAAAGCAACAATATGTAACAGAAAGCAGAATTAGAAGTATTTACAGGTGCTATATACCTAGAAACTGGAGGGGGAGGGGGGAATCTACTGAAAAACAGAAACAATCAGCTCTAACAAATTTGGGAAGCAGATGAAGAAAAGCTGAGCTGGACACCAGGAGGCAGCAGCGTCTGCCACCCGAGGGCCCAGAGCCGACTCCGAGGGGTCAGGGCGGGGAAGCAGAGACCACACAGGCCCGGAAACAGGGGTCTGCACCCCGGTGAGAGGGCCAGGGGCTGCCCCTGATCGCAGGCAACTAGATCAGACCCCGAAGGGGCATCCACGGGGCAGCTGAGATCACTGCCCACAGGCCGGTGGTCAGCACAAAGGCCCATTCTCATCCTCTCTCCTCCAGGACAACGGCCCTATCTCCTACCCCTTCATGGAGCCCTTTGACCACCAGGATGTGGCCTTCTGATGGGGACACTCTACTCCAAACACAGTGCCCCGGGGGAGCCTCCCCATCCCATGCCTCAGTGTCCCGCCTGAAGAGGCGGCTTAGGATGGCCTGTCCGAGAGGCTCTGATAAGTGCTCAGGGAACCGGTGACAGTCACCCAACGGGACGACCCCCTGCACACTCCTCACACAGCGGCTCCTCCCTGTCCGACGGGAGCGAGAGAGGACCTCCAGCCTTGGGGAGAAGTAGGAGCTGAAGCGGGACCCTGACGGGGCCGGGACAGGGCAGTAGGGCTGGCGGGATTCCGGTGCCCAGAACAGGGGACTTTCATCCCACCCCCAGTCCCAGGGGTTCCTCTCCCACCGCAAGCTCAGAAGGAAGACGTTAGTGGACGGCCCACCCTTCCAGCCGGGCCACAGCTGTGTTGCATGATGCTCCCACCCCCGAGTGGGACATTAGGGTGGAGAGAAGAAAGGACGGACCCTGTGCATGCTCCTTGGACCCGGACCCCAGGCTACCTGGGGCCCCTACGACTCAGAGCCCCTGAATCTTCCTTAACTTTCCTTTCTGCGGGGCCACCTCCTGGCACCAACCGACCTGTGCACACCCAGAGCCATCCCGCCAGGGGTCCATACAGAGAGCTTCAGGGCCAGCCCCCCAGCCCGGGCCCCTTAGCGAGGGGGCTTAGCGAGATCACAGGATGCGGAGTCAGCACACGGAAAACAGCCCATGCTCCATACTCGGTGACGCACAAAGGGAAACAAACATTTAAAAACAATGCATTTACAACATCTCCACAATGGGGCGACCTTGTTATAAGACCAAAATCCACGAGGAATGCAGGGAACCACGGGGCCTCCTTCACGGCGGAACCTGCGGCAGGACGCTCCGCTGGTGGGGGACGGCAGTTCCTAGGATGGGGAAGGGTCAGGAGGTGTGGCTGTAGGGCAGGAGCTGGGCCCCACACCGGAGCATCTCTATCCATCACGGTAGCCCAGGTCCCTGGAGTCCTGCTTGGGGCCACCTGACAGAGGGACACTTGGATGAACCGTTCGTGTTGACTTCACAACTCAGGACTGAAAACCTTGCTGATGGTTCTCAGCACACTGGGGTGCTGCAATGTGGGGCTTGGCAATTTGGGAGGCCAGACGCATGGCTAATGGAAAGAAAACGCCAGGATCAGCCATGACACCGCCACCTGGGCCATTGGTAGACACCAAATTTACCTACAGCCTCCCTCCCAAAGTCATTGGCCCCACAGAGGACCCGCAGAGCTGGAGCCGCGAGTTTTCATGGGGAATGTCACCTTTGCGCTGAGCAAGGCATTTAATGGGCCCCCAGGCTGCCATGCCTGCTGGTGGGGACAGTGACCATGCAGAGGCTTGGGACCCAAGAGACAGGCCGTTGTCACCCGGACCCGCCGAGGTAGGCCTCCCATAAATGGAATCCCCAACATAACTATGGCCCCAGATTGAAGGTCGTCCAAAGCTGCATGGACGCTGCAGAGAGACTGATGGAGACTCGGAGAAACTGGCCCGCTCTGTGCCGGCCCCAAACACACCCGAGGTCAGAGGCTCCTCAGCACAGATGGTGGGACGGTGGCATCCTGCATGTGGCTGGGTCTGGGCTGGAAGGGGCAAGGCTGGTCACGGCCGGGCCGCTGCTGGAAGTTCAGCCCGAGATATGATACCCAGGAGGGTCCAGCCGCCCCTGCCGACCCACCCCACCCGCCAACCACACGCGGGCTCCAGATGACCCCATCCAACCCCTGGCCAGTCGGTGTGGCTGCTCCTCTGCAGGCTGCTTTGAGCACACAGCCGCCCCTCCTCTCAACCAGCTCAACAGCGACTGAAGGCCTTCAGATGCCCCTCCCCGGGCCCGGCTCCCTCTCCCCACTGGTGTCCCGGCCGGCCTCCCCCCCCCCGGAACTCACGAGCACCGCAGTGGCCTGCGACCTTCCCGGGACATCCTCAGTGTCCCTCTCTATAACACTACCCCCAGCTCAGGTCCACCGGCACTCACACATCAGCCCCGGCAGGATTGCTCAGGGCCTCGCTTCAGGTTTCCATTGTTGGGCTTTCAGTTACAAAACAGAACAAACTTCGAGCCATGAAAAGGTTGGACAAATCTTGAATGCATATCACTGAGTGAAGGAAGCCAATAAGCAAAGGCTACGTTTGTAGGATTCCAACCGGAGGACATTCTGGAAAAGGCAGAACGACGGAGACAGGAAAAGGACCAGGGGGGCCAGGGGCTGGGGAGGAGAGAGGGACAGGGGAGCACGAGGACGTTGAGGGCAGTGAAGCGACTCTGTGGACGCCATAATGGTGGATCCGTCCCTTACACGTTTCTCCAAATCCACACAACGCCCCGCACAAGAGTGAACCTCAAGGCCAACTGTGGTCTGCGTGACAGTGACGCGTCAACGTAGGTTCATGGATCGTAACAAACGCACCACTGGTGGGGATGGTGATAGTAGAGGAGGCTTGGGGGGGCAGGGGAGGGCGTGTATGGGAAATCCCTGTACCTCCTGCTCAACTGGACTGTGAACCTAAAAATGCTCTGAGAAATAAAATCTGGGGCGCCTGGGTGGCTCAGACATTGAGCGTCTGCCTTCGGCTCGGGTCATGATCCCGGGGTCCTGGGATCGAGTCCCGCATCAGGCTCCCTGCTCCGCGGGAGGCCTGTTTCTCTCCCTGCTCGTGCTCTCTTTCTCTGACAAATAAGTAAATAAAATATTTTTTAAAAAAAGAAAAAATCTATTAATTTAAAAACGAACAAACAGATACATAAGCCTCTCCCTGGCCAGGTAGGCAGCCCCCCAGCACGCGCTGGGCCCTTGAGTGCTGTACGAACACCCCACCCCACCTCCCGCCCAGCAGCTTGTGCTCCAGAGACAATCGTCCCAGAGGTCAGGTCCCCCCCCGTGCCTCCCCCTTGGCCATACTCCACCCCTGGAACTGCAGCTAATAAACCCACTCGTGCCTCCTTCAGAGACGACCAGCGGGTCTGCCCTTCCCACCCTCTTCCCCAGCTCCCCAGATGTTCCTATCTGACGGACCACCTGCCCTTCAAGCCCCTCACACGGGGAATGCTCCACCTGGTGACGCACACAGGGTGCTGTCCCCTCCACCATTCCACAGGCTATGCTCCCATTAATGCAACCTGGCAGTGCACTCTCTCCACGGCCAGTGGCGTGGTCATCATGGCTCACAGAGAGCAGCCGCTGTCCCCACACTCTGCTCTGAGGCCACATCGCCCCTGCCCTCTTGTGCAGTCAGTGTTTGGAGACCTAAGAGCTGGGCTTTGTGCGTTGTCTTTACCCAAGACCGGCTCCTTAGACTAACCCCAGAGCTGTTGTGTCAGAGTGTTGGCTCTTTTCATTCCATATCCCGGCATCGTTGTTCTGGGCTAGTGAGCGCTGGCCCTCACTGCCCACTGCCCCCGCTGCCCACCGCCCTCACTGCCCTCAGCCCTCAGCGTGTGAGGCAGAGCAGGGCCGAGAGCAGACCCCTGCCACCTGCCACCATTGTCTGAGACCGCGCCTGGTCCAGCCCCCAGCAGCAGGCCTGGAATCCTGACCGGTCACTCACTGGACATTTATTTAATTTCCCTGTGCCTCGGTTTCCCCATCTGAAAATGGGTCGTAGAAGATTTTACTGTCCGAGTTGTGAGAGTTAGTGAGTGAATGCGCAGAGAAGCACCTGTCGCCCCTCCACACACACACACGCACACAGCACACCCTGCCTGTGTCCTCCCGGTTTTCCAGCTCTTCCGCCAGGCCACCGGCCGCTGGGAGGCCCAGTGCCCAGCCCCTCCCCGGGGGGCGCGGGGAAGGCGCCTATAGGAAGGGGCTCATGCGGCTTCCCTTTCTGCGTTCACAAACTGCGGGGTGCAGCACATTCTAGAACACTGAGCAGTCGCCAGCCGGGGCCCCGGGCCAACCCGGCGGAGCGCGGACGACGCGCGTCCAGAGGCGCAGGGACCCCCCGCCCGGCCCGACCCGGCCCCCGCGATGCCGGCCCGCGTCCCCACGCTCGGGGCCCCGGGGCGGACGCGCCGCGTGTGGTTCGTGTGCGACGTCCTGGGCATCGCGTGCGCCGCCGGCACGTGGGTGCTGGTGCTGGGCGCCGCGGGCGCGCTGCTCCGGGCGCGGCTGCTCCCGGCCGGGGACGCAGCCTACGGCCTGGCCCACGGCGCGCTCTTCCACCTGCTGGCCTTCCTGGCGCTGGCGGCGCATGCGCGGGCCATGCTCACCGACCCCCGGCTCCGTGCCCCTGGGCGCCGCGCCCGGCGGTCCCCGCTGTCCCCTGTGCGGCTGCGCCCAGCCGCCGCGCGCGCATCACTGCATGGTGTGCCGGCGCTGCATCCGCAAGATGGACCACCACTGCCCCTGGGTCAACAACTGCGTGGGCGAGGGCAACCGGAAGTACTTCCTGCTCTTCACGCTCTACACGGCGCTGGGCTCGCTGCACCTGCTGCTGCTGCTCGGCGTGCCCGCCCTGCGCGGCTACGCGCGCGGGGACTGGGACTCGCGCAGCACCCTGACGCCGCGCGCCTCCCTCGTCTTCCTCCTCCTGGTGGCTCTGAAGGGCTTCCTCTTCGGCTCGGCCATGTTCGCCGCCCAGATGCGCGCCGTCTGCACCGACCGAACCAGAATCGAGCAGCTGCAGGGGGAGCGGGCCGGGCCGGGCGGCGGGTCCAAGTGGGTGAACCTGAAGGCCGTCCTGGGCCACCGCCTCTCCCTGGCCTGGATCAGCCCCTTCGCCTCCCCGCGACCTCAGAGGGCACGGGGGCCCCTCCGTGTGGTCTGACACTCGCCCGAGCAGACTCAGCCGCCATCTGCTGAATCCCCAGCGGGTGTTGAGGGGAGTCTCCACAAGAAGTCACCTTGTGTCCTGTCCACGGACAAGACCACCACGACAGAGAAGAAAAAAGCCCCAGGCTGTCTTCTGAGCAGAGTCAGAAGCCGGACAGCCGAGTCTGAGCCGGACAGCCGAGCCTCCTAGAAAGTTCACAGGCCAGGAAGGTGAAGGATGCTGTCGCTTTTTAGCTCTGTCGATGCTTTTCTGTGGAAAACAATTAAATCCGCATCATCTCTGAATGCGGTGTCCTGGATTAGTGCGAGTCCTTGTCAAATGTGGTAACTGCAGCCCGCGGCCCCATTCTGCTGTGCAGAGCTGCACGGTGCGGGACGCGGTCCCCGAGCATCCTCGGGCTCCCGACAAACCCGGCTCCACCGTGCTGGATTATTTTCTATTAGCTCTTGGATTTTTGTGTTTATGCTCACCAGTGAAATGTGCCTATAAATGTTCATTCTTTTATTAGCCTAATCTATTTGTAATTTACTCCAGATCACACTAGTCATAGAAAATGAGTGAGGTGTGGCTCTTTATATATGTTCTTTTTTTTAAGACTTTTATTTATTTATTGGTCAGAGAGAGGTAACACAAGCAGGGGGAGTGGCAGGCAGAGGGAGAGGCAGACTCCCCGCGGATCGGGGAGCCCGCTGCAGGACTCGATCCCAGGACCCTGGGATCAGGACCTGAGCCGAAGGCAGTTGCTTAACCGACTGAGCCACCCAGGCGCCCAATATATGTTCTGAACAACCTGTGTGAGATGAGCACTACCTGCTCCTTGACTGTTTGGTGGGTCTCACTACTCCAACCGTCTAGGTTTGGTTTCTTCTTTAACTTTTCATTTTGAGATAACTGTAGATTCACATGCAGTTGTAAGAAATAATAGAGATCCCATGTACCCTTTGGGCTGACTTCTGGCGTAACTGCAGTAAAATATCCTGCAAGGAAATCCACACTGATACAACCCACTAACTTCATTCAGTTTTCCCAAGTTTTATATGTACTCACTTGGGGGCGGGCGGCCCATGTAATTTCATCACGTGTGTAGGTCTGTGTAGGCACCACCATACATCCAGCCCCCTTCGTCCCCCAGCAGTGCCTGATCTGTTCTCCATCTGGTTTTGTCATTTCAAGAATGCTTTCTAAGTGGAATTACACAACATGTCAGTATGCCATCTGAGATTGCCTCTTCCGCTCAACATAATCCCCCTTGAGATCCATCTAAAGTGTCTCCTGTGTCAAGAGGTCATTCCTATTTGTTGCTGAGGAATATTCCACGATATCCACAGTTTAACCATGTGCCCACTGAAGGACATCTGGGTGTCTCCACTTGTCAGCTACTGGAAATAAAACTGTTATGGACATCTGTGCGGATTTCGTGTGAACGTAAGGCTTCCTCTCTCTGGGCCGAATGCCCACGAGGGCAGTTGCTGGGTCGTATGGTAGTTGCGTGTTCCGTTTTATGAGAAGCTGCCGTAGTCTTCTGCAGAGGGGCTGTACTGCGGTATGCTTCCATCAGCAGTGTGTGGACGATCTGTTCTCTCTGCACCCTCTCCCGCGTTCGGCGTTATCACTGTTTTTGTTTACTTTAGCCATTCTGATAGGTGTGCGTTGATACTTCATTGTGGCTTCCATCGCATTTTCCAAATGGCCAAGGATGCTGAGCATCCTTTCGTGTGCTTATTTGCCCTCTGTGCAGCCATTTCAGTGAATGTCTGTCCATGCCTTTCACCCATTTTCTGATTGGATGGTTTGTAATGTTGAGTTTTGGGAGTCTTTCTAGATTCCTCTGCAGTCCTTCATCAGACAGGTGGTTTGCAAACCGTTTCTCCCAGTCTGCGGCCTGTCTTTCCATCCTTCTTTTTTTTTTTTTTTTTTAAAGATTTTATTTATTTATTTGTGAGAGAGAGCACATGAGAGGGGGGAGGGTCAGAGGGAGAAGCAGACTCCCTGCTGAGCAGGGAGCCCGATGCGGGACTCGATCCCGGGACTCCAGGATCATGACCTGAGCCGAAGGCAGTTGCTTAACCAACTGAGCCACACAGGCGCCCTGTCTTTCCATCCTTCTGCACAGGCTCATGCACAGAGCAGAGGTTTCTCACTGTGATGAGACCCAGTTTATCAGGTTTTGTCTTTATGGACCATGCTCTGTGTCACGTCCAGGAACCCTCTGTCCAGCCCCAGGGCCCAAAGACTTTCTGCTATCTTTTTTCTACAAGTTTTATGTTTTATATTTAAATCTGTGGTCCATTTTGAGTTAATTCTGTACAAGGTGTGAAGGTTAGGTCATGTGTAGACACCAAGTTGTGCAACACCCACCTGTTGAGCAGCTATGCTCCCTCCACTGAAGGGCTTCTGCACGGTTGTCAGAATCCACTGGGTGTATTTATGTGGGTCTATTTCTGAGCTCTCCATTCTGTCCTACTGATCTATGTCTCTGTCCCTCAACAGATACCCACTGTCTTGGTAACTGTAGCCCTATAATGTGGCACAGTGGTTTTTCCCACTTTTTCCAAGGTGCTTTTAGCTATTCTAGGTACCGAGTCTTCCCACATAAAGTTTAGAATAAGCTTGTCTACATCAACAAAGAAAACCTTGCCGAGATTTTGAGAAGAATTGCATTAAACCTATAGATCATTTTGGAGAACGATTGACGTCTTCTCCCTTGTGAGCCTTGCCATCCATGGACATGGTGTGTCTCTGCATTCATTTCAGTCTCTTTTGTTTCTCACACCAGCATTTTGTAATTTTTACCATATAGATCCTGAACATGTTTCATTAATTTATACCTAAGTATTTCATTTTCTTTGGATCAATTATAAATGGTTCTGTGTGTTCAATTTCAGTTTCCACATGTTTGTTTCTAGCATGTATGTTCATCTTGTATCCTGCCACCTTGCAGAATTCACTTATATGTTCTAGTTTGGTTTGGTTTTGTTTTATTTCTGTAGATTTCTTGGGATTTTCTATGTAGACAATCATGTCATCTGAAAATAATGACAGTTTTATATTTTTATTTCTAGCATATCTGTCTTTTATTTCTTTCTCTTGCCCTATCACATTGTCAGAACGTTCAGAGCATATTGAATAACAGAATGGAAGCTTTCTGAAGGGAGAGGTCTTTGCTTACCATTTCAACACTTACAACCCATGACTCTTGGACTTCTTTTTGCCCAAACTTGTACATTCTTTTCTAGAAATGGTTTTCCTCTAGATTTTCAAATTTATCAACATGCATTGTTCCTAAAACTCTTTTATTATTATTATTATTTTTAAGGAGGCTCCATGCCCAGCACGGAGCCCAACGCAGGGCTTAAAGTTACGACCCTGAGATCAAAACCTGAGCTGAAATCAGTCGGATGCTCAACTGACTGAGCCTCACAGGCGCCCCTGTTTTTAAATTGTTGTTCAGCCTTTAGCAATTCCACTTAATTTCACTTTGTACTTTATTTACACTTCCTCTCTTTTTTTTCTGTGGCCTTGACAGCATCAGTCTACTGACTGGTTTTTCCATAAATAGCTTTGGGTTTGTTTTTTCTCTATTATTGTTCCAGGAGATGTTGTCAAGTTCCTTATTTCAGTGAGTTCTACCCTTTTTTTATTTTTTTTTAAAGATTTTATTTATTTATTTGACAGAGAGAGACAGCGAGAGAGGGAACACAAGCAGGGAGGAGTGGGAGAGGGAGAAGCAGGCTTCCCCTTGAGCAGGGAGCCTGATGTGGGGCTCGATCCCAGGACCCTGGGATCATGACCTGAGCCGAAGGCAGACGCTTAACCACCTGAGCCACCCAGGCGCCCCTACCCTTTTCTTTATTGATTTCTTTCTTGTTTCCTTGGATTTTCTCTGTAGCTCTTTTTTAAACCTCTTGAATTGAATGGCTTACTTATTTATTAATTTTCTCCTTTTTCAATAAGTATACTTAAAGCTGTAACATCTCCTCTGCGTGGTAGTGTACATTCAAATTTTGATACATAAAATATTCAGTGTCATTAAGGCTTAAATTTCTTTTTTTTTTTCTTTTTCCATTTATTTTTTTTAAGCATATATACATTTTTTCCATTTTATTTTTTTCATCATGATTAGTACCCTCCTTAATCCCCATCACCTATTTCACCCAGCCCCCGCCCACCTCCCTCCCCTCTAGTAACCATCAGTGTGTTCTCTAGAGTAAAGAATCTGTTTCTTGGTTTGTCTCTCTCTTTTTTTTCCTTTGCTCATTTTTCCTTTGCTGTTTTGTTTCTTAAATTTCACATGTGAGTGAAATCATATGGTATTTGTCTTTCTCTATTTGTCTTAGCATAATCCTCTCTAGTTCCATCCATGTCATTGCAAATGGCAAGATTTCATTCCTTTTGATGGCTGAGTAATATTCCATTGTGTATATATACCATCTCTTCTTTATTCATTCATCTGTCAATGGACACGTGGGCTGCTTCCATAATTTGGCTATTATAAATGATGCTGCTATAAAGATAGGGGATACATGTATCCTTTGAATTAATGTTTTTGTATTTTGGGGGTAAATACTCAGTAGTGTGATTACTGGATCACAGGCCAGTTCTATTTTTAACTTTTGAGGAACCTCCATACTGTTTTCCAGAGCGGCTGCACCAGCTTGCATTCCCACCAACAGTGCGGGAGGGTTCCCCGTTCTCTGCATCCCCGCCAACATTGGTTGTTTCTTACGCTGTTGATTTTAGCCCTTCTGACAGGTGTGAGGTGGTATCTCATTGTGGTTGGGATTTGCATTTCCCTGATGATGAGTGATGTTGAATTCTTTTCATGTGTCTGTTGATATCTGGATGTCTTCTTGGGAGAAATGTCTATTTATGTCTTCTGCCCAATTTTAGAGTACTTGTTTTTTTAGTATTGATTTGTATCCGTTCTTTATACATTTTGAATACTAACCCTTTATCAGAGATGTCATTTGCAAATATCTTCTTCCGTTCAGTATGTTGCTTTTTAGTTTTGTTGATTGTTTCCTTCGCTGTGCAGAAGCTTTTTGTTTGGGTGAAGTCCCAATAGTTGATTTTTGCTTTTGTTTTCCTTGCCTCAGGAGACGTATCTAGAAAGATGTTGCTACAGCTGATGTCAGAGAAGTTACTGCCTCCGTTCTCTGCTAAGATTTCTAAGGTTTCAGGCCTCACGTTTAGGTCTCTCGTCCATTTGCAGTTTACTTTGTGTGTGGTGCAGGACCGTGGTCCGGTTTCACTCCTTCACACGTCGCTGTCCGGTTTGTTCAGTGGATGGCTCTGTGAAGTTCGGCGGATTTCAGATTCCTAGCTGCACCAGCGCAGCCGGGGTGCTGACCCACTGAGGCTCCACTCATCGCATACGGAGCGTACCGCCGCGGAAGCAGAAGGAGAACTCCGCGGACACGAGCTCGCGGCTGTGGAAAAGGGGCCGCTAGTGCAGCCGGCGGCGCGGGAGGCGCTCGGCCCCTTGGCCCCCGGCCCCGCCAGGCACAGTCTGGTCTGCCCCGCATGCGGGGGGGCCAGCCGCGGCGGGACCGCACGTGGAGCACCGCCTCCACCACGTGGGCCACTGCAGGCTGCCCGGTTTCCTTAGAGATGCGTGCCTGGGCCGGAGAGCTCCCACTCCAGCTCGCTCAGGCCGCATTTCCCGCGCATCACACTGACTCAGGAGCCAGAAGGGCCGCGGCCGGCAGCGGCAGGTCGTGGGGAGGGTGGCCATCAGCTGAGGCCCCGCCCCCTCCCCCGAGGCTCCGCCCCTCTCCGCGGCTCCGCCCCCGCCCCTCCGAGGCTCCGCCCCCGCCCCCGCCACGGCTCTGCCCCTCCAGGGACGGCAGCACGGTCCCCCGGGACAGCGTCTCTCCTTGTCAAAGGCGAGCGGTGGCAGCTGGTGGCAGCCTGGCCTGGCCCGGCTCGTGAGAAGCAGTCGCCCCTCCAATGCTGAAACGATGAAGGGCAGAGTGTCACCCGCCCGGCCGTCCTGCTCCCCCGTTCCCGCCCGCGGCCGCCGAGGTCTCCTTCCCGGGGGACCCTGTTGTCCTTTCACCCTGAGGCAGGGCAGCGGCAGGCGCCCACGAGGGCCCAGGGAACCCGAGCCGCAAGCAGGCCCCGGGGAGCTGTCCTGGCAGAGCGGGCGGGCAGAGCGGCCTGGCGCGGGTCCGGCAGCGGCTCCCCGCCCGTGGGGAGCAGAGGGAAGGGGCGCCAGGGGCCCCCGGAGCCGAGGCCCCAACGACGGGTCAGCAAGGTGCCACCTGGCGGCCTCCCCTGCCCCCCAAAGCTGTCTGGAGGGCCCAGCCCCCACCCGTGACCCGTCGCCCCCACGTGGGGCCGTGGGGTCCAGCGGGAGCGCACACAGCCTCACCGAGCCGAGCCTGGTCTGGGGCCAGGTCTCCGTCGCGTGGAACAGAGTCTCCGGCAGGACCGCCGGCAAACCCGCCGGGGGGACCAGGAGGAGCCCTTCCCCCTCGGGCGTGAGAAAAGGGGCTGAGGCTTTAGCGGTCTGACAGCTTCTTACAGAGTCTACGCTTACCATCAACCCAGAAATCGCTCTCCGCACGTTGGCTCAAGAGACCTGAAAACGCTTCCACACAAAACCTGCAGGCGGATGCTCACAGCAGCCGTGGCCTCGGGGCCCGGGCCTGCAGGCACCGGGATGTCCTTCAGCGGGAGGATGGACATCGGAGCCGCGGCCCATCCACGCAGCGGACACCCCTCCCGGTACAGGGATGAACCACGACCACACGGCAGCACGGCGCACCTTAAACACATTTTTCTGAGTGGCAGAGCCAGACCCACAAGACCCCATCTCGTGTGGTCCATTTATAGGCATTCTGGAAAAGGCAGAACTCTAGGGACAGGAAACCCGTCCGTGGTTTGGGATGGATTGGCCTCAAAGGGACAGAGAAGATAACTTTAAGGGTGATGAGGGTGCTCTGTATGAATCCGGGGTGGGGGGTACGTGGGTCCGTCAGTCTTTCAGGACCCGGTGAGCTTTGCCACATTTGTTATGGACTGAACTGTGTCCCCTCAAAATTCCTGTGTTGAGGCCTTAATCCCCTGTGTGACTTTATTTGGAGATAAGGCCTTTAGGGAAGTAATTCAGGTTAAATGCAGTCATAGGGTGGCTGTGATCCTATGTCCCCGGTGTCCCTGTGAGGAGGAGAGCCTGGAGCTCTGTCTCCCCGACGCCGGCGCGGAGAAGGCGGCCCTGAGCTCACCAGAAACCCGCCCTGCCGACCCTCTGGCCTGGGACTTGCGGCCTCCAGCACCGGGAGAAGTACGTGTCCGTGTGAGTGTTAAGGCCGCCCGAGCGGGCTAAGACAGTGTGCAAATCAGAAAGCTCAAAGAGAAGGAGTTGGGGGGGCCCCCCAGGACGGAATGCAAACCGTGACAAGTGGATGTAAGGGCGCTGAGACCAGACGTGACCTCCCCGAAGCCGGGAGGACAGTACCGAGCGCCAGTGAGCACAGGGCGTGTGGAGCGGCCGCTGTGGGCGCTGGTCCCTGCCCAGGGGAAGGCAGCTTCGAGCGAGCGCATGGCTGGTAACTCACGCGGACCTCCTGGCAGCCCCCGGAGCCCCAGCAGCCATGCCCTGGTGTCCAGATGTCAGCCGCTAAGCAAAGAATCCAGGACCCTTGGAGGAAGGCCGGTTCCAGGTCTGGGGCAGGAACTCCCTGCAGCACCTTCTCAACTCTGCCGTAAAGCCGAAATCAATTCAAAATAATACCCTCAATAAGGGGCGGGCACCGCAGAAGCGGGGGCTGAACCGCACTGGAGCTTGAAAACAAACATCACCGTCCCAAGCTGATGTGGGGCTTGGACTATCCCAACGGGATTCTCTTTTAAAATGCAAGCAGAGTCCTTCCCTGTGGGGATCGAAGCAGCATATGGAACTTAAAAACTATAACTAATGAGGTAACATCTTTGGAAACAGTACACAAGGCATGAGAAGCTGCAGTTTATCTCCAGACTCCGCATCGAGGGAGCTCCGTGTCCAGGAGCCGTGCCACCCACCCAGAGAAGCTGTTTCAATCCCCGCGAAGCGATTGCTTTCTACAGGGAACTGATGGTCAGAGAGTCAACAGTCAGGGACTGTCCCCCCCGGGTCCCGAGCGGGGAGCCGGAGGCTGAGGAGCCGAAGTCCAAAAGGCGCCTGAGGGAGAGCGGAGGTGGCCGGTCCCTCATCTCGAAACCGAGGCAGTGGCAGAACCCTGTGGGCGCCGGGATCAGAGCATTTCACACCATCGCAGTGTCCACCGGTCTCAGAACCTCGTCTCTAAACCCTCGCGTCACCTGGAAAGACGGACACCTGTTTTAAGGCGGGACAAATGGTTGCATTTCCACAAACGTATTAGTCGTGGAAACCGTGAAAACGCAGCCCGTCCTCCTTGATTTCCACGCCGGCGCATTGGAGTCCGGGGGTCCCAGCCCCAGGAGCCCGATGGCACCGCAGTGGGACCCAGAGCCCCCTCGGGACACCGGGCCTCGGCTCCCGGGTGTGCACGCCCCAGGGGACACGCGCGCGGGCTCCCTGGTGTCTGGTGCTGGGCGGCCAGGCGTGCGCCCTCCCGTGCCCCACGCTGACCACCGGCCTTGGTGCCACTGGGATGGAGAGTGGGAAGTCATGGGGCAGAGGCACAGGGACTCCCTGCGTCGCTCTGTGAGACCCTCGAGGTTGGACGTTCCGCAGGTAAAGAAGAAGATCCTAATCTGCTTCTCCTCTTCTCCTGCCTTTTGGGTCTGCTCGCAGGAGGCTGTCCCAAGGTGAGAGCAGGAGATCTTCTCTGAGCAGGGGCCGTTAGACCATGCATGTGACCTCGCGCTGCTCGTGAGGTCACAGAAACCACAGGAGGGGCCGGAGGGCGGGCGAGCCCATGGCTGGCCGGACTGTGGCAGCTCCTCTCTGCTCTCCTCCCCTGCGGGCGGGCGGGAGGCCTCCAGCTCCTTGTCCCCCTTGGTGGGACTGCCCTGCTCCTCCCAGCCCCCTGCAGGCATGACTCCCAGGATCTCAAAGTGTTCCAGCAGCTTCAGGGTTTCTTCAAAAAAGGAAAACCTTCCCCGAGTTGTTTTCTTAAAGGGCCGATTTCCCTTACACAGCACATTGTGAGAAAAATGTAAATGAGGTTTTTGAGTATAGATTCAAACTGGTTACAAGATAATTGCTAACAACGAAAACGTATGGCTTTGCAGCCAAGTCTCCCATTCTAATTTTATACAAGAATTAGTTCACAAATATGTAATTCCAACTAGCATATGTTGTCACTTTTATGTCTGTACAATTTAGACTTTTACCCCTAACGTTATTTTAAACTTGTCTCGGGAGAATATTTAATATGAATTTGGCAAGTGACATTTCTGTGGACTCCTCTAGAGATGACATTTGTCAAGCTGCCGTCTGAGGGGTAATTTGTGTAATTTTCCGGGGTTCATTATTGCAGATATCAGCAATCAATATTTCTTCCCTCAAAAAGGACATCAGTTGGCTCTTAAGAATCCACAGAAAGCTTCCTCCTCTGCCTTAAGCTGTTCTGGGGAGTCTAGTGCACAGGAGGCTGATCAGCCCTCGGGGGAGCAAGGGACAGTCAGCTCTCTGAGACCCTGGGGGCTACAGGCAAGACGGCCCTGCAGGGAGAGACAGAGAAGGAGACAGACGGAGAGACACACGGAGTTGCACCAGGGAGCCTGGGGGGGACAGACATGGAGGTTAACCAGGGCCCTCACTACTGGGGCCACTGGAATGGGATGGGGACACGGTGAAGAGGGAAGGGTCCCCCAGGCTGTGCAGTTGGAAGCTGAATGAGTAGGGGCAGCCAGACCCCAGGGGAAGTTGTAAAGGCAAGGACATAACGGTGAGCCGATGGCGGCAGCTTCCACACAAGCCCTGGAGAGCTCAGAGAAGGGCAGACTCAGAGGGTACCCCTGAGGTCCTGTGGGAGGAACTGGCCCCAGGTGTCCCTCGGGCCTGATGACCCACGTGGACCCAGCAGTGGGCAAGGCAGGCCAAGGCTCCCTTCCCAGAAAGACATAACCGTGGAGAGACCCAGGCGCCTCCTGCCTGCCGCTGGCTCTGGGCATGCGGGAGAGTGACAAGGGGTCATAATTCTTTGCTGCTGTCCCCTGAAAGAATGGGCTCTGCTCCCCCACTGCCTGAATCAGGGCTGGCTCGTGACTGCCCAGCGCCCAGGCAACTGACCACTGACCAGCATCTCGTGAGCACGTCTGGCTGAGAGCAGAACCACCCCACTGAGCCCAGCTACAACGGCTGGTGCCATGTGTCCTGAGCCCGATAAATGGCTGTTTATGCCACTAAGTTCTGGGACTGATTTGTTATGCAGCAACAGCCAACTGATACAAGGTGTATGAGAGTCAGGTTCGTATCATTCTTTTATTACTCAATAGATAAAGATTGTTTGGATTATATGGAAGATACAAATAGTCAATATAAATGAACACCTGACTACCTACCACCCAGCCTTAAAAAAAAAAAACAATTTCTGAAGCCCCCTGTGTGGCCTTCCCCAATCTTCTTCCACCCCTGGGTGAAATGCCATCTTGAATTTTGTGTTTCCCATCCTCTGATTTTTTTTAAGATTGTGTTTATTTATTTATTTTAGAGAGAGAGAGTGCGTGCTCCTGGGGGAGGGGCAGAGGGAGAGAGAGAGAATCCCAAACAGATGTCTTGCTGAGCCTGGAGCCTGATGTGGGGCTCAATCTCATGACCTGAGCCAAAACCAAGAATCGGATGTCCAACCGACTGAGCCACCCACACACCCTGTCCCATCCCCTGGTTTTTCAAGTCATTTTTCCACACCTGCAAGCACCCCTGAGGGATGTGCTGCTCGGACTGGCCCCCAGCTCGGTGTAAATGGACCTTGCTGGCACACCTTGCCACACCACTTTCCACTAACATGAGGTCCTGGGGAGCGTTACTGCTGATGCACATGTCTGCAGTCCGTTCACTCTCGTGGCTGTATGGTATCCCACTGTCCAAATGTATCATGACTGGTTGACCCAGTCCACCAGGCTGGGGCTCAGGTTGCAAAATTTCAAACATTGCCATTGTCTTGCACGTGCCCCCTCCACCGCCACACACACCCCCCCCAGTGTGGGAGTCTCTCTAGGGCTTCCCACAGGTGTGCCAGGTGTCCAGGTGATGATCCACAGGGACAGGCATGGGGACGTCCACCGTGCAGCACGTACACACTCTGTCCTTTTCTGTGAGCACCATGATGGGAAGATGCTAGAACCACTTTTAGGGACACGTGTCTCCAACAGCGCTCATCCCACTTCGGGGCTCTCCAAAGTCACCAAACCAGTTTCCACTCCCAGACCAGCGTCCCAGCATCCTCACCAATGCTCGACGTTTTCAGACTGTGGACAGGTTGGGGAAATATCTCTAATGTTTCTAGTTATGGTTTTAATTTGCACTCAGCTAAATACTGGGAGTTTCTCTACTGGCCAGTCCTTTTCCTCTTGAAGGTTCAAATTCTTCACTCATTTTCATTTTCATTTTTTTTATTTTCATTTTTTTATTTTCATCTTATTTGTCTGTTTCTTATTGACTTGTAGGAGGGAGTTACACATTCCGAACACTAATCTTTTGTCAGTTGATTGCATTGCAAACAACTTCTCTCCACTGGTGGCCTCTGTGTTCCATTTATTTATGCTGTCTCCATGAATTTTAATGTAGCAGAATTTGTCAATTTTTTCCTTTATGTTTGTACTTCTGGGGTTTTGTTTAAGAAATTATTCCTTAGTCCATGGTCATAGTATGTTCTCTTAGGTTGTCTTATGAAAGCTTTATAAATGTGTATATTACTATTAAGCCCTTGATCCACCTGGAACTGATTTTTATACATGGAGTGAAGTAAGAATTCTTCCTCTTTCTTCTTTTAGATTTTAACCAATTTCTCCAGCTTCAATTATTGAAGAACCTCTTCTTTCCCCATTGACCTGCAATGCTAACTCTATTAAAAATCACACACGGGGCGCCTGGGTGGCTCAGTCGTTAAGCGTCTGCCTTTGGCTCAGGTCATGATCCCAGGGTCCTGGGATCAAGCCCCGCATCGGGCTCCCTGCTCCGCGGGAAGCCTGCTTCTCCCTCTCCCACTCCTCCTGCTTGTGTTCTTTCTCTCACTGTGTCTCTCTCTGTCAAATCAATAAATAAAATCTTAAAAAGAAAAAAATCACACACAGGTAAACACTTCAATCACAGATGTCCTCCCGAATTCTCTCTCCCTCGTCAGGACCTGCAGTCCGTCCACCAGAGTCCACCAGAGTCCATTTGTGCTCAGTGCAGTCCCCACCCCCCTGGGATGTCCACTTTCCTTTGCACCTCTAGCCTCTGATGACTCCTTACTTCCCTGGTAGTTCAGTGACCTGTTGGAAAGATCTTGCAAATACATTGTATCCAGCATTTTAATGGTTTTCAGTTGGATGAGGACATCCGCTGCCCCCAGCAATCACTGATGTTGATGAGAAGTCGTTTCCAATCTAGTTGTCTTTATTTTGGAAGTAATGTTTCTACTCTCTGGTAAAGTGTGATATTTTTATGTATTTGTGTGTGGGTGTGGGTGTGTTTGGTTTTTTTTTTTAAAGATTTTATTTATTTATTTGAGAGAGAGAGAGAATGAACAAGCAGTGAGGAGGGGCAGAGGCATAGGGAGAAGCAGGCTTCCCGCTGAGCAGGGAGCCTGACCCGGGGCTCGATCCCAGGACCCTGGGACCATGACCTGAGCCGAAGGCAGACGCTTAACTGACTAAGCAACCCAGATGCCCTGTGCGTGTGTTTTTTAATTGTCATATCATAATCCACATTTCTATGTTTGTGGGTGGGGGAGGAGGTAGAAGGGAGTCAGGTGGGAGCTGTATTTATATACGTGGGAATTAGAACCTGTGAGGCTTATCCTGATGGTCTGAACCCCCAAAAACGATGTTGCTCTTTCATTGGGCATCATTCATTCCCCTGCAAACCCTGCCTCCCTCCTCCAGGAGCTGCCACTTTGAACTGGACCCTCATCCTCACATATGACCTGACATTTCTCCACCGGGGCTTCAAATTAGAATCCTTGTGGAGTTTTGTTTTGGTTTGGTTTGGTTTGGTTTGGTTTTGGGTTTTTTTTTTTTTAAAGTGGTAGAGTAGACGTAACATAAAATTTACCATTTCAAATGTACGATTCAGTGACATTAATTACATTCACAATGTTGTGCAATATTTACCACTAATTCCTAAACTTTCTCATGAACCCAAACTGAAGCTCCAGCCACGGGGCAGTAACTCCCCATTCCCTCTCTCCCAACCCTGTAACCTCAGTCCTGAATCTGAACAATGGAGGTAACTTACATAGTTAGAACCATACAATATTTGTCCTCTGGTGCCTGTTTTATTCATATAAATGTATGCCTATATCCCTCTTGCGTTACACCATTTCAACATGATCAAGGTGTGTATTTGTTTTATTTATTTTGCTTAGTAGAAAATGCTTTCTTTGGTCTTGGAAACCCTCTAAAGCCTATTACCTGTCCAAGCACAACCTGTGCACCACCCTCCTGTCCCTCTTCTGGGATCTTAGCAGATGTGGCTGGACTTGCTTGTCCTGTCTCCCTTCCTGTGTCTCTTCTTTGTGAGGAAGTGACTTCTCAGATCTACCTCTGAACTCACTAATTTTCTCATCAACTGAGTCTGGCTGACATGAACCTGCCAGTTCACATTCAGAGACTATTTGGATTTCTATGACCTCGATCTGCTTCTCCATCATCCGTGCACAGCCCACCTCCTCTGTGCATAGTGTTCTATTTGCTTTGTGGTTCCTGCCTTATTTTTTCTCTTTAAAGGATCTCTTAGAATGTTCCATCACCTCTCGTTTTTGGGGGCTCATGCTCCGGTTTCTGTCATCAGCTCTGCTGCCCTCTGGGTAATTCATCCCCAGTGGATTTTTCTCCACGGCTACCTCTTGTGCCTTAACTTGTGGAAACATCCCCCTGACCAGGACATGGGATTTTTACTAAATCTAGATAATATTTGTATGTTTACTTCTTAAATGGTATTCCCACAGGACAGGGGGTATAAATCCCACCTCACACAAATGCATGATTCAGCCACGGGTTTCTAAGTTCATTCTATCAACAAACGCTTAAGTGAGCATGCATTCCGTACCAGGCACCTCTTAGCTGACGCCTGAGCCCACCCCAAGCCTGGCAGTTGGCTGACTGGCAGGCCACTGCCCCAGCTTGCCAGTGGGTTTCTAGTCCCCTGTTCACAGAGCGGGAGGCCTCTGAGACGTCCCTGGCTCCCTGTGTGGTGCCCACGTGGGCCTTACTCCTGAGTCCTCAGCGGCTCCTTCCCCCCAGCTCAGAGCCCCTTCTTCATGTCTAGATCACGAGATTCCCATCCCTTTATCTCCTCTTTGCGTTCCTTGGACCATCAGCATCTCTGTGCTTGCAAGGGGGGGCGGAGCTCAGTGTGGGGCAAAGGGAGGGGCTTGTTGCCCAGCAACGCCAAGTGGGAAATGCTCCCAGCAGCATCTGAGCTGCTGAATCGAGGGTGCTGCAGGAGATCAGTGCCCCCTCTGTCCCACTGCCTCGCTCACTCGCAGCACGGGGACCCCCACTCAGCCTAGGAGCCAGAGCCAAAGTGGGTCTTTCCCCATGAACCAGCAAAGGCAGGGCCAGGCCTCAGGTGGGGAGGGGTCAACCTGCCCCCAGGCGGTGCCTGGTCTCCCAGGATCACTGCGTCCTGTCACCCTGGGGGTGGGTGCGGAGGAGGCACTGCACCTGAGTTATCCCCCATGCCAGGAAGGGGGTGGCAAGGTGGGCTCCTGGTGGTCAGCGCTCCAGGCATCTCCCCAGGGGCGCCTCCCAGGCCTCCAAAGTCCCAACCAGGCGCCCCTCTGCCCGCCACCCCACATCTGCCCAGCTCCTTCCTCCACTTGCAGAAGACCTGGTGCCAGAAGGCTGGGAGCTGAGCCAGAACCCACATCAGCATCCCCACCCGTGAACCATTGGGTCTGGGCCGGCCCGAGACTCCTCGCCTGGGCGGGTGAGCATGTGGGGTCATCGGGACACCAAGACTGTCACCCTCAGCCTCAAGGCCTCTCTCCTTGACCCTTCTCCCCTCCAGCCAGAGCGAGAGCCCCCAACACCTGCAGTCGGTTCCCTGCCTGGGGTGGGGCGTCCTCGGTGCCCTGGGGTGACTTCTGCTGCTTAGCAGGCCTTGGGGTCCGTGGTGCTGGGTCACCTGCCTTTGATGGTGGGGCGAGAGGCTCTGGTTGCCAAGGAGTGGGTGTCAGAGGGTGGGGACACGGGCAGCAGGGAAAAGGAAGAGCAGTTCCCCCTAGCTGGGCACAGTCCCTGCTGTTCATCCGCAACATGTGATTAAAACAAGCCTCCAACTCCATTCCCACCGAAAAAAAAGGAAAAAACACAGCTAAAAACTGGGAAAGGTTTCTAAACGAGCATCTGTCGGAAGCACAGGGCCAGCAAGCTCAATTATAAGCGTCTCCGGAAGCTGCGAAAAAATCAATCTCCTTTCATCATGGAAATAATGAAATTGTCCATATTCCTGCCCAAAATGTTGGCTCCCGGAGCTGTGCAGAGCCTGGCGGCAGCCCTGCCCCCACAAGGTCCCAGGAAGGCACTAGGGTATGGGGGAGGGGGCGCTCTGTGTGGGGCCCGAAGGACACGGGCTGGAAGGCCCCAAGCTGCCACCGCCAAGGGGGAAATGGGGACGCTGACAGGATGGGGGGAAGAGAAAGCTGTTCCTGCTGCCTTCCCCAAATGCCCTACCTCCTCTCGCACACAGTGGGAGGCGAAGCCCTCGCTGACCAGGGGACCTCCCCGTGCCGTTCCCCCGCCCCCGTGGACGTTGGGAGGTCAGAGCCCACACACCATTCCTGAGCCCCCAGAGCCGGGCCGTGTGCCATCGCCCCAGCGACTCGAGGCACCCCGAGGGCGGCATGCTCCCCGCATCACGCAGAAGGAGCGCGGGGCTCAGCACTGTGTGAGGGCACCAGGCCCACGCCTGGCCTCCCTCTCCGGTCTCCCAGACCACTGGTAAAAAAAAAAAAAAAAAAAATTCAACTGAATGCATTTGAAGATCGGTTTTATTGAACGATTCATGAGGTCAGCAGCGTCCCTTCCAGCCCATGGAGCGGAAAGGTTTTTAAAGGCAGGAGAAAGGCAAGGAAGGAGGAATTCATTAGCAAGGAAAGCTTTGTTTGGGCAGGCCGCCCTCCCAGGCGGAAGGGTCTCCCCGGGGATGGCCTCCTTGTGCTGACCAGGAATTCGGGCTCCGCTGTTTCGAGGTTCCATCTGGGCTGGGATCGCGCTCCGGTTTGCTGAAGGCCCTCCCGTGGTTCTGCCTCATCCCCCAGAGCAGGAACCCGAGCCCAGCCCGGCGCCCGCAGCGTGGATGGTGCCCCAGCTCGTGGAGGAACCTGGGCAGCTCACGAGTCACCTGCAGGCGCTTACAGACCGGGAGCTGAGCAGACACGCGTGCGGCACATGGGGGACGTGGTGCCCGTGGTTCTGCTACACGCACTTGGAGGAGGTGGTGTCCCCTGCTTGGCGCGCCCGGCGGGTCGTCCTGGGAGCCGTGGCCCCGAAGCTGCCGTGAGCGAGCTGCAGGCCGGTGGACCCCAAACCAAATGCTCTGCAGCCCCTCCCACCCTCGGAGTGGGGACGGACATTCTGAGTTCCCATAGGTTCACTGACAGGACTGTGCTCATCACGCTTCTGAGAAGGACGGCTTCTGAGGTGGGGTCGGGGCGGGGGACCGATAATACGCTCCAAGTTGAGGGGTGGAGACGCGAGAAGTCTCCGAAGGGGTTTTCCTATGTTACAGACTCGGATCCGGAGGTCGGGCTGTTGTGAGGCTAAGGCTGGGTTTTGCCTCCAGCCGAGAACGAACGAACGCAGGCAGAGGTTGGGGTGTTTGGGACGGCTGCAGGCTGCGAGATGTCATTCTACCTGCATTTCTTTCTCCTTTGCTCCCCTCATCAGCTTCTACTGCTGAAGGCAAACAAAAAGCAGAATATCCCCTCCCCCCACCGTGGAACCCCCCCCTCTCCAGAGGAACCTGGCCAAGGGGGTCACAACACTCCCCCACCTCCTCTTCTTGCCCCCCTGGGCCTTTAGGGACCCGGGTCTGCCAGCACCCAGCCAGGGCCGGCGGCATGAGAAGCAGGTACTGCGTCCATCCGACAACCTCTGGGCGGGGGAGGTGATACGGGGACAAGAACGGGGTGGGGGGGCTTGTTTCTCATCCATCTTCAACCTAAAGAGAGCTGGGAGTTATTTTATAATGAAACGCAAGAGCTTCCCACCCCACTGCTAGCACACCTTTCACTGGGAGCAAATGCAACACCCACAACGCAGGTGGAGAGACTGGAGGGCTTCCCAGAGGCGGAGAAATGGCCTGCTCCCAGGCCCTCACTCCAGGACAAGCACAGGAAGTCTGCAGGCCCGTGCAGGGCCCACTGTCTCTGTGGCCCACGGTCCTGAGGGGCTGGAGGACCCAAACAGCATTTGCGGATGGGCGTGAGTGACCCAGAGGTTGGGGGTCACACCAGCCAGCTTGGCCCTGCCCACGTGGACTCAGGATGCTCACGCTGGAACCGTGGCCTCCAAGCCTGCTGGCCAGCGACACTCACAACCAGGGGGTGCAGGAGCCTGGCTCTGCCCGCTGCCCGCCCTGGGCCTCGCTCGGGGGGGACCAGAGTCCAGGCCCTGGCTCCGGCAGGCTCCACACCTCCAGTGGCCCCCGCTGGGCCCGGAGTGAGAGAGACTGCTGCTCATCTAGATTCTGCTCGTACGTAAATTGTCATCAGATAAACTGATGGCACCATGACTCCAGAAACGCAGCCCCTGTTTAGTCTGGACTAAAGTCACGACTCCAGCCGCAAATAATATAACCACGGCCGCGATAATGGGGCTCCGCACGCGGGCGCTTCTCGCTGCCGCCCACACCCATCCAGCCACCCTCTCCCACGCCGTGGTTTACTTGTTGATGCACAGAGAGAATCACGACTGCTCTTTTGAGGATACGAGACACAATTTAACACACATATCAGGGACTTCTAGAAAATTCTGAACTTTTCAGGACCCCTCAGAAGACAGGCCGGGAGCAGCAGGGGAACCCTCGAGGGAAGTTGTCTGGTGTTCACTGATTTTAACCAGTGACATCCTGCTAAGGGACTGGCACTGCAGCTTTTGGTGAGCGCCCGTGGCTGCAGGCGCTGTGGACGTGCGACCAGGCAGGTGTGCGGAAGGTGGATGCGACTCTGTGCTACTTGGCCCCGAGGAAAGGGGCGAGCCCGGGAGACGGGCACCTGTCAGGCCCCCGAGCCCAGGACCCGCCCTGGCCTTCCACTGGCGATGGAAGGAGGCCTTGTGGGTGGCACCTGGACACCGCAGGTGGGCCTCACCCTTTGCCCCCACGACCTCCTCCCTTTGCCCCACATCCTTCTTCCTGCTACCATCCAGAGCACCTGGAGCTGCCATTCCAAATCCAGGACGTCCTTGCAGGGCAGGTGAGGGACCCCCACCGGCTCCCGTTACCAAGCTCAGGGAAGGCGCCATCCGGTCACCCCCGATCATGCATCCACGGAGCTGAAGACGAGCGTAGCATCCTTCCCCCAGAGCTCGGTGGCTGCAGGGTTGGGGCAGAGTAGATGCTCCATAAATGGGGAACTCCATCCCGGTTTATCCCTGTGTCCCCAAAATAAGGTTGGGGCCTCACTCTCAAAAGGGTCCCTACTGGCCAATAAGTTATCCTATCAATGCTTATCCTATCAATAAATCAATCAACATTGTGATCAAGGACGGCACAATCCGCGCCCACCGCTGTGGGTCATGGACGAGCCGTGGGACTCGGGGGCACACGGAAGCAGCTCAGGTGCCTTAATTTCAAGCAACAAGCAAATTCCCACTTGCTAACTGATGATAGGACATTCCAGGAGGGCTGAAACGTTCGCGAAAGAGGGCCCAGAGAGGCAGGGACGGCTCTCGAAGGGTCCGGGCCCCGGAGGACGGGGTCCTCAGGGCTCTCAAGGACCTGTGGCCCGAGAGACTGAAAAGAACATCGGAGCTCGTGGAGGAAGGCTTGCTCTCAGCTCACAGAGAGCAGAAGGGAGGCCAGAGTAGGTGGAGAAAGGAGAAACCGTCACAAAGGTTTAGCAGAACCATCAACCACATGCCAGGGTCATAGAGGACGCGCCACAACTGGGGGGGTGCCCAGAGTCGCGGCTCAGGATAGTGTCCGGCAGGGGCACAGCTCTCTGCGCCGTTCCGGGAACGCAATTTAACAAAACAGATACATCCACATGCCCATTAATCCACGTTTTAAAATAGATAATCCAAATTATGGGGGAGGGGACAACTCGGACACAAAGACATTTATTGCACTGTTATTTATGAAATGAAAATTCAGAACGGCTTCAGGACCCAGCAATAAGGAAATAGGTAAATTGTGTGTATCCAGCCACTCGGCAATATACGCACAAGGTCGTCTGGTGGGTAAAACACCAAGGACGTGCTAATGACAAAATGTTACATTAAAAATTACAAAATGCCTTTAGGATACAGTCAGATCTATGTATTAAAAAATGTTGCTGGAGGAAAGTATCAGGATGAAATTGACCCGTATAACAGAAGTTATCTTTGTTTGGTAGATCTACAGCTGACTTTAAAAATCCTAATTTTAAGTATTTTTCAAATTCTTTTAAATAAACACACATCACTTTTATAATGTAGTGGTGTACATATTTTTAACTGAAGCAAAGAAATCATTTGTATTGATAAGCACTCTAAGATTTCATGATTTGGGCACTTTTGAGAAGTCCAGCAGAGACGTCCCCTCCCGCTCCCATCTGCGCTCCCAGGGCTCCCGGGTGCCACTGGCTCAGAGGGCTCCCGGTCGTCCCCAAGGGGGCACGGCCCCTGTGGGCGTCCCATAAATGCCAGTGAATGAGCGAATGTTTTCCTGAGTGCCTGCTGCAGCGAGGCTCTGCTAAATGAATAAACCCTAACAAAACAGGCAGACCTCCAAAGCGGAGTGGCCACTGGATGTGGAGGTCACGTGAGTCTGTTTACTTGCTCACTGACTCTCCCCACAAGGAGGCAGGGACCCATCTGTGCATCCAGCCCTGGGTCCCCAGGGCCTGGACCCAGGCTTGGCCCAGCAGAGGGTGCCTGGGTCCACACTGAAAGGACTAGTCCATCATTGCTGTTTCCAGGAGGGCCTGGGGCAGGGGACAGCGTCCTGGAGGAGGCATCAGACACCACCAGGCAAGCATTCCCCCAGCCAGCCCTCCGCAGGGGCAGCACCACCATCCACACTCTACCCTACTTCCGGGGCCCAGACCCTGCACCTGGGCTTTCTCTGAGGAGCGAAGTTGTCTCCCCCAGGACATGGCCTCCAGTCCAGACCACACACATTCCCTTTCCTCCTTGGGGGGTTTTGGAGAGAAGGACTTACCCCACCACACGCCACTGGAACTAGAGGGGCTGGATTGTGCTCGATGGATAGAAGGGTGCTTGCCCCCAGAAGACCCCCATGTACCCCTGAGGATGGCCCATCTCAGCGAGCATGGGGTCCGCCTGCCTTGTCCTCGATCTGTGCTCACTCCTGCTGCCACCACCTCCCGAGGGCAGCCAGGAACAGGCTGGGCACCCCACATCCGCACAGTTTTCTGTCTGGCTTGAACGGACAGGCTCCCAGAGGGTCACGGGCTGCCCTCACTCAGAGCCACCTTCTCTCCACCGATGAGGCCAGGCAGTGAGGCTACCCCTCCTCTAATCAGGGGCTAGGCAGAAGTCAGGCAGCAGGAACCCACCCAGGAGTCAGAATCATAAACAGACACAGCCAATAAGGAACTGAGGACAACAGATCTCAAGAAGAAACACTGGTCACACCTCGGGCCATCACCAGCACACCTCTGACCAAGACCAAGGCCATTTCTCTGGCTACAAACCTATTGTTTTAAAGGTGCCACGTCAACGAATTTGAGAATTCACTTGCAATAGAAAACGTCCTAGGTAACTCACCAAAGCTGATGTAAGAAGAAAAAGAAAATGTAAGTGGTCCTATATATACATATTAAACATATTGAATCCACAATTTAAAGCCTTTCCTCAAAAAAATGTTTTCCCGGGGGCTTCACCAGTGAATTATGCCAAATATTTAGGGAAAAAATAATGTCGATCTTACAGGAACTCCTCCAGAGAATAAAGGGTGAAAGCTTCCCAATTCACTTACAGAGGCAGCATAACTTTGATACTTAAATAAGATCCAGATATTATTTTAAAAGTCCCAATTACAGACCATTCTTACTTAAATGGAAACCTCAAAACAAGGTATGAGCCAGCCAGACCCAGCAGCCTGTGGAAGAAGAGGCACAGTGGATCAGTCCAGAAGGCAAAGTTGGTCCCTGTAATTTGCCACCTTGCTGCTGAGCTGGAGACGGTTGACAGGACGTTTCCTGGAAGAGCAAACGCCCCTCTGTCCCACCGTGAAGACACTGTCAGTGTCAGGGGACCAGCCCCAGACCTGGAGAAAGAGGTGGAACCTGGTGCGTATGGCTGACGGGGGTGGAAATGGCCAGAGGAAGAAGGGAGCTGGGCAGGTAGGTTCTCCGAGTCTCATGGGAGCTCCCCAAGGCCACCTGAGCCAGACCTGTCAAGTCACAGGGCAGCCATCAGGCAGCGAGTCCTGCCCCGGACACGGCCGCGAACCTCTGCAACCACCGAGCACTTGAAACACGGCCAGGGCCGCCAAAGGGCTGAAACTGTGAGCAAATTCACTGATGCTGGACTTGACTCAGACACGTTTGAAGCTGATGGGCGTTTGCCTCAAAGTGAAATCGATTCTTCCGATAAAGGTGCCAGTTCTTATCAATATGGATGTGACTATCAGGGGAAAAGCATTTTGTGTGCTCAGTTCAGTTTCTGCAAAACGTCAATGTTTGGAACACGAGTATGTGAATTTACGTTTTTATTTTTTTAAAGATTTTATTTATTTATTTATTTATTGAGAGAGAGAGCACAAGCATGGGGGGGCTGGGGCAGAGGGAGAAGCAGACTCCCCGCTGAGCAGAGACAAACGGAGATGTGCCGTGAACACACACCAGATGCCGAAGCCTCCTTAGGGAAGAAGAATGTGAAGCAGGGGGCTGGTCACCCAGACCAGTTGCTCACTGGGATGGTCTCTGCATACACTGGGCTAACCAAAATGCATGGCTGAAATGAACGTTATCTGTTTCTTTTCACTTTTCAGGGCGGCTGCTAGAAAACGTGAACCGACGGATGTGACTAACTTTCTACGTCTGACGGCGCACCATCCTCCCGCAGACCCGCGCAGGATCCCAGCGGGGGGACAATTTCAGGCTCGTGTCGTGGAAACAGTTTCCTGCAGCTCTGTGTCTCTGGGCTTCGCAGGGCGGGTGGGAGAGGCCGGCCCCCTCCTCCAGCGCTGCGCGGGAAGACCCCGGGAGAACGGCTGATTCCAGGCCTGGGGCAGGACACGGACGCGACGTGCCTTCATTGTCTTTGTAGCAGAGAGAAAAGAAGCCGTCAAAGGCAGCCGGGGTCACACCAAACTGACTTGTGCTGGCCGAGGAGGAGACATGTGCGTATCGGGAGGACAAAGGACAGAGTGCACTGACCCATAAATGTGTTAGACCCGTGACCTCGAATCGTAGCCCCGTGCCGGAGTGTTTTGATCCCAACCATCATCAGAAAACTGACAGATGGAGGGAAGACTCGCATTTCCCCGACTCCCCCGTACAAATCTGTCATGACATAACCAGGGAGATGAGGAAAAGCGTCTCCTGATGGGAGAATTCTGGCCAGTGCCCAGCACCCCATGGCGCACATCCCGACAGCAGGGTGCCGCTGGGCGCTGGACGCCAGGGCTTCACGTGACAAAGGGGCACCAACGAAACCCACCATGTGGGGACGTCCGCAGGGCCAGCAGCTCGGCCTGCTCAACAAGCGAATCCCAGGAGAGCAGGGACAGCTCGAGGACAGCCCCACCGCCCAGAGCTCGCTGACAGTGAGGAGTCACCCGGGTCCACGGTGTGGTTGTTTTTAAACGCCCATCATCTTCTGGGTGTACGGACAGGAATAGACTCTGCATGACATGATCTGCGGTGGCCTCAAAGCTCTCCAGCGAGGGGCACCAGGGGCTGTTCCCAGGAGGGGTGGCCCCCTGGGCCCCCAAACCCTCCACGAGTCGCATCCCAGCTCCACAGACCACCCGGCAGCACCGCAAGGGAGAGCCCGAGGGATGGCCGGGCCCTGTGGCAGAGATGGGCCTCTGCGGGACCGCACAGCAATGACCGCAGTCCCCAGTCCTCACAGAGATGCCCCTGCCCTCGGGGGCTCCTGGCTCTCCACGGGCGCTCTCCTTCGCCTCCCAGAGCGGCACACACCAGGGTTGGGTCTCGGAACCTGAAGTGAAGTCTCTGGGCCGGCGGCTCTGTGGAGGCGGCGAGTGTGAAGAACGTCTAAATTAAGGGCCGGAGGCTTGCAGCAATATCTGATTACGCATCTTTATCACATGAAATCAAATTCCCTCATACAGACCATAAACTACCGGGAAGGGAGGCAGGGCGTCAACATGACAGTGTCTGTTTGGAGGAGGCTGCAGCTACTTGTGGCCCCTTTTGCCAAGACAATCTGAAAGGTATCAACAGTTTAAACGACACTTTCACCTTCAGCAAATAGATCTCCGCCTGCTCGGGATGGCAATGCTATCCTGCCCCGGGCAATCTACAACAGTCTTGTCAGAAATAGGTGTCAACTCTCATTACGCTCCCGAGGATAAATCCCACTTATCAGGCCCTGCAGAGGCCCGGGTCCCTGACATCCCATTTCAGACTCAGGCAGCCTCCCGGCCTCCCCCTCCCGTCTCTGCGAGACGCAGCTCAGAGCCGCCGCCGCCGGGGTTTGCAACGAGGAGACCGCAGACAGGCAGAGACGTGGGCTCAGTGAAAAGAATGCCCTGTGTTACTAAAAGCTATTTGGTGCCACGGGAGGGGGACCAAGCCCCTCACCTCTGGGCTCCCCTGCCAGGAAATGGTTCAGTCCCAAAGCACGTACCCCACGGCCCGGGAGCATGGCTCTCAGCTTCTCGAAGAGCATCCTTGCCCGTCTCAGAGGGCGACAGAACAAGGACCCCACACACCAGGGCCCATGCGGGACAGGGAGTCTGGAGGTGGCACAAGCCTGTGTTTGCCATTCGGAGGGTCTCTGACCTGGACTGTTGGACACTCCCCCGAATTCCCTGGTGATTCATTCCAATGCAGAGACCCCCGCCCACCGACACCCAGGGAAGGACTGGAGGAAAACAATCCCGAAATCCCGCCCAGGATCCCTCGCAGGGCGCTCCTGTGTCGGACCCAGGGCCCTATGAACATCGCTTTCCCAGGCCTGCCCCCAACACCGTGCTGTCCCTCCAGGGGCCCCCCCGAAGCCCACTGCCCGGGTCAGGCGACAGAAGAGTGTTTCCGAGGGAGCTCTCAGGTGGCTCAGGAGAGGAAGGGTCTGCAGGAGGGGCAGGCGGCGCGAGGGAAGGCTCTGACAGATACCGCACGGTTCCGCCTCAGCACAAGAGCCCCCTCGCCAAGCGCTGGCCCAGCCGCCAGCCCAGAGCGCCCCCCACTTTGCAGCCGTTTCCTAGCTGTGCCGCATGCCGCTCCCCGAGAGCGTCTGCCCCCCTCCCCAGGACAGGGAGGGTTCTGAGGCCAAGGCAACCCCTGCTTGGAGGCTGGAGCGGGCAGGCAGTTCAGCCGCCTTGGCCTCGAGCAGCCCCTCAGTCCCGGTCGGAGTCGGGGCTGGCCGGCCTGGGTCTGTCACTTCCAAGCCCCCCTGCCCCCAGGCCGGCTCCGTCAGCTCCCTGATTTCCGTCCGCTGATGAGGCTGGCACGCGCTCGTCGGGGTCTCGGGGGCAGAAGGACGGAAGTCCGGTCACGCTCCCCTGAGGATGCCCTGGCGCTGGCTGTCCCGGTCCAGAGGACACACCAGGGTTCCAGAGCCGCTGCCCAGCTCTGCCTCAGTCTCCCCCATCTCCACTTCTGAAAGGCTTCTCCACAGACCAGGGAGGAGCCCCCTGCTGGGGCCACATCCATGTCCTTATGGCCTCTGACCAGAGTCTGTCCACGGAGAAGGACTGATGTCCAGCTCAGATCCCACAAGGCTTCCCGGGCCAGCCCCGTGGCCCGAGGGAGGGCCTCTCTGAAGCTCAGCCTGGCTCATCAGGGGAGGGCAAGTGTTGAAATAGCCCCTGAGGGCCACGTAGGGTGGAGGGTGAGATCGCCAGAGGGACAGATGCCAAGTGTGGCCCTGTCCGTGTGCCCCGACCACGTCCGCCTGGCTGCCTGCTTCCAGCAGCCCCCTGCCCAGACCCCAGCACCCTCGGCTCATGGGGCCATTTGGCATAGACGTGAAGAGTGGGGACTTTGGAATCTGATGCATCCGGGTCTAAGTCTTGACCAGCCACAGACTTCTGGCAAGTCATGGAACCTCACTAAGCTCCAGCTCCCTCGAGGGTGAATGCAAATAACTGTCCGAGGCCTGGCACAGGGTTAGCACCAAATGCGCAAGAGCAACCGCGGTGGAGTCCTGGCCCTGTGGCGGGCTGAGAGCCACTCCGGCCCCAGACACCCCCTGAGCCGATCTGACACGAGAACACAAATGTGCTCCTGGGGAGCACAGAGGGGGACACGGAAGGGGACGGGGGGGACACAGAGCCGGGGCCCAGCTGCCGGGACCAGGTAGCAGGAGATGGCCCTGCCGGCCAGCCTCTCTGAACACAGAGCTCCTTGGCCCAGTCCCTCCAAGACCAGGACGCGCCTCTGAGACGTCCCCGCTCGTGACACACGGAGGCTCCTGGTCCGGCTTCTTCGAGTTCACCCGTTTAGCCAGCTTGTGCGTGGCGAGAAATCACAGCTCAAATGCAGCTGTGCTCACGTCACCTTCACACACAGCTTCTCCGAAACCTCACAGCGGTCTGTGAGAAGCAGCAGGGCTCCGCCTTCCGACAGACACTGAAGCTCAGATCACAGAAGGGGCACCTCAGGCCGCCCCCAGGTCTGTTCGTCAGAGGCTGACGGGTTTGGTGCCTCCTCGTCAGGCCCGCGGCAGGTGCTCGCTAGGCGCAGGTCTGTGCACGGACTGAATGGTCGGTTAGCCAGTGACCGTCTCCCGCCCGTTTGCGCGCGCACCCCAGCCCTGTCCTTCACTGTCCTCGTGTGCCTGGAAGTGTCGGCACGACCAGAATCCCGTCCCAGATGCGGCCACACCCGCGAGTCTGGGCCGTTCACTGTGTAGGCCTGGGCCCTCCAGCCCCACCGCACAGGCCTTGCCCTGGGCGGACTGGGGTCCTGTGGGGCGCTCGTTCCCACAAGAGCGTGAGGAGCTACAGGTAGGACACCTCCTATTAGGATGGGCTCTGCCTCCAGTCCCTGCATGACCTCGGGGGAGCCTCACCCCCCGACAAGGCTCGGTCCCCTACAAAGTGGGCACATGGCTGCCATAAAACAAAGAGGGTCATTCGCAGCGATAGAGATCACTTCGTCCATCCTGGGCACTTAACAGGACTTTAAAGCACCCGAGACAAAAACTGATACAATTTGGAACATAATGATAAATTCTCAATTATGATCGATTTCGACACCCCACTCACAGTAATTGAGAAGACGAGTAAACCAAAAAGCAGGCTGGGGCCCAGGCTCAAGGACGTGACCCCCGTCCCCAGGCGGGTCCCCAGGGGCGTCCGCGCCCAGGGTGGCAGGGGCCTCGTGGAGCGTGGACACAGATGGGGCCCTGCCGCCAGGATGACGGGGGGGCTGGGGAAGGGACACCAGGGTCCGGCGGGCGGGACTCCCGGTGGACGCCACGGTGGGCGGATACGGCACCCCTGATGCCCAGGTTCACACACGGCACGGCCACGGGCAGACTCGTGCGCTGCACGCAGGCACACACGGACACGTGGACACGTCCCTCACACTCACGCATGCCAGCTCGCAAGCACACGACGCTGCTGTGCAGAGACACATGCATGCACATGTGCTGACATATGACACGCGAGTGCGCGCCTTGGGCACGCACACACACCCACAGACAAACCAGCACACATACAGCCTCACGAGCACTGTACACGTGTGTGCACACGCACCTACGCATACTCACACACGTGAACGCTGCACGCAGTGCACATGGGTGCACACACATGTAAGTCGGCAGCCTCGGGTTCCCCAGGGCCGGGCCCCAGGATGGGACGCCGCCTAGCCCGGCCCACGCAGCCGTCAGACCCCGTCCCTGCCCATCGCCTCAGAAGCTCTAACGCAAAGCTGGGGTGAGGGGAAGAAACCGCGGAGCCCCCTCACCGAGCAGAGGGGCACCCATCGCCGGAGCCCGGGGCCCGATGCTCCCTCACCACAGCTGCACCTACAGCCTCATTCCGTTCTGGGCGCGGGGCCGCCGGCCCCAGGGAGCGCGCCATGCCCTCCCCGTCAGGCCCGTGGTCTGGGACCCGCCAGACTGGCGATTTGATTAGGAGATGGAATAGTGCTGCAGCGATCGAGCAAGTAATTTGTTTAAACGGAACAAAATGTGACATGCTATCGCTGGAACCCAGAACTCTACCTGTAGGAGCTTATTTGACACAAATTGAGATTTCAGGGTTTACAGATACTGCAAACGAAAACTCCCCAGAGGGTGTCAATAAGAGTTCACTGGTTCCTTTTATTTGACTTGAGTTAATCAGAAGATAGGAAAAGAAAATAAGTTCTGTTTTTTGAGGCTTTTTAAATAAAATCATTCTAAGAAGCATACATTTCTTCCAGAGATATAATTAAATTTCCAAATTACAGTTTCCTCTCTCCCCGTCCGCCGTCAACGCGTGAAAGGAATTTGCTGATTTTCAAGCACCAGAGAAGTTTCTGCTCACTTCTGAGCCCTGCAAGTCTACACCTGCAGAGCTGATGTCAGGGAGAGAGCAGTGAGCGTAAACCAGGAGGCCAGCCCGCAACCCCCGCCACCGCGCTCCCCTCCTCTTCCCTCCTTCTTCCTGGTGAACTTTTAAAATATTCTGTTATCGGGGCACCTGGCTGGCTCCCTGGGAAGAGCGTGCGACGCTTGATCTTGGGGTCATGAGTCCGAGCCCCATGTTGGGTGTAGAGATTACTTAAAAATAAAATCTTTAAAAAATAAACAAATCAGTATTTTGTTACCGGCCAGCACGGCTTCCTGCCTGTGGCCGTATGGGTGAGCTACTGCTGTGGAAAAAACATCCCTGACTCCGTGGCCTGAAATGGCAAACGTGCACGATTGCTCACGAGTCTGAGGTCAGCTGTGAGTTGGGAAGCACGGTTCTGCTGACCTTGGCCGGGCTGTCTCCCACGTTTGGGGGTCAGCGGCCGTGGGCTGGTCTCCGACGGCCTTGCCTGGGCCCTACGTGCGGTCATCGCGCAGCAGCTTAGCCCTGCTGGCTTCACGGGGAGTCTGTGATACACACGCACGAGGCCTCTTGAGGCCTGGCCTTGGGACGGGCGCACTGTCACCCCACGACCATCGGTGGCCCAGACTGAAGAGCGGGGAGATGGGCTCCATGTCTTTTGGGGCAGCAGCACAGTTAACGGCATAAAGAAATGTGTCCCTACTGGGTACATCGGCGTGCGGCTGCGGTGAGCTCCAGAGCTCCGTGACCCGCCTGCAAATCAAGGGACCCATCACTGCCCCTTCTCCCTGCCCACCTGCCCTCCAACCCCCAGAGCACGGGTCAGCCCCCCGGCCGCCCGGCCCTCCACCTCCAGCGCCCGCTCGCCCCTGAGGCCGCAGCAGCGCATGACGGCTGGCTGAGCATGCCCCACAGCCTGGGAAGTGGACGGTTCCGAGTCATCTCAAGCAAAACTTGTGAACGGGGACGCAGCCTGCTGGAAACGAATACCACGACTCATAAACATCCTCTATCTGCCTCGTGCCTTCAACAGACGGATCCGTTGCCACCTCTCCCCACAGGAGGTGCGACGTTCGGCCTTGGCCTCGGCTGTGTGCCCGGTGATCCCCCGAAGCCCCCACGTCCAGCGTGCAGTCTCAGCGTTGGAGAGAGAGAGGGGTCCTTCTCGCCGCCGGGCCATCGGGACCCCACACTTCAGTTCCCGCAACCGCACGTGGTCAGGCGGCCGCAGGCTCACCTCTATCACGTTTCACGAGTCGCCCTTTCAGCACCTCACCCCTCAACGAACCATGACCGCAGCTTTGTTCTCAAGAGCGCTGTTGCAGGAATGCGCCCAAACTTCATAGTTGACCGCCTTGCTACTAAATGTCAGTGAACAGATTTATTTTGTGTCTGTGACCTTGAAGACAAGCACGAGAAGAACACACTTCAACGAGAAGCCGCGTCCAGGGAGGTAAACACCCACCACCTTCCCGTCAGGTGCTTCCCAGGAAGGAGGAGCCAAAGGGCTTTTGGTTTTTCCCGTTTGAAGTACGAAACTACTTTGAGAAGCTGCCTGGATCAGTTGTGGGAAAACCTTCACCTGCGGGAGCTTGTCCAGTGCGGCCGGCGGCCGCGCTGGCCCCCAGGAGAATCTCCTGTAATCACTGAGAGTCGCGGAGCATTGATTCCAGGTTCCAGGCCTCCAGGGATTTCCCCCCGGGGCCTCTGGCCAAGTGAGCTTCCAGGGGACCGGCCTCGGGGGCTCCCACTGCCAGCATCCTTGCAACAGGGGACAGACCGGCGGCGAGCCCTCCCCAGTGCCCGGGCCGGACGCGCGGCCCTGCTTGGCGGGGCCCCAGGCTTCCTCCTCTCCTGGGGGGAGTCAGCACCCCACCCCGGCCGTGGCTGACCTCCTTGCCCAGGGCCTGACCCCCTGGCCGGAGAAGGCAGGAAGCAAAGGGCACAGGACAGAGGCGGCCATTCCATCTGGAGGATTCTGCAGATGGCTGCAGTGTGAACTGCAGGGGATTCACAGCCAGAAACAAACTGTCTCAGCCCCCGAACCCTGCACTGAGAAACGGGGTGGGTAAATTTCATGTGACGTATATTTTACCACAACTAAAAAAACAAAATAAAGCCTTAAAAAGCCCAGTCTTCGTGGGGCGTACATGCCTGACTGATACTTCTTTTTAAGTCCCTTCTGGTGGTCATCCTCCTGAGTGAGGACTGGTCGGGAAATCAGCCGGTGGCAAAAATACCAACGTAGGATACGATCCACCCACATCCCAGAGGGGATAAACGGAGAGCCTGTGAATGTTACGCCACCTCAGGGAGGTGGTAAAGCGGGCCCACGCTTTCCAGTCTCTGCCCCTGCCCCCGAGCTCGGGGTCCGCGCTCTGGGGTCCCGACCTCGCAGGCGACTCTGTCCACAGCCACGGGAGGGCGGAGCGGTGGTTGGAGTAGTTTTTAAACATAGCCCCTGTCCCGGAGCCTCAGAATGGGACCTTATTTGGCAGTTATAAAAAAGAAAGTTACAACCTAACCTCCTGTCGTTCAGACACCAAAAAAGTCTGTTAAAGTTGAATGTTTTAAAATAAAACAAAAAAGGGGCGCCTGGGTGGCTCAGTCGGTTGGGCGTCTGCCTTCAGCTCAGGTCGTGATCCCGGGGTTCCGGGATCGAGCCCCGCGTCGGGCTCCCTGCTCAGTGGGGAGTCCGCTTCTCCCTCTCCCCACTCCCCTCTCCCTGCTCGTGCTCACTCTCTCACGCACGCGCTGTCTCTCTCTCTCAAATAAATAAAATCTTTAAAAATTAATTAATTAATTAATTAATTAAAACAAAAAAGCTGGAAAAATGTAAATGACCCTACCATGGTTGGAGACCATTAAATGCGGAAATGATGGGATAAATAATAAAACATGATTGACTTTCTTACTTTCTTAAAATGTTAGTGATTATCTTATAAAATCAAAACATCATAAACAAAAATTTTTTAAGATTCTATTTATTTATTTGAGAGAGGGAGGGAGAACACAAGCAGGGGGAGCAGAAGAGGGAGAAGCAGACTCCCCGCTGAGCAGAGAGCCCGACTCGGGGCTCGATCCCAGGACCCTGAGATCATGACCCGAGCAGAAGGCAGACACGTCACTGACTGAGCCACCCAGGCTCCCTGCATAAGCAAAACTTGAACAGAGAGCAGAGAATGGCCAGGGCTGCCACTGTGTCAGGTGGGCCAGCTCACCTCACCCCCCAGCTGGCCCACGGGCAGGGCTGCTGTCATCCCGGGCAGGTGCGGAGGCCCAGGAAGCCCCACGCGGTCTCCCACTGGCCCGTGGTGGAGGAAGACGCACCAGCACAGAGAGCATCCATGCGCTGGTCCCTGAAACGAAACCCCTGCGGACAGACAGAGAAACAGCTCTCAAGAGTATGGACGGATTCCCACCAGAAAAATTCATACCAGTGTCTTTCCTTGCAGTATCTGGTTGTGACACCCACGTGCTTATGTTTTCACTTACGATTGAGACTGTGTGTGTGTGTGTGTGTCATCTTGACCATAAGTTTTTCACCTGCACTGTGCTGTGAGCATTTATGTCCCCACGTCAATAAAACTTCTAACCGCATACACGTTTAATTTGGGTGGAAAGTATTATCTTACAGATGTTCCACAATCTACATAGAAACAGTGCTTAAAATTTTGTCCTCTTTTTGGATATCTATTTTACTTCCAGATTTTACTATCGTGATCCTCACCTTTCATACCGGAATGCACATTTCTGCACCCGCTGATCAGGGCCCAGATGGACAGCTGGGAGTTTGCTCGCCGTCCGTCCTGGGCCCCGGAAAATGCACGCTTCAAGCTCATGAGACCTGTAGCGAATTCTGATCTACACCCCACTGGTGTGATCACATCTGCTTCCTGCCACCTGAAGTAGCACATCCTCCGTCGGCGCGCTCGGGGTCTCGGTCAGCGCATCATCCATCAGCAGCGCCCGCAGGGCCACCGGAAATACCACGGCCATCTGTGCTCAATGAGGAAGAAGAACGACTCCCCTGTACCTGCCAGTTTCCGAGGGCCACGGCAAGCCTCCTTCTGCTCGCAGGCTGGCGGCGATCTCCGGGGAACGTGCTGTGTCCACCTTGGAACAGGAGGCACCGGACACATGAGTGACAGAGACAGACTCTGATGGTTCAGACGTGGGTGTTTGGCAGACGTTTTCTCAAAAAGGACAAAGCGAGGCTTGTCCCGTCAAGGTAAACTACTGGCAATGATAAAATTTGAGCTTTCGAGCAAAAGTTAGAATTTTGGGAAGCTTGGAGCTGCCACTGTGAGCTTGATAGCTTCTCAATATTTTAAGACCTTCCTGACAAAATAGATGGGTGCAAACCAATGTGGCTCCTCCATGCGGTTAAATGAAATGTGCCAACATTTGGAAGATCTACTAACTCAGTGGGGCCATATCTTCCAAACAGCCAATGCGCCTCGCTCCAAAATCACACTCAAGTGGAAGACCCATCCAGTGTGAAGGATGGACAGGGCAGGGACGTGGCAGGGACACGGCTTCAGCTCCTGCCAAACATCCGACCTCCAGGAAAGCACCAGTCATCAGGTCTGGACGCAGTGACGGGTTACCTGCGAAGTCTGCTCCAATGGCCCCATGTTTTCCTTCTTCTTCATGTTCTTCAATCCAGAAACACACCCTGAGGGTCCGAGTACAGGAGACTCCAGGGGCAGACACATAAACTAATAGCACTCGATTATTTGTTCCCGAAAATACAGTTGTTTTCATAAAAATATGCCACCCGTGTTAAAATGTAACGGCGTTGACAATTCTTTTGAAATGAATTAATAAATGGCTCTTTTTAAAACTCAGCTTTAATCTCTGATATAGCAAATATTGAACGGTATAAGCCACATAAACAAAAGCTGCTTGGGGTCCTCAATTTTCAAGAGCATCAGAAGACCTCAGGTCCGAAAAAGTTCCGACAAGGACAAGGCAAGCTGCTGCTCCAGGGAGGCAGGGGGGTCGGGCCAGGGGTCCTACCAGGGTCTCGGCTGCAGGAACCCGGGATCCTCCTTACTGAACGACAGCACTGTGTCGTTTTTAGTACAGAATTTTATTCTAGAAACACCACTGTAAGGCGCTAGACCTCCGTGGGGGTGCGCCTGCGCCTGACGTCCACTCAGGTGCCGGCACACGCCTTCTATCAAACTAAAGAACTTTCCTCTGTGCGTATCTGGCAAATGGATTCTCACTCATCAGTGGTGGGAGTTGAAGTTGTACTGAATGATCCATGAACCTGTTTCTGTATGTTCGCTTAGTATGTCAGCAATATGATCAAGTGATTTACAAGTATTAAATGTTACAATATCCTGCTAGATTGGATTTACTAGTACATCTATGCTTTCAATGAGATTAGACCCTACTTTTTTTTTTTCTCTGTTTGCGCAATTTATTTTCTGATCTGGGTATCAGCCAGATAGGTATTTTCAAAAATAGGATACCAAGATCTTTAAAATAGCGCATGCTCATTATAAAAAAATTAAGGCAATACAAAATAAAAAGGAAGAATGAACATTTAGAATCTCTGCTCACACAGAGCGAACAGCTCCAGACATCTCTGCAAGCTTGTGTCCCGGAAGAAGGAACACCTGAATGGGTAGGACTAATTTTGCAACAGTAGCATCATATAATAGATGTTACTTTCTATTAAGAAGTTCACATTGCCCTGGAAATCAATGGATTGTTTAAAGTGGACTTAAAGAAGTAGCTGAAATGTGCTATTCCTTCACCAAGACTCCTTTAAAATCCCATCAAACCATGGTAGGGGAGTGGAAATTACACAAACATATTAAAAGTTTGGAGTACTTTGGGACTGCATGTTCTTAACTCCACACAGCTGTAGAGTCACCCACTGGCACTGGTCGGAGGACATTCTTCGCGTCTCTGCTCACCGAGAACACCTGCCCAGGTTCCGCCATCAGCTGCGCCCAGAGGCCACCACGGCTCCTCCAAGACCAGGCGCCCACCGCGCCCTTCCTGCCCAGCTCCCTGCTCCTCCACCCCACGTGGCCGGAGTTTGCGGTCGTGCTGACTGATGTTCATCATCTTGGGTTCTTCCAGTGTTTTGATTCAACTAACATTTTCCTTCCATTATATGCTCTTTATTGTGGTAAAATATACATAATGTAAAATTCACCATTTTAACCATTAAGTGCACAGTTCAGGGGCATCAAGCACCTTCACGATGTTGTGCAACCATCGCCCCCAACCGTCCCCAGAATGTCTGCGTCTCCCCAAGCTGACACCTTGTCTCCATGGCACGCCAACCCCCCAGGTGCCTCCCCCGCCCTGGGCTGCCGCCCCATTCTACCTTCTGTCTCTGTGAATCTGACGCCTCCAGGTACTCGTCCTTCTGCAACAGCTTGTCTCTCTCAGCAGCGTCCTCAAGGCTCACCCTGCTGCAGAAGGTGTCAGGCAGTCCTTACTCTTTAAGGCTGAGTAGTACTCCATGTGTGTACTTACCACATTTTGTTTATCCAACCATCTGTTGATGAGTATTTGGACTGCTTCCACCCGTTGGCTATTGCAAATAAAGCTGCTCTGAACAGTAGTCCGCTAACATTCGTCCGAGCCCCTGCATTCAGTTCTTTGGGGCATGTGCCCACGTATCCGGATCGTACGGTAATTCTGCGTTCAGTGTTTTGAGGAACTGTGGTGCTGTTTTTCACTGTGCACCGTTGGGCATTCCTGCCGGCCGTGGGCGGGGGTTCCATTCCTCACACCGTCACCAGCCCTTGTTACAGCCTGGGGTTCACAGAAGCCATGGCGGTGGGTGTGACAAGGTGCTCATGTGGCTTTGATCTGCTTTTCCCTAAAGATTAGTGATGCTGGGCTCTCCTTTACGTCTTGTTTGGAGAAATATCCATTCAAATATTTCACCCTTTTTAAATCAGCTTGTTCGGTTGTTGTTGACTTATAGGAGTTCTTTATATATTCTGGATATTAAACCCTCGTCAGATATGTGACTTGTAAATGTTTTCTCCCATTCTGTGGGTTGCCTGTTCATGCTATTGATCACGTCCTTTGATGTGCAAAAAGAACATTGCATATTTAATTTCTTACAAGTCCAGCGTATCTATTTTCCATTTTGTTGCCTTTTGTGTCATATCCAAGAAATCATTGCCAACCCAGTGTCATGAAACTTTCCCCTACGTTTTCCTCACAGAGTTTTACAGTTTTAGCTCTGATATTTAGGTTTTGGTCCATGTTGAGTTGATTTTCATGTATGGTGCTACGTGAGGGTCCAGCTTCATTCCTCTGCCCGTGAGACTCGGTTTCCCTGGGACCATCTGTTGAAAGACTGTCCTTTCCCCCATCGAATGGTCTTGGCAACAATTACTTGACCATACCTGAGGGTTTGTTTCTGGGATTTTGATTCTAGTCCATCGGTCTACCCTCTGTCTTCATGCCAGCACCACACGGTTTGATTACTATAACTTTTTGTAATAAGTTGTTGTTTTTTTAAGCAGACTCCATGCCCAGCGGGGAGCCCAACTCAGGGCTCAAACTCACAACCCTGAGATCAAGACCTGAGCTGAGATCAAGAGTCGGGTAATCAACTGACTGAGACACCCAGGCGCCCCTTGTAGTAAGTTTTGAAATTGGGAAATGTGAGTCCTCCATCTTTGTTCTTCTTTTTCAAGACTGTTTCTTTAGGATGGGTTTTTCCATTTCTGAATAAAACTGTCCCTGGGATTTTCATAGGGATTTCACCGAATCTGTAGATCAGTGTAGCTAGTACTGACATCGTAACGGTATCAAGCCTCCAGCCCATGAACACAGATGCCATTAATTTAGGTCTTTAACTTCTCTCTGCTGTGTGTGTGGCTTTCACTGCTTAAGTCTTTCACCTCCTTCCATTAATTCTTAAGTGTTTTATTCTTTCTGACGCTATTCTAAGTGGAATTGCTAACTTCCTTCTGGATTGTTCATTATTAGTGTATAGAAATGCAACTGGTTTTTGTGTGTTGCTTTTTTGTCCTGCAACCCCGCTGAATTTATGAATCCTAACAAGGTTTTTTTGTGGAATCTTTAGGGTTTTCTACACATAAGTTCATGTCACCTGCAAATAGAGATAATTTTCCTTCTTCTCTTCCAATTCGAATGCCTTTTTTTCCCTGGTTGCTCTGGCTGGGACTTGCAGTGCTGAGTTGAACAGAAGTGGTGGAAATGGGGGTCCTTTGTTTATTCCTGATCTCAGGGGGGAAACTCTCTGTCTGTCATCGCTGAGTGTGACGTTAGCTGCAGGGTCTTGTGTATAAACCCCGTTGAGACGGTTTCCTTCTATTTTTAGTTCGTCGAGTGTTTTTATCAGGAAAGGGGGTTGAGGGGCACCTGGGTGGCTCAGTCGTTAAGCGTCTGCCTTCGGCTCAGGTCATGATCCCAGGGTCCTGGGATCAAGCCCCGCATCGGGCTCCCTGCTCAGCGGGAAGCCTGCTTCTCCCTCTCCCACTCTCCCTGCTTGTGTTCCTCTCTCGCTGTGTCTCTCTCTGTCAAATAAATAAATAAAATCTTATAAAAAAAAAAAAGGAAAGGGGGTTGAGTGTTGTGAGATGCTTTTTTTGCATACATTGAGATGATCCTGTGTTTAACTTTTCCTTCATTCTGTTAACGTGATGTATTATGCTGAAGGATTTTCAGATATCCAACCATCCCTGCATTCCAGGAATAATTCCCACTTGATTGCGGTGCATAATCCTTTTGATGAGCCGCCGAAGTTGGTTTTCTAGTATTTTGCTGAGCCTTCCATTACATCTTAAAGTGAATGTGTTCTGTTTCATTTACTTACATTCATATTCAGAAACACCGAATACCTACATTTGGATTCCTTTTGTGTGTCTTCTGTCTCCCTGGGCCTCGATAAGGTAAAGGTAGATAGTTCCAGGACACAAGTCCATCCAGGTACCAGGATGGCACAGACGAGGGTCACCTAACCCTGTCCAGGCTGAGCCATGGTCAGGGGGACCCTGAGTGTCCCAAGGGTCCAGGGCAGGACTGGAGAAAGACCCCCCATAGCAGCTCCGACCCCAGTGGGCTTCTCCACCTCCCACACACCTGCCCCACACACACCTGCACACTCTGTTCCCTCACACCCCCAGCAAAGCTCCTGCTGCCTCTGGGCTGGGTCTGGGCATGTCATCCCTGGAGCCACTCCCGGCCTCTAGGCCAGCAGGAGCTCCCACCTGCACCCGCGCTAACTGCCAGGGTCTGGGTTGGGTGACAGGAGATAGAGAGATGTTCCTCAGGGCGCTGCACCCCAGGAGACCCCCAGAGGATGTCGGATTGGGCTGGAAGGGAGGTCTCCAGACAGGGAGAGCAAACATGCTGTGCCCCAGGGAGCTGAGGGTCCGGGAGGGAAGGGGAGGCATGTAAGGAGAGTGCGGAGGGAAGGCATCTGGCCTAACTGTGCCTCAGGTGCGCCTCCAGGAAAGGCTTGGCCACTGCTTCTTCCATGGGGGAGGGGGGGGGTCCCAACTCTCAGTGGAAGCAGCAACTCCAGCGGAAGTTCTGCTCCTGGGCTCGCAGATCTCCCCCAAAATAGCGCTATGGTGTCCATGACGTGGTGCATCATGCATTTTGACCTCAAACCCCCGTAACTGAGGGGACGCCATCATCCTTACTCCCAGATGAGGAAACCGAAGCAGATCTCACCGTCCCGGGCAGTTCTCGTGGTCCCTTGCTGGGAAGTGTGTTGAGCGCCATCTACCCACCCTGTTCTATCAGACACCGGAGCTGCCACTGCAGCGACTCCCCTCAGAGCGCTCAACTGTGGGGTGCAGCGGTCATCTGCTCATTTTCAATCCCTCGGAAGCTACGTTTGCATTTGAAAGACCCAGCCTCGTTCCTGAGGAAGATCTGGCCTAGGGCAGCTCGTGACAGGAGACCCACTTTCTGCCTGTGACAAATGTGAGCACGTTACCCCAGAACAGAGGTTATGTGGAGGGGGGACTGTGCCCAGCAGACCCTTCTTCCAGGGAGGGGCAGCCGTGGCCAGCACCTGGTCCAGGGAGGGTGTGGGCAGCTTTAGAGTAGACTCATGTCCATTGCAGGCCTGGCTCCACTGTCTGGGCCAAGGACACCCCCGAGGTCCGGTGGTCCATCGCTGACCCCCCCTCTGCAGTGAGCTCCACTCTCTTATAGGACTTGACCCCTGCCCGCCCTCGATTGGTGTTCTCGTTGCAAGAATAAGTTCAGGTGATTTGCTGAGGGAAGCCGGGTGTCGGTGGAGAGGGCCAGCCTCTAGGGACCTAGAGAAGGAGGTGTCCAGCCCTGAGAGCCTTACAGGAGAGCAGGGCAGACAGAGATCACACGTGAGGACAGGTTACCCGTCCCCCCACCCCAGCCTTCTGGCTCCCAGAGAGGGAGGGACACTGTCTGAGGTCCTGACCAGCACTGAGACCATTAGCCAGGGGCTCAGGAAGAGGAGGATGCTGCCCACAGGGAGCATAGGGACAGAGACGGAGAGGATGGGGCTCCTGCATAGACCCTGGTTCTCGGGGCCTAGAGGGGCCAGGAGGGGCATAGGGATCATCCAAGGACAGGAGGAACTCTGGGCTGTCTGCTCACTGCTGCTCAGTTACCAGCAAATCCCCAGGCTCCTGGCTCTTTCCCACCCAGACTAGGCACCCACGAGGCTTGAGCCAGCCCAAGCGGAGCTCCAGCCAGGGCCAGTGCAAGACTGGTTGGAGCTCGAGCAAAAGGGCCGGTTGTGGTGGACACGCTGGGGATTCCAGCCTTGCTAATGACAGACCATGGAAGAGCACGCAGAGTGTCCTTGAGTGAGCGGGCACAGGATGATGGCCCCAGGGCTGGCCAGGGAAGGAGGGAGAAAACTGTGCCGGGCAGCCTTGCTGGGCTTCAGTTCAATGGAAGAAAGCATTTTCCAGAACGTGGAATTGCTCAGAAATAGACCAGGTGTTCGTGTGAAGGGGTGAGCTCCCCATCAGCATGGTAACTCCCGGGGCTGGCAGATATTTCTGACCACACCACTTGGACCACAATGAAGTGTGGGTTTCTGCCTGCCCCTGGGCCCTGCTGGGTGACCTTGGGTCCCTGTCCAGCCCCCGTGTCCTCACGCACCTCTCGAGCCGGTCCTGATGCCAGGGGTTGAGTCTCTGCTGCTCTTGCCAGAGTGGTTTGCCACTAGCAGCTTCTACCAAGCCCACCTATTTATATCCCCTTCCCAAACGGAAATACAAGGAAATGTGTTAGCAATTTTTACTTTATTTCATAAAACACAGGATGAGGCCAAATGGGAGCTGGTTTCTGAATGAGCATGGATTACAGGTCTGAAAACCCAAGTTCACTTTCAGCTGCAAATCTCATTTAGAGGAAATCTCTTGTTTTGTAAAAAGAAGCTGCGTGTTGACAAATTTCTTTGCCTCAAATTCTGAAGGGATGTTAAAGCTCCCAGAGTCTGCGTTCCGCCTGGGAGGAGGGTGGTTTGCCCCCACCAGGGTCACCCTCCCGCAGGCTGGTGCAGGGCATGGTCCCTGGTCACAGCCCCTGCTTGCCCACCACCGCAGCCGCATAGCGTGGAAGTCCCGGGGCCCCCACAGCTGGGAAAGCTGCCCCTCCCCCATCACGAGCTTAACCCCACCCAGCTCAGCCCCCAGCCCCTGGGTTCAGGTCGCATGTGGCATCATTAAGCCGCTAAAGGGGAGACCTGTCCCTAGGTGGGCCTCTCACTGTCAGGTAACCCTTCCTTCACCAGGAGCCCCCTCCTTCCAGACCCCGCAGCTGGGGCCCCACAGCCCAAAACCCGCCTTGGGCCCCACCACCCTGCCACGGCTGCATGGGACCCCCGATGGCCCCGATGGCCCATGGGCTCCTCCTTGACCTCCTTCACCTCCATCACGAAGACCCTCCATCCTCCGCCTCCTCACTTCTCAGTGGTCTCCTCACACACCTCCTCCTAGAAACCTTCTTTGCAGTCCTGGGCTCCACCACACCCAGTCACGCCTCCTTCACCCACCAGCCCTGCCCGGTGTTCTTCCCGTCCCAGGAACTGATTTTATACGGGTCTGCCTCTCCCTCTGGGAGCCTGCTGTAGCCCCTACACCCAGGACAGGGGCCAGCAGAGCCCCAAGAAGGGCACCAACCTAGGAAGGCTTCCTGGAGGTGGAGGTCTCAGCGTGGACCTGGAAGCATAAAGAGGACGCTCACACTCTGAATTCAGGCTCACATGAGTAATGGGAGTCATGACTCAGTGGTCTGCTGGGCCTGTGGGCACAAGGGTGGACCATCCTCCCCACTTGACAGAAGATACTCTGAGGCTCAAGTGGGCAAAGGGATTTGCCCAGAGCCGTGGGGCACTCAGCAGCTAGGCCAGGGTCAGCAGCTAGGCCAGGGTCAGCAGCTAAGCCAGGGTCAGTGACTAAGCTGGGGTCAATGGTGAGGCCAGGGTCAGTGACTAAGCTGGGTCAATAGCGAGGCCAGGGTCAGAGACTAGGCCAGGGTCAGGAGCTAGGCCAGGGTCAAGGGCTGGGCCAGGGTCAGCAGCTGGGCTAGGGTCAACAGCTAAGCCAGGGTCAGTGACTAAGCTGGGGTCAATGGCGAGGCCAGGGTCAGAGACTAGGCCAGGGTCAGGGGCTACGCCAGGGTCAGCGGCTAAGCCAGGGTCAGGAGCTAGGCCAGGGTCAAGGGCTGGGCCATGGTCAGCGGCTAGGCTAGGATCGGGGGCTAGGCCTGGGTCAGCAGCTAGGCCAGATGATAGACCAATGCCAGAGAAGAGGGGCTGCCCACGTCCTGCCTTTCAGCTCACTGAATCAGACCTGCAGGACCCAGGATCTCCCCATTTATATCCCAGCTGACGGCTGACCAGCTCCTACGTGAGGGCTTCTGTTTTCAGAACACATCAATGTGTGCCCCTAAATGGCATTTGTTTTGAGCATCCCTGTGGGGATCAGGGCTCAGTCAACACTTTGCTGACAACTGAGACAGGAGCACCCTCCTCAGTAGGAGACTCGAACTTGACAGGGATGTGCGGCACTGAAGCTTCAGGAACAACCACCTAGCAGGTGTGGGCTAGAGCTCATCTGTTGTCTCTGAGTTGTCCAAAGCCAGGAAAATCCAGTTTCCCCACATTCTAAAGAGCGAGGGAGCAGGAATTTCCAGTGGGGAGGGGGGACAGGGCTGGGGGACAGAGCCAGGGGACAGGACCAAGGGGGC
>NC_138373.1:159197998-159235516 GCF_054177405.1 Leptonychotes weddellii
ATCTGACCTTACCCACGTGGGCATCTTCAAATGGCACGGCCCCCACCCTAACCACCCCTGGACCCCAGCTTCACTCTCAGTTCCCTTCACCCACCTCAAGCCCCAGGGCCTATAACCACCCTCCCACCCCCAAACACACTAGACAGGTCTCCACAACCCTGACTTCTATCCTCCAAGTCAAGATGCCCACCCATCCCCACTCCCCTCCATCAGAACCAGGTGGGCCTGAGTCCCCACCCTGGCCATCTCCAACCCCACAGGTGGCATTGTGTCAGACAGGTGTGGATCACATGTCTCCTCACTCAGTCCAGGAAAAGTCACTGTGGAAAACACCACCATGGGAGTGTCATACAGGAGAAAGCCACCCAGACAGGGGCCCAAATCCCCCTCCTGCCCCAGGTCCTCGTTGTGTGACTCTGGACAAGTCACTTAACCTCTCTGGGCCTTAGTCTTCATGCCTGTAAAATGGTCATGAGAGCAGCACTTATGTTGTATGAACAGAAGTGGACACCTGGAAATCAACTTGTCTGGGACATAGTGGTCCTTAGTATTGTGGCATGGATGAATGGATGGATGGAAGAATGGATGGATGATGGGTGGATGGATGGATGGATGGATGGATGGATAGATGGATGGGTGGGTAGGTGGGTGGGTGGACAAATGATGGATGGATGGTTGTATGGATAGATGGATAGGTGGGTGGATGGTTGGATGAGTGGGTGGATAGATGGATGGATAGATGAATGATGGATGGATGGTTGTATGGATTGATGGATGGATAAGTGGGTGGATGGGTAGATGAGTGGGTGTGTGGGTGGATGAGTGGGTGGATGGATGGACAGACAGATGGATGGGTGGATGAATGGATGAGTGGGTGGATGGATGGATGAGTGGGTGGATAGATGGATGGATGGATAGATGGATGGACGGATGAACCAAAGAAAGAACATTTCACACATGAAGAATCAGCCACCCTCTTCATTTTAGGGGACAAGGCCAGAAGAGTTTGGTCCTACTGGGAGGGCAAGTGGCAGAGGAAGTTGGCAGGGATTCAGGAAAATTTGATCCTCCTCTTAGCTCAACCAATCCCTTGGCCCCATCTGGCCTCAACTTCCCTGGTTCATGGGCTGAACTGAACCCATCCATCCAGTCATGGCACCCTCCAAGGAGAGGCCCCCTGGCTGAGAGGCAAGGGGTCATAGGCTCACCTGTGAGGCCCAGAGACCTCCACAGCACTGGGATTCCAGACACCCTGATCCTTCTCCACAGCAGCCCTGTGTGGCCTGGTCTGGGACTGATTTTGTCTTGGGCCCTGGGGTAGGAGGTCAGCATCCCTGCCAAGATAAAAGAGAACATACAGTTCATGCATATGCATAACCTCATCGCTAGTCTAATGAAAAGTCAATATATATGTGCACGAGTCAGAGAGACGTGCACCGACTCTCAACTTCTGCCCTTCTGTCTTTAAAATTATGGTTAGTAATTAGCAGGGAATTTTGACTTAAAAAAAAACAAGAGTAATAAGACATTTAATGGTTTCCAAACTAATTACAAATATGGCCGTAAGTGGAAAACCAGCTCCATAAAAATGAGGACTTGGCTCAGGCTCCAGAAAGACCATGTGTACAAGGCATCCGTGGCCATGGGCCCCACCTTTCATCTTTGGGGCCCAAAAGCTGAGTCTCTTCAGATCCGTTCCCTCCTGCCCCTGCCGCTCGGTGGAGTGGATAAAGGGCTAACGTTTTTAGTCTGTCGTGCTATTTAACAGCTTCATTGAGCTATAATCCACATATCACACAACTCACCCATTCAAAGTGTACAGTTCGACCCCTCTTAGTGTACTCACTAAGCTGCGCATCCATCACCACCACCACCCGGAAGACGGTGGACGTTTTTACCACCCCAGAAAGAGAAAGAAATCCTGTTCCTTCGCCATCACCCCAATCCTCCGCCTGCCCCCAGCCCCTGGCAACCACGAATTCACTTTCCATCTGCACAGATTTGTCTATTCTGGAAATTTCATATAAACTGAAACACACGCTGTACAGCCCTTTGTGACTGACGTCTTTCACTGATGTCTTCAAAGTTCACGCACGCTCTAGTGCGTGTCCACGCTTCGACCCTTTTTATGGCTGAGTGCCATTCCAGTGTATGGATACGTCACATTTTTTAAATGTATTGATCCCTTGGCAGACATTTGGTTGTTTCCACTTTTTTGGCCACTGTGAATACTGCCGCCATGAACATTAATGTACAAGTTTTCATGGGATGAGATGAGATATGTTGTCATTTCTCTGGGGTAAATACCTAGCAGTGAGATCACTGTGTCATCCCGTCACACTCCACTTAACGAGCGGAACTGCTAGACTTTTTCCGAAGTGGGTGCACCCAATGACGTGCAGGCCAGCAATGAGGGTCCCAGTCGCTCCATAGCCTTGCCAACACTTGTTATCATCTGTCCTTTAGACTCCAGCCATCCCAGTGGGTATGAAGTGGCACCTCTTTGTGGTCTTGACTTGCATGTCCCCGATGGCTAATGATGTTGAGCATCTTTTCCTATGCTTACTGGCTACTTATGTATCTTCTTTGGAGATACATCTATTCAGATCCTTTGCTCATTTTTAAATTCATTTATCATTTTATTATTGAGTTGTAATTGTACCTTGTATATTTTTTTATATTCTAGATACAAATCATTATCAGATATATGATTCACAAATATTTTTTCTCATTCTGTGGGCTGTTTCTTCATTTTGTGATAGTTCCTTTGATGTACAAAAGTTCTTAATTTTAATGAAACCTAACTTACCTATTTTTCCCTTTGTGGTTTATGCGTTTGGTGTCATATTTAATAAACCATTCACCTGGGGGGCCTGGGTGGCTCAGTCGGTTGGGTGGCTGACTCTGGATTTCAGTTCAGGTCATGATCTCAGGGTCCTGGGATCAAGCTGCACGTTGGGCTCCATGCTCAGCAGGGAGTCTGCTTGAGATTCTCTCTCCCTCTCCCCCTCCCCCTGCTCAGTGTCTCTCTAAAATAGATAAATCTTTAAAAAAACAAAAAAGAAAAAGAAACCATTCACCTAATCCAAGGTCACAAAGATTTACACCTATGTTTCCTTCCAAAAGTGTTATAGTTTTAGCTCTTATAATTGGGTCCTTGATTCCTTTTGACTCAATTTTTGTATCTGGTGTGAGGTAGGGATCCAGATGTGTTCCTTTGCCTGTGGATGTCCAGTTGTTCCCACATCCCCCTGTTGAAGTTCTTGACACCCTTGTCAGAACTCAGCCAACAACAAAAGTAAGGGCTTGTTTCTGGGCTGCTCTGGGCTGTCCCACTGACCAGCGGACTGTCTACACTTACACCTCTCCCACAGTCTTCATTTCTACAGCCTTGCAGTGAGTTTTAGAATCAGAAAATATGAGTCATCCATCTTTGTTCTTCTTTTTCAAGATTGTTTTAGCTATTTAGGGTCCCGTGAGTTCCCATATGAATTCTGGGATGGAGTTTTCTATTTGTACAAAGGGGTCAGCTTAGATTTTGACCGCAGCGGATCTGTAGATCAATGTGAAAAGTACTGCCATGTTAACAGTATTAAATCTTCTGACCCATAAACATGGAATGTCTTTCCATTTATTTAAGATCTAATTTAGAATGTGTAGATACTTATATAGATAATTTGGATTATTATATAGGTCTATCTTCAGACTTATTTAGATTTAATCTCCTTCAACAATATTTTGTAGTTTTCGAAGTGTAAGTTTGCATTTCTTTTGTTAAACTTATTCCTAATTCCCTATTCTTTTTGATGCTATTGTAGATGGGATTGTTTTCCTAATTTCATTTTCAGTTAGCTCATTGCTACTGAACAGAAAAACAATTTATTTTATATATTGATCTTCTAAGTTGCAACCTTGCTGAGCAAATTTATTAGCTCTACTAGTTTTGAGTGGATTCCTTGGGTTTTATACACACAGGACCATGTCATCAGCAAATGGAGACAATCTTACCTCTTCCTTTCCCATATGGATGCCTGTTATTTCTTCTCCTAGCCTAATGCCCTGGGTGACCCTCCAGTGTGATGACAAGAAGGCTAGAGTGGACATTCTTGTCTTACTCCTGATCTTAAGGGGAAAACATTCAGACTCCACTGTTCAGTATTATGTGAGCTGTACATTTTCATAGATGCCCTTTACCAGGTGGGAGGACTTCACTTTTGTTCCTTGTTTGTTAAGCACGTTTATCACAAAGGGATTTGAATTTTGTCAAATGTTTTTTCTGCATCTATTGAGATGATTGTGTGGGTTTTGTCCCTTATTCTACTGACGTTGTGGATTGTATTAATTGGTTTTCAGATGTTAAACCAACCTTGCCCCTCCCTGCCCCCAGGGGGCTTGATTCGCTATTGTCTGTTTGTTTGGTGTCTTGGCCAGGGTGCTCTAGCAGAGACGATTTTGGTGTCACTGTGGGAGGGCTCAGCCTTGGGCATGTGCGGTCTTCGAGGGGCAGTGGCAGACCTGTCCCCAACTGTCTCTTTCCGTGACCTCTCTGCTAGGCTGCCAAGTGCCCCTTGCTCTCACACCCAGCCAGTGAGGCTCCATTAACTACCAGCTCACAGCTCCATTGTTTTTACTGCAGGGCAGGAATTGCTCAGCAGGTTAATCCAATTACATTAGCCAGGGGTGGGTTTTGAGGTCAGTCTTTGAGGTTTGTTCTGACCCCGGGGGGGCTCTTAGCTGTCTCTTCCTTTGGTTCCCTCCAGTGGACTAGTTGGCCTAGTGGGTTAGTGTGTTGTTGTTGATCAAGAAGGGCAGTCTTGGGCTTGAACTTCCAAGTCAGCTCCTGGGGAGACTCCAGTGCCCTCTTTCTTACCCACCACCTCTCCCCCGGACGACGTCTCTGAGCCACTACTCTTCATGCTTCCTTCTCCTGGCGTGGAATCTCTGTCCTATGGAAGAGCTGGGGCAAAGGTGGTCATGCCCCCGCCCGGACAGCCCGCCGCAGCCGGGACAGCCCCCAGGTGACGCAGGGACGGTGGGGAGGAGTGTAGCCCCCTCCACAGCAGCTGGGAGGGGTGAGGATGCTGGTAGGTGGCCCCTGCCGACACTCCCCAACCTTGGGTTGGGAGCTGAAGGAGAGGGAGCCCCACACTCTTGGTCCACCTGCCGGCTTCCATCACGCCGGCTGGCGGGAGGGAGATAGGGTGAAGATCTTGGCTCAAACACCACAGGCTCTTAGCAAGTTTCAGTAGATTTTCTTGAATAAATATTTCTTCAGTTGATGTATGCCCTTAGGACAATTTCCAGAGACTTTAAATGGGCTTTTTCCTTTTTTTCACAATTTTGGCAAGCTTTGCTTGTTTGCTGGGGAGCGGTCTGTGGAGACCCTTCAGCTGCTGTCTTGGACGTGGGACTCCTATTACCATTCATTTCTTTAAATTCCCGTCTCTAGCCCAGACCACCCACCTACCTGTACCTGCAGCTGCGTCCAGGACACCCCACTTTTGTTTCCATGAACTCATTATGTCCCCCACAATATAACCCTCTGCCCAAGCTCCCTGTCCATGATCTCCTCCATCCACCAAGTGGACCACCCCCTCTGTCCTCGGGCCCCACGGGGCCCCTTCAGGCCTGTCCCCGGCCTCTCCCTGCATCCCCCTGTCAGACCCTCCCCATCCCGCTCCTGCACTGTGGGTCACCTCTGCCCAACAACCTAATCCCTATGCATTCACTGGGGTCGTGCTCCCACCTCAGCTCCTCCAGAGGCCGAGGCAGAAGTGGAGAGGCCCATGCACATTGACCTCGGACTTCTAGGAGTGGACCCATCCCACCCAACGGCAGTTACCACGCCCCACCTGTGCCCCCCTCCAGGTAGCTGCCCGCACCTACTCAGAGCTCCTGGAGTCTGCAAGTGCAGTGTCAAGTCCTTCCAACTAGAACCTGTTAGAACAACTTTTACATGGGAGGGTCAGACGGAGGAGTTCCCATGCTGGCAAGATGGTAGACAGGGTCTCCAGAAAAGGGCACGTCCACCTCCAGTTTCAAGTTCGCAGAAATGCTGGGTAAGCGCCGGATGCCACTGAAGAGCAGAGCCAGAGGAGGATCCTGCTGGCACAGTTAACCAGGACGTGGATTTACCTCAGTAGGCAAGGGGACCCACAGCTCACTCTTCTCGTGAGGCAGTAAAACGGACACATTTACTGACCTGAACATCACGCCGAGCGGCACAAAACGATGAGAAAGGAACCATCCAGTAGGATCCCATTGATGCAATGTTTATAGCACACGATTATGTATCGTTGAGGGTGAGTCTTTCCCGAGGAAGGGCAGGGGCACGCACTGCTTCGGAGCTGTCCTGCGGCGGGACTCGGGCTGAGGGACGGTCGGGGCTGCGGCCCGGCCTCCCATGCTCGGCTCACTGTAGCGGAAAATTGAACCAGCGGACGCAGATGGGACGACGCATTAATAGCTGATCGTATGGGCAGAGGGTATGTGAGTTTCTGTGATATTGTTTTCTCCGCTCTTCTGTATAACTGAAATATTTCATTAACACTTTTAAGAAAATATAAGGTTATTCGTGATACATTCATACTATGCTGTAAATGACTGACATCTGTTCCTTCCAACTACAAGCACTTTGGTTTCGGGGAGAGAGAAGGACACATGAAGCATCCAGAACCCCTCCTGGAAGCATCAGGATCTGGGCCTTCCCCACCCCCACCCCCAGAGCTCACTGTAGTAACCCGCAGGCCTCCGGGACTCTCATCAACCAAGCTGACATCAGCAGGCCCCCGGGCTCCCACCCCACCTCTGACCACGCCCAGCTGCTGCCAGGGGTCCACGGGTGGCCTGGGTCTGGTACCTGACTGGCTGAGGGCCTCTGAGGTCTGCAGTAAGAGAGTCACTGAGAACGGCCCTTTATCGAAGACCAGCAGGTGCCCAGCTGCGTGCAGAGGAGAGCAGACAGATGCGATCCAGCCTTCCTGGAGCTCAGAGGCCATGGACCCCAGAACAAACAGGGCAGCCTCTGCGGAGGAAGACAAGTAAGCAGGCAGCGGGGTGAAATCTGAGAGGCTGGCAAAGAGCCCAGGGACACCGTCCTAGGGAGGCACGGACAAAAGCAGATACACAAATGGACCCAGTGGGCCCTTCTGAAGGACAGGAGCAAGGGGACGGAGACGGAGGACAGGGTGTGAAGGGCCAGCCATGGGGGCTTGAATGTGTGGGTCACAGGGTCGGGGTGCTGTCTGCCAAGTCTCGGGGGGTGTGCAGGGAGGGTGCAGAGTGTGCGGGACGTGAGGGGCGGTGGGGGAGGTGGGGGAGACATGGAAGGAACCGTTTCTGGACCGTGTGAAGACAGAGATACATAGCAATCAGTCTCAGAAACTACAGGAGCCGTCAAGACCCCCGAATTTTGGCCTGAGCAGCTGGGCAGGTGAGGGTGAATGCAGGAGGAAGAGAGACCCCAGCCTGGCCCAAAACAAGGTCACCCAAGGCCAGCTGAGGCCCAGAGCCTGGGCAAGAGAATAGCGGATCGTGGTGGGAACAGGGAGCAGGCTTGTGTGCGTGGACACATTCACTTTACTTTCCGTATATCGTAAGTATACCCTCCCCTGAGGCCGAGGCTGCAGGAGGCTGCCCTGGGGTCTGAGCCCAGCAGAGGCCCAGCGGCTGCTCAGGCCTCTCCAGGATGCGCTGTCCAGGGAGACAGCGAGCCCACCCTCAGGCGGCTTCTGAGGGTCCAGGGCAAAGCTGGGCCGGAGAGCACCACGGCCCCTCGGGCTCTGAGGGCAGAGGTCAGGTCCTGCCCTTTGCCTCGTGCCTCCCCAGGAAAGCCAAGACAGGCCGCCCAGGGCCCTCCCGCTGCCCCTGCCCCTCCGTCCCCGCTGGCCCAGGACACACCCAGAGCCCCGCCTCCGCCCACCTCCTTCCGCCGGCAATTCCTGTCCCAAGGTTTCCAAAGTAGTTCGGCCAGTTTCCTCTGGGTGTCCAGGGGGTGTGAGCAGCGATGTGTGAGCGGCGCCCCTGGCCGCACGGAGCAGATGCGGGTCGTGGTGAGCTCATGGCACGGCCAAGCCAGCGTCTTTGTCCCTCATTCACACACTCTGTCATTAATTTGCCCAAAAGTAAGTATGGCCCAGACCCCGGCCCTGCCGAACCCTGAGAGCCGAGGCTAGACAGGAGCGGTCACTGGAGGGGGTCAGCCCAGGACGTCCCCAGAAGGGGAAGCTTCACAGGCAGGGGCCACTGAACCAAACAACCACGGTGAGTCATCTTCCAGTGTATACTGAGAAAGCAAGAACTTTCCAGCACTCCCGGGGTGGGGGGTGAGATAGATGGGGACAGAGCGGGAACAGGGTCCGGGTGGAGGGGGGACCAGCGGGGATGGAGGGGGACAGACAAGGGCCGGGGTGGTGGGGGGACTGAGGTAGGCTGCCTGCAGCCTCAAGGGTCCCCAGGGCCCCAACAGGAATCCCTGGATCATTCCTGACTCCTGAGCTCCCCCCAGACCTGCAGTCCCCAGTCAGAGCTTCTCCACTGGTGGCTTCGGGTGAGCGGCATCCACATGCTGCTGAGGGGTCTGTCCACAGCTCCACCCAGACCATGCACCCCACCTTCCTCAACCTGACCACCCCCTGGCACCCCAATGCCTGGCTATCCTGTGTCCTCCGCCTAGTAGGTCCAGCCAGACGTCATCTGCACTGTTAGGAGGCCCTCCCTGGTGGCACCGGGGACCCCACGCTTGTGGCTGTGTCCACCGTGCACATTCTGTGCTCCAGGCCGTGTGCTGGGGACACAGGCAGCCTCACCATGTGGCCCTGCCCGGGAGGTCGCAGTGTGAGGGGACGGCGGACATGAATCAAGCACCCAAGTAGTGATCCCCTCCCCTGAGGTGGGCCCCAAGGTTGCTCTGGAGGGGCCGGGGGCTTCCTGGGGACCATCGTGAATGATGCGGAGGATCCCATCGGTCAGCTTCTCCCCAGCACGCGTCCAGGTCAGAGTGGCGGCCCCTGTGCCCACAGCCCCTGCATCAGCTCCTCCTCAGGCCCCCCACTTCAAGCTCTCCGAGCTGGGGTCCTCCACCCTCCAGGCCCCGCACCCCGACCTGCACCTCCAACCCAGAGACCGAGAACCCCGCCCAGGTTCTTCACCAAACGGCTAATAATCGGCATCATTTCCAAGTCCAAGGGCATGTTTCAATTCTGCCCCCAGTTATTATTTAGGCTTTTCCTGTGAAATATTTTCTGCTTTTCTCCCATACTTCGATCCACAGAAATCAGTCTTGGTCCAAGGTTGGGCACCAGGGCCGAGCGGGGCCGGCGAAGAACGCTCCTGCCACCTGGTGGCCACGTGGAAGACGCTGCCCGGGGAAGGGGTGCTCAGCAAACCCTGGGGACAGCAGGAGGAAGGTCTGGGGGGGGGGGGCGGCGGTAGGCTTAAAAAATCAACACCCAGCTTCTCAGACGCTGCAGAACATGCCCACGGCTGCAACACTCCCGAAGGGCCCGGAGGACCCGTCTGCTGCCCACCCACCCCCCCCCGGGCCTCTTCCCACCGTTCCTGAGCCTGGTGGGCACAGACCCCACCCAGAACAGGACCTGTGGGCGCAGACACAGGGTGCACAAGAAGAAGCCCCAGGGAGCCTGGGGAGGGGTCCCGGCAAAGGAGCTGGAAGGATAGGGTCTTGGAACCACTGCTTCTCCACCTCCTACTGGACTTCGAGCCCCACCAAGCACCCCTGGGTCCCAACGAGGCCCCAAGCACAGGACAAAGTCAGGGCCATGCTGGACAGTCCGTGGGCCCCCACCCCCCCAGGCCCTGGGAGGCCAGACTGACCCCTGATGGCGGAAAGCAAATCATGTGAGCCATGCATGGTCAGGGGGCCACCAGGTCAGACAAAGCTGTGGGGGCCCTGAGGAGTGGGGGTCTGCCCAGACCCCCACCCAGGCACGGCTCCAGGCACAGAGAGCTGCCCCACCGGGAAAACCCAGCGTCTCCCGCAGAACTCACCCTGACTTTCTTCTCTTGTTTGATTTTAGATCAGCTACTTCACAGAAATTAAAGGTTCTGAGTATCCTTTGGTATATTTTCCCACTTTTTTTTTTTTTTAAGATTTTTTATTTATTGATTTGACAGAGAGAGACACAGAAGAGAGGGAACACAAGCAGGGGGAGTGGGAGAGGGAGAAGCAGGCTTCCGGCTGAGCAGGGAGCCCGATGCGGGGCTCGATCCCAGGGCCCCGGGATCGTGACCCGAGCCGAAGGCAGACGCCCAACAACTGAGCCACCCAGGCGCCCCATTTTCCCACTTTGAAACAATTTATTTTTATTAATAAAAATCACTGCATGTACATTGCAGGTAAGAAAATACTCTTGGGGGGCGCCTGCGTGGCTCAGTCAGTGACGTGTCTGCCTTCGGCTCAGGTCACGATCTCAGGGTCCTGGGATCAAGCCCCGCGTCGGGCTCCCTGCTCCTCGAGGAGCCTGCTTCTCCCTCTGCCCTCCGTCCCCGTCTGTGTTCTCTCTCTCTCTCAAATAAATAAATCTTAAAAAGAGAGAGAGAAAAGAAAAGAAAATCCTCTTGGGGCGCCTGGGTGGTGCAGTCAGTTGAGCGTCCAACTCTTGATTTTGGCTCAGGTCACAATCTCAGGGTCGTGGGATCGAGCCCTGCATGGGATTCTCTCTCTCTGCCCCTCCCCCGGCTCACTTGCTCGCTCTCTAAATAAATAAATAAATATCTTTTTTTTTAATCCTCTTTAAATAGACCCTGAGCTACTTGACAATTTGTTCCTTGAAACCCGACGATGAAACCCAGGCCGACGGCATCTGCAATAGTGACATTTCTCAGGTCTCGGGGCGGCACCTGTCCCCTTCACACACGGCCCACAGCACCCAGCTCAGGGCAGGTGTCTGCAGGAGGCAGACGGCCACCTCAGAGCACCTGCATCTGGGCTGTCCTGGCTCCCTGGGGGCAGCTGGGGCCCGACGGCCTGGCCAGGCAAGAACGTCGGGGAGTGGAGAGTGATCTGAAAGCCAGACAGACCCCTCAGAGGCAGGGACCCCGCAGTCCTCAAGGGAGGGGGCAGGCCCGTGACTTTCCACAAAGCCAGAGCCTCCTCTCCGTTTTAGAGGACACCACGCCCCCCACAGCCCCAGGTGTCGGACCTGGAAGGGCCCCATGACATCACAGTGCCCTGAGGGGATCCAAGGAGCCCCCGCCCCCACCAGCCCCTGCTGAATGGTGAACACAGATGCCCCGATCCTTCTGCTTCCCCACGACCCTACGCTCGAATGGGATAATTTAGAAAGTAATCGTATATTTGAAGGTGGTGATTTATGTTTTTCACAGGCAAGGAGAACTGAAGCATCATTTTTCACCCGTGATCACTGTACAGTTATTGAGAAATTGAAATAACTATTAGTCTACAAAGTTGGAAGTGGACCGCTAATTAGGTTTTGATTTATAATTGAGGCAGACACATTGTTTTAAAATCTCTTCAAAGTGTTTTCTTGGAGATAAGCCGCGGGCCAGCTGTAGGGCGGGTGTCCCACGCCGTCCCAGGGCCACCTGCTAAGCCCACACCTGGTGAGGGGTCAGGGCTGACAGGTGTGAACTTGAAGAGGAGCAAATTTCACCACCTCCTCAGAGATCAAGATATGCAAATTAGATGAAGATCTGGAAAGAGCCGAGAGCTAGGGTCTTGTTAGACTTTCTAAAACGTGAGTGTTGCACATTCAGGCATTTGGCCTGACAGGCAGCATTTGCTTCTGAAGGGTAACGCTGAGGTCAGGTGGTGACCAGGGCTCCCGAAGGACATTGTGCAAAATGCTGATGCACAAGGAGCCACACCCCATCTCCCACTCCAGGCGGTGCGTGCCCCACGTGTGCTGGGTACAAGCAAAAAGACCCTGTAGCTGAGTTGGCAGGAATCCGCCGGAGGAACAGACAGGATTCAAACACCCCTCCGCTTCCTCCGAAGCTCACCTGGGTGGGTTTCCCACTGAGAACAAGAAGAATCAAGACCAAACCTCAGATGTAGCTGCAGCCTCTGAGCTTAAAAGGGCTGCCGCTGGGGTGGGGAAAGTTCAACATGTCCCCGGTCTTGGCAGGCCAGCGTGCATGGCAGCCCAGGAGATGGAGGCATGGAGCTGTGGGTGGCACACACCGGGCCGCTCAGATGCTGGAACGAGGCTAGAACCAGCCGGCTCTCTGGATTCCAGGGGGCAGACGCCTGGATACTCAGGAAGTATCAGCAGGGTGGGGGCAGCGGTGTAAATGGACACACCCAGGAGGCGGCAGACAACAAGCCTGGTGGCCCCACCCATAAGACCAACACACTTGGGTCTGAGGGATCTTTCAGTGTCGGGGTGCGGGTCGGGGAATGGACACTCTCAGGGTCCTCCCTGCCTGACCTGGCTCCCCCAAGAAGAGTCCTGTTTCCGATTAGCCAGGCTCTGTGTTGGCCTCCATGCCTCAGGAGGGCACCATAGGCCAGCGTCCCCCACAGCTGGACACCGAGACCCGGGTCTGAGCTGCAGCAGCAGGAAAATGAGCAGACAGCCTCGTGGCCACTTTGTATGTCCTGGTGATGAATTCTTCAGGTCCCGTGTGTCTGCTAGTATTTTGCTTGAAATTGTGAGAATGTTTGGCTGGACAGGGTTCTAGGTGGCCGGTATTTCTCTTCAATATTTTAATGTTGCTCCATTGTCTCCTGGCCAGCATTGTTTCTGAGGACAAGTCAGTTGTCATTTTTATCTGTGTTCGTCTGCCTGCCTTTGAGATTTTCTCAGTAGCATTCCTTTTATTTTATTATTTTTTTAAGATTTTATTTATTTAGGGACGCCTGGGTGGCTCAGTTGGTTAAGATTTTATTTATTTATTTGACAGAGACAGCGAGAGAGAGAACACAAGCAGGGGGAGTGGGACATGGAGAAGCAGGCTTCCCGCGGAGCAGGGAGCCCAACATGGGGTTCGATCCCAGGACCCTGGGATCATGACCTGAGCCGAAGGCAGACACTTAACAACTGAGCCACCCAGGCACCCCTCGGTAACGTTCCTTTTAGGCAATGCACCTTGATGTAATTTTCTTCGTGTGTTTTGTGTTTATTGAGATTTCTAGATGTGTGGTTTTATAGTTTTCATCAAATTTGGGGAATTTTTCGCCATTATCTCTTCAAAAAATTGAAAATATCAAGTGCTGACAAGGAAGTGAAGCTGCTAGAAATCTCCTCCATTGCTGGTGGGAACGTAAAATGAAGCAGCCACTTTGGAAAACAGATTGGCAGCTTCTCATAAAGTTAAACACACACTTAACATGTCATCCACCAATCCCACTCCTGGGTGTTGACCCAAGAGAAATGAAAACACATGCCCTCTACAATGATCTGAACATGCATATGGCAGGTACTGGAAACAACCTGAAACTAATGAATGGATAAAATAATTTTAGTATATCCATACAATAGAATACTACTCAGCAATAAAAGAGGATGAACTTCTGGTGCATACAGCAGGATGGATGATTTCCAAATGCACTGTGCTCAATGAAAGAAACTGGACTCAAAAGGCAACATGCTGTATGACTCCTTTTATACGATGTTCTGGAAAAAGCAAAACTGCAGAATGGGTATGAGATCAGTGATTGCCAGGAGCTGAGGCTGGGTAAGGGATTAACTGAAAGAGGGTGAAGACATTTGCCAGTCTGTTGAGTTGTGCATTTAAAAGAGGTGGGTATTGCTGTAAGTCACACCTCCATCCACCTGACTTCAGATCAGATGTGCACTCACTCAAACTCCCTCTGTTGGTCACTGATCTGTGCTGAGAGTCCTGGGAGATACAGACTCAGGAAGCTCACAGTTTACCAGGGAGAAAGCCCACTCTTCCCACTTACTGTTTCTTTGTTGTTTCCTTTTCACTGTAAACTTCCTGCAATAACCAATAAACCTGAGGCTCCATCCTCCAATGATATTTATGTGACCCTGTTTCCCATCCGTTACTCAAGCTCGTTGAATATGATTTAAATTCCTAGAACATGAACTCCTTGAAAGCTAAACCTGTTTGTCCTCTGCATCCCAGATCTCAATCCCTCACAGGCATTTGATGGATGTTTGAGAAACAAAGGAAGGAAGGAAAAAAGGAAAGGAAGATGGAAGGATGGAGGGAGGAGGAAGGGCTGAATAAATATTCCTATACTGGTATTTTGTGTGTGAGAATTATCTCCTATCTAGATTTCAAGCATTCTGAAATGCCCTGGCCCCCAGAAATCATCCTACAATGTCCAATCAAAGGATGTGCCTATGGATGGATTGAAGAAGGGAAGGAAGTAGTGGTGAAAGGGTGTATGAATACATGGAGGGGTGGATGGATGGATGATGGGTGAATGAATGATGGGTGATGGATGGATGGAGGATGGATGGATGGATTGATGGATGGATGGATGATGGGTGAATGAATGATGGGTGATGGATGGATGGATGGATGGATAGATGGATGGATGATGGGTGAATGGATAATGGGTGAATGATGGGTGATGGATGGATGGATGGATGGATGATGGATGGATGGATGGGTGGATGGATGGATGATGGGTGAATGGATGATGGATGGATGGATGGATGGATGAATGATGGGTGAATGGATGAGGATGGATGGATGATGGGTGATGGATGGATAGAAGGAAGGATGGATGTATGGTGGATGGAGGATGGATGGAAGGAAGGTTGGATGGATGGATAGATGGTAGATGGATGGAAGGATGGATGGATAGATGGTGGATGGATGGGTGGAGGGATGGATAGATGGATGGATGGGTGGATGATGGATGATAGATGGACTGATGGATGGATGGTTGAAGTAATGAATGGGGAGAGGAAGAGTGGATGGATGTGTGGGCAGATAGATAGAGGGAGGGATAGATGAATGACACACTCATCAACACTAGGAACTGCCCAAGTTCCTTATGACCCTGTTGAGTACCAAGCTTCCTCTTATCTGGCAGGTGTGCCATAAACACTCCCAGGCAACTGCTCATTCATCTCTGATAACGCATTCCTTGGGTTGATTACCAACTCCCTGAGATGTTTCCCCACCCACCCACCCATCATACACAGTTGTCCACACAGTGGAGGAAACAGCCACTAGGGACTGGCTGACTGTCACTGGCCTGGATTCTGCCCATACCTCAGCAACATCCCTCACAACCACCCACCTGACACCAGTCAATGAACATCTGAACTTTGCCCCTCACCCAGATTTGGCTCCTCTCTCCAAAAACCCCTTGAGTAATGCTCTGCCCTTACAGAACTGACCTCATTCCTCTTGTGTTGTTTCACCCCTCCTTCGGCACACATTTCCTACACATGGCCGCCTGCCAGACTCAGGGACAGTGAGCCTACCCTCAAAGAGCTCACAGCCCAGAGCAGCAACAGACACACAAATAACAAGTCACAATTACACCAGGAGCCATAGACACCACAGAGGAGGCCCCTCACTCAACAGTGAGAATGAGAGGAAATCCAGAAGCCTTCCTAGAGAAGATGCCTCTGCACTGAATCTTCAAACACGAGATTGGGAAGCATCTATTTTCTCACCATCAAGTACGACGCTCCCTGTGGGTTTTTTGTAGGTGCCCAAGTTGAGGAGGATCCCCTCTATTCCTATATTGTGTAAAGCTGTTATCATGAGTGGGTGTTGGATTCTGTCAGATGCTTTTTCTGCACCTCTACATATGATCATATGATCTTTCTTCTCTAGTCTGTTGATGCGATGGAGTACATTAATTGATTGTCAAATGTTGATCCAGCCTTGCATGTCTGGGATAAATCCCACTTGTTCATGACCCCTGTATATTCTTTTCATACAGAGTTGGGTTTGATTTGCTAATATTTTGTTGAGGATTTTTGCAACTATGTTGATAGGAAATAGAGTTTTCTTTTCTTGTAATGCCTTTGTCATGGCAGTAGGAAAATGTGGCCTCACAGAATAAGTTATGAGGTGTTCTCTCTGCTTCTATTTTCCGGAACAGATTGTAGAGAATTGGTACCATTTCTTCCTTAAATGTTTGCTAGAATCCACCAGTGAAGTCATCTGGGCCTGATGCTCTCTGTTTTGGAAGGTTATAGATTTTTGATTTAATTTCTTTAATACTTATAGACCTATTCAGATTGTCTATTTCTCCTGTGTGCCTTTTGGTAAAATCTGTCTTTCAAGGAATTGGCCTATTTCATCTAAGTTATCAAATTTGTGGCATGGGGTTCTTCATAAAATTCCTTTATTATCCTTTTAATGTGTATAGGATCTGTAGTGATGAACCACCTTTCTGATATTAGTAACTTGTGTATTCTCTCTCTCTTTTTCTTAGTTGGCCTGGCTAAAGGCTTATCAATTCTATTAATCTTTTCCAAGAACCCACTTTTAGTTTCATTGGTTTTCTCTATTATTTTTCTATTTCCAGTTTCATTAACTTCTCTGTTTGTTTGTTTTTTCTGTAAAGATTTTATTTTTTAAGCAATCTCTACACCCAACATGGGGCTCAAACTCATGACCCCAAGATCAAGAGTTGCATACTCCAGCAACTGAGCCAGCCAGCAGGAACCCTTCTGCTCTGGCTTTTGTTTGTTTTCTTCTGCTTACTTTGGATTTAATTTGCTCTTCTTTTTCTAATTTCCCAAGGTGAGAGCTTAATTATTGATTTTAGATCTTCTTTCTTTTCTAGAATGTGCATTCTTCTATAAATTTCCCTCTAAATACTGCTTTTGCTATATCCTATCAATTCTGATCATTTGTATTTCCACTTTCATTTAGTTCAAAATATTTTTAAATTTCTCTTGAAACTTCTCTTTGACCTATGGTGTTATTTATTCCACAAATATCTGGGGACTTCCCAGTTATCTTTCTCTTACTGATTTCTAGTTTAATTCCTAGCATTAAGAAGTTACTAAGTGCATTATGTTGGATTGATTTCTAAGTTTAAATCTTGTGTTCTAAGAGCAAACTTTGTGTGATTCTAGGCTTTTGTTAAGGTGCTTTCCATGGCCCAGACTGTGGTCCATCTTGGTGAATGTTCCATGTAAGCTTGAGAAGAATGTGTGTTCTGTTATTGTGGGATGAAGTGGTCTACAGATGTCACTTATATCCAGTTGATTGGTGGTGTTGTTGAGCTCAATTATACATTTACAACTTTCTGCCTGCTGGTTCTGTCCACTTCTGGTAGAGGTTGTGGCTGTCTCCAACTATAACAGTGGACTGGTCTGTTTCTCCTTTCAGTGCTGTCAGGTTTTGCCTTATATATTTTCACTCTCTGTTGTTAGGCACATACATGTCTACGTTTGCTGGCACGTCAGGCAGCCAAGGAAGGGAAGGCATTCTACGGAGAGGCAACAGGAAGAGCAAAGGTCCAAAAGTGTGGCAGGGCAGGCACAAGGGGTGGGCAATAAGGGAAGTGAGGTTCAGACCAGTTGGGCAAACCCAGCAAGGGGTGTCTTGGCCTTTCCATCCCCAGGAGGCACATGGAGCTGTGCAGGGGGCTCAGACCACTGGGCGGTAAGACTCGCCTGAAGAGGCTTGGCAGACGGGTACTAGACCCCACATCCTGGTGTCCACACCTTTGTGTGGCCTCCTCCCCTTGAGTGTGGGTGAGACCTGTGACATGCTTCTAACCCAGAAAATATGGTAAGAGTGGTGGGTATACATGGCTTTGTGCACATGGTTGCATTATGTTGGGCTGTCTTCCCATCTTCCTGGGTTGCTCTCTCCTTGGCTGAGGGAAGCAGCCACACTGGGGAGCACCGCATGCTGGGACCAAGGGGCAGCCTCTGGCCAACAGCCAGCAAGAAGCTGGAGCCACAGTCCTACAACAGAAAGGAACAGAATGGTGCCAGCAACTTGAGTGAGCATGGAGCCAGTCCTCCCCAGCCCAGCTCCCGACAAGACCGTGGCCACGTGAGACCTGCGCAGAGGACCCAGCCAGTGTGCCTGGACCCCCACCCACAGAAACCCCGAGACAGTAAGTGTGCGTTGCCTGAGCTGCTGCCTTTGAGGCGGTTTGGTTTTACAGGAAAGGACCGCTAGCACACCCTTCGTGCAGCTGGTGTCTACGCCCAGCGCTCTAACACCATGGCCTTCGAGACATTTCAGGGGAGTCGAGGACAAGGTGGCCAAGGCCAAGGGGCACATTGCCAGGGGCTTGACACACACAGCACCAAGAGCCATCGCAGACTGCAGCCAGGCTGGCTTCTGAGACCTTGCGGGAAGGAAGTGGGCTGGGTAGAGGGTCAGGGCCATCCCTGTGAGCAGAATGACAGGCGTGGGGTCAGCAGGGATGATGGGGGTTCCCCAAGGCTGCGGTGCAGGGCTCCCCAGCCCCAGCTCGCAGCTCCCAGAACCACTTCCTGGGACAGTCAGTATAAGCATGACAGCAAACGCCATCAACAACACGATTTAATTAAAAGATAATGACAGTGAAATCAAGAAGTGTATTGTGTGGGGGTGACGGTCTCTGGTGGCCAACGGCAGCAACATAGCTCAAAGTTTGCGATAGGAATGAATCGCGATGCACATTGTTTGGGGAGAATTGCCATGGTTTTCAAATGCCTTCAAACATATCCTCCTTCCTCATCTCCGAATTTGCTCTGGCCCCGCTGCTGATCAGTTCCAGTTAAATCTGCCTTTTCTCATCAAAAGAAAATATCATGTATTTTATTTTCAATTAACTTGTGGCAATCTATTGGGAGGACTTTACCCCAATTTCTCACACTGCCTGGAGCCGAGAAGAGTGGCCCCACCAGGCCTGGCCTTCACCTGCTGGGGCGCACACCTGACTCTGGGCTGGGGAAGCTGTGTGCATGGGCGGGGGCGGGGGGCATCATCACCTTGTATTGTATGGATGGAAGTTTCTGGGATTTGTCTCGCATAACCGACCACCCCGACCCGCACGAGTGCAGACTAAGGAATGTTGTGTGTGAGACTCGTGCTGCATGAGCGACCTCGGGAGCCTGGTTGGTGGACATTACCTGGCCTCCAGGTCAGAACGGGCCCTTCTGGTCTGGATGCCAAGAGCCTTGCATCCCCTGCTGCTCCAGCGGGGCTGGCCCCCCCGGAACAGAGTGTGGGAGGGAGGCGAGCACACCTAGCCCAGGCTCCTGGAAGAGGCAAAGACATGATAACACGGAAATGCAGCTCGCTCCAAACTGCACGTAGGTGAACAAATGTTTAACTTCAGACCCCATCATGTGCCCTATAAACACGGCCCTGATGGGGATGGTCAGTGGGAAGTCTCAGCTGAGGGGAGGACGCTCCGCCCCTGCCCCTCCACCGGGACTCCAGCGGCTGTCTCCCCGGGGCTTCCCCAGCTGGTGAGGTTGGATGTTGCAAGCGCTCGAGTCGACGTAACTTTGTCCTACCCTCCTTTACGCTTACTCTTGCCCTCACCTATGTGCAGATCTCCCTTTTCTTCTTTTGTTTCTGTTAGATTTTTATAAGATCAATAAAGTGGTTTTTCCCCTTCAAACTGAGGGTACAGCTGCTGTGAATCCTTTCTTCAGAACACACCTGAAACCCCGACCCCTGCTCCGCCCTCCAAGCCGTCCTGCAGAGCCCCCCAGGCACAGGGCGGCCCCCACAACCTGCGCGGACCTCCTGGAGCCCCGCCCTTCCACACACCTGTCCCTAACCTGCCCCGCCCACCGTCTCCACCCCATGGGCAGCAGCCCCCAGGGGCGCCCACCCCCCTGCCCTCTGCAGCCGGCTCTTCACAGCCACGCCCCCCCCCAGAACTCAGGTGGTGTCGCCCTGCTCGGACCCCAGCAGGTGAATGCCCAGCCTCACAGCATGACCGTCCCCGCCAGCCCCACGGCCCCTCCGCTCAGTGCTCCGAGACATCCCCGCCTGGGGTCTCCGCACCTGCCTGCCGCCGGCCCAAGCCCAGCCACCGAATGTGCAGAGCCCCGTGCACAGTGAGAAGGACCCCTGTCCGAACATCACAGACTCCCGAGATGCCGGCCCCGTAGCCCCACCCCTTGCCGTCTGCTCCGCCCTCACGCGGTTCCTGCCTGCGTCGTCTGCGCCCCTCTGCGCTGGGGGCCGCCGCCGCTGCAGCCTGGCGCCTCGGACTGGCCTCTCGTGCCGCTCGTCCGGCCGCATCGCAACATCCGCGCGGGCGGCGCCGGATGCGCGACCGCCCCAGCCAGCGTGGGGCCCCACACACCTGTCCCGGTGGCCCCGCCGGCCTTCCCGGAGGGGCTCCTCCCCCCGAGCCCGCCTCCGTGCCCTTCCGGCTCTCCGCCCGGGAGCTTCCCCGTGCTGCGCGCGCTGTAGACACTTCCTCCAGGCAGCCTGCCCCGCACACTTGCGATTCCGTCATTGCCGATTTTGGCTCTCGCCCAGCTCTTGCCTGGGAGGGGGCAGAGGGGTCTGGCCTTTCGTCCTCCCCATCCGCGGTCCTGATGCAGAGCCTGGCACACAGCAGGTCGCAGGAAACGTGCCCGTGTCGATGCGTGAAGGAGCGAGCGAGGGAGGGGATGGGGATGAGCAAGGGGGTCTCAGGATACAGGAGACTCGAGAAGCAGCCGGGGTTGGGGGAGGGAGGAACCAGAGCTCCCCGGGTGGGAGCCGGGGAGGGGGGCGGGACTGTGCGGCCTCGGGTCCTGCACAAAGCCCAGGGCGGGCAGGCGTGGAGTGTGGGCGGGGCGCAGAGGTTGCCCATGGCCCAGCTGCCCCCAGACCCGGAACGTGGGGGGGGCGCTGTCTCTTTGGGGGAGGGGAGACAGCCTCACTCAGCCCCCAAGGAAGGGCAGAGAGAGCCTGGGATCTGGCCGGCTGGTCCGGGAAACAATGAGGGGCGTCCCCAGCATCCGGGGTGACCAGTGCTCCCCAGCAGCTCTCCTCCCGCACCGACCGCCTGGCCCGGCCTGACCGGGAGCTCACTTCTCACAGCCGCGCGGGGAGGTCGCCGCCAGGAGAGGCACAAGAAAGAGCAGCAGAGGAAATACGGATTCGGAAGAAAAGACGGACCTGCCGTCACCCGCAAGTAAGCGAGTTTGCACAGAAAACCAAAACATCGATTCACTGTCAGAATGAGTAAGAGTTCAGAGGCTTCTAAACTCAGGAAACATCTAGAAAATGTAATAGAAGGTAGGATACTGTCTTTCTGGAACCGTCCCCAAAACTAAGAGGGACCGAGGACCGACCGGCGTGGCCCTGAGGGAGTGGCCTCTGACACGGCGCGCGTGGGGCTGGACCGGCGGCTCCCTTCTAACAGACAACACGGCGGAGGGACGTGACGTCACTCCCACGAGGAGGTCACCAAACACCAGGGTCCCCGAGCAGTGACTTCAGCCCGCAAGCCCCGCTCTGCTTTGGGACACGGAGAACCAATACCGTAGCTCCAACTGTTAAGGCCTTCTCCGTTGCTGTTGGAGGAACTGAAGGGCTCCCGCCTCCAGACACCGCCCCTCTGCAGCTCTGGCTCCCAGACCCGGCCTGTCCACAAAACCAGGGTTGCAGCCCTCACCCCAAGGGGAGGCGGGCAGCCCCCGGGACCAGGCTCGGGCAGCAAGGGACTAAGTCACCATCACTGGGCACCTGCCCCCCACCCTGGATGGGGTGCTGGATCGTACCCCGGCCCCCTGGCCCCCAGAACCCCCGGACGGCCCAGGCCTCGCTGCAGGTGAACACACCTGGAGCCCAAGCTGGCCTCCAGGCACGTAGGAGGGCCCGGCTAAATACCAGCTGGGCACAGGGGCTCCTGGAGCCGGGGTGGGCAGCAGCCCCTAGGAGCCCCAGATCCAGCACCACACCCCACCGCTCTGAGCCCCCCTGGGAGGCTCTGAGCTGTTTAATATTCACAAAGGCCAATGGAGAGAGCAGCTGAAACCATCCCGGTTGGAGGCAGCGACTCACTTGGTGCATCGGCAAAATCGAAGCATCTGCTACGTAGAAATTAAAACAAATGTGCTGTTTCTCTAAGGGACACTCAGCTGTTCCAGGTTGCAGCCAACAGATCATATATTGTGATTTATGTGCAGAACGCTTGTGTTCGCATCGAATGCAGACTCACTAATAAACACCAAGAGGACGTGGCGGATGGTCAGAGGCCTGGGCCGCGTGGCAGGGCCGCTCCTCAGCGGTGTGGGGCGCGGAGGGTCTGTCCTGGGGGCGGTAGAGGGAGTGGGGCTGGAGCATCCTTGGAAGCAGAGCCCCTAGGCCCCGGGGATGGTGTGGCACAGGGGGCTGAGGGGCCCCCAGGGGCCAGGGTTGAGCATTTTCTTCTGTTTAGAGCCATTTGTATTTTCTTTTCTGTGACGTGAGTCCACAGTTTGCCCATTTTTTTCTATCCTATCGTCGGTCTCTTTAGAGATGACTTACTTGTAAGGGCGCCTGGTGGCGCAGCCTGCTGAGCGTCCAACTCTTGATTTCGGCTCAGGTCATGATCTCGGGGTCGGGGGATCGAGCCCCACGAGATCGAGCCCTGTGCTCAGCTCAGAGTCTGCTTGGGACTCTTCTCCCTCTGCCCCTGCCCCTCCCCTGCCAAATAAATAAATCTTTTAAAAAAAAGATGACTAGTAAAACTTTGTATGTTAAGGAAAGCCCTTTTCTATGGTTTGAGTTGCAAATACCCTCAATCGTCTTTTGACACTGTAACAGATTTGGGGGGCCATGCATGCACAAACTTTTTAATTTTACATTGTTAAATATATTACTATTTTCTTTTATAGTTTCAAGTACAGTCATATTTTAAAAGATCAACCCCACTCCATGGTTATAAATGATCATTTCATGATTTTTTTCTGTAATTTTAATTATTTCACTTTGACCCATCTGAAATTTACCTGCTGTAAAGAAAAATAACTGTGGCCTTAAAAGGGTATAAATGTATGTTTCTATCACAAAAAGAAAACAAATCCTGATAGCCAAAAGCCTGACACCCCACACGGGGCACCCCTCTCACGTCACCTTAGTAACAAGGAAACGAACAGCTGATCCCAGGAGCAGGACAGGCCCGGGGCTGACTCTCTGACACATTTTTTTCTATTTCATAGAACACCTCAAGAAAGAAAGAAGAGAAGCCACAGCCCACACGCGCCCAGGACCCCTTGGTGCTCGACCGAAGCGGGCAGTGGGGTCCACGAGGTCCCACAGGGGGCCCCCCCGCCCTGGGCAGCTGGGTCACCACCGGCCCCGCCCAACCCCAGGTTTGGGCCAAAGCACAGCCATGTCCGGTGCGGGGCCAGCAGTGAGCTCGGCGCTGAATGCGCGTCCCAGGAGCGGCCCCCCGGAGATCAAGGGGGCCCGGTCCTCCGCCTGACCAACCACCCCGCCCACCTGGGATCGAGGAGGCTCCCCTCCCAGGAGGCTGAAATCCTAGGCAAACAGGGACCAGCTGGTCCCCCTTCTGGTGGATGCAGAGTGGGCTGCCCCCAGGTGACCCAGCAGAGCCCCAAGGGGACAGCATGTACCAGCCCCAGCGGGGGCCGACAGGTGCCCCCCCGCCTGCATCTCCCTCTCACCTTCCTCAGACGCACCCCTGACCCCAGCCCTGAGCCCTGAGCCCTCGGGGGGCCAGGCTAGCTTCTAAAGAACCCTGAGACCAGCCCCTGGGGGTTCCGGTGCGGGTGGGGATCTGGGGCAGGGCCGTGTGGGAACTCTGCACCCCTGCAACCTGTCCCAGGTGACCGGTAACGCGCTAGGAAGCACACGCTCCGGTGGCCGCCGCTAACGGAAAGCTCAGTCTGCTCGGCCTCCAGCAGCACCTCCTTCCAACCTTCCGTATGACCGTGACCGGGTGGGAGGGGCCGCCAGCAGCCACCCGGCGCCAGGAGGAGGGCTGCCGGGTCGCTGCCCCAGCCGGAGGCCCACGGGCAAACCCAGCTCCTTGCCGGACCGAGCCTGCGCCCGGCCCACAGCGGCAGCCCCAGCAGCAGGCCCCCCGCAAGGGCGGGCGCTCCTGGCAGAAGCACGGCACATACAAAGCGTCCGTCAGACACAGGACAAGCTATCAAAGGAAGACGTTTTATTTTCAAGTTTCTATGGAGATGTTACAAACAATGGAGACTGAAGGGAGGAAAAAAACATTTAAAAAATTTTAAAACTACCAGTTTAAAATAAAAATATGATTAGGTAAAATAATAAATAATGCCATCCCATGACAACTTTAAGATGAAGGCATGTCGAGTGCCTCGATGAGCTGGCGGGGACAGGCTGCCGCGAGCCCGCCCAGCGCCCCAGTGAGGGAGGAATGAAGTGGCCACACCGTCCAAATCTTGACTTTATTTTTTAATATAAAAACCGCATTTTTGGAAACCCACCCTACCTTTTCCCCTAACATAATGCTTTACCTCTTAAAAATAAAAATAAAGTACTAATTCTATATACATCACATGTACCATACAAAAATGTATCCAAAGTTTCTATTGCTACCAAAGTGTTCTAAATTAAAACAAGTTACAGAAAGCCCCTCATTGTAAACAGAAGATTACAAGTTACAAAATCAAAGAACACACAGCCAGAGTCATTTACACAACAACCAACACATCCGGCTCCCAAAGCAAGTTGAATTTTTATGTGCCTGTATAAAAATGCATATCAATATACTTCTGCAAATTTATTTTTCATTATAAAGCAAATGAATACACTTTCTACAATAAATAATCCGCTGGGAGGCACACCCGTGGAAGGCTAGGGCAGGCGGGCGGAGGCTGGAGGCGGACGAGGACGGTGAGGACAGCGACACCCAGAGGAAGCGCCTGCCCCGGCCCTCACGGGGGGCGGCGGAGTGTTTTTGGTGATTTGCAAGTGATGTACACAGCATAAATTTATTCTCCACCTCTTTCCACAAAGTACCATCAAAATAATGTCATTTTCTTTCTTAAAATACACATTTGTCATCGTAAATTTACATCCCGTCTTATTAAATAGTGGTACTCCGTGTAAAGAGTATGATTTACAAAATTATTAAACATTCAAAAGTCTTTAAAAAAAAGCTACAGATCAATGAAAGTGACACGAGCAGCACCCTCCGGCCTGATCTGCGGCAGGCACAGACGAGTTCGGAAGAGCACCCACGCCGTTCACAGAGCGCCCAGACGGGGATGGTTTCACAGAGAACTTGGAAACAAAACCTGCCCTCCCCAGGGGAGGAAGAACGAAAGAACCAGGCCTAGAAATCAGAATAAGTTAAGTCTGGAACAATATACACGCATGTACAGCTTATCCACACTATGGACAAGGCCACGGGAAGGCGGGCAGGTCAGTCGATGTCACTGAGGTCGCTGGTGGGCTCCCCGTGCACGCGGCTCAGGTGGCTCATGGCACGGTCGAAGGCGACCCTCACGGCCTTCCTGATGCTGGAGTTCCGCCCCTCCATCATCTTCAGTTTGTCTATGGTCTCGTCCATGCCCAGGGGGACCATTTTGGACTTGGGGAGCCATTGCCTTTTTAAGAGAGGAAAGAGGGGAACAGTAAGAACTGGCCACACGGCCACCTAGCAGCTCCAAGACCCCCGGCCGGCAGGGCCACGCGGCAGCCACCAGCGCTCAGCTCCAGGGCCGGCCCCATCAGCCAGCCCCGACCAGCCTCGGGGCTAAGGACCGGGGGCACGGCCCGACCCTGGGAGGGCCCTGGGGGCTCAGGGAAGGTGTGAAAATCAAGTCGTCACCACGTCTCCTCCACAACACTTCCCAAGGGGCCACCGCATCCTGGAGGCTGGCGGGAGACAGGCACAACCCACCAGCCTTCCACACCTTTCCTGAGTGGCCAGGGGCACACACGCACATTCCCGGGCATACAGCCTCGCACAGCGAGCGGGGGAGGGCAGGGCCACGCCAGGAGGGGAGGGCAGGCGGACCCAGCTGTGGGGCGGCCGACCAGCTCTCGGACTGGACAAGGCGGGCACGAGCCTCCATCCACCAGGTCTGCCCAGGACCAGGTCACGGCAAGGAGAGAGGATGAGGAGTGGTCAGGGCCGCCACACAGCACGGCACACGAACCCAGGCCGGCTGCATCCCCGCGGCCGGGCCCGCAGAGCCACTCTGTGCCAAGGAGCACCTCACCGGCACAGAGAGCTTTCGGTACGGACACTGCCAAAATGCACCTCGTGAGCGCTCAGGGAGAGAGCACGGGAACCGAGCAACGTCAGGGGGGTCTCGGAGCCCAGGCCCCAGAGCACCACGTGGACCCACAGGGCCTGGTCGGCTGGCCACGCAACCCCCAGCAGGACCCAGGAGCACAGTGCCAGCCCGACAGCAAGCCCAAGGCCAGTCCCTGCACAGCCTGGGCACCTGCACTCACCAGCTTCTCTTGTTGTCAAAGAAGAGAACGAGGAACAGCTTCTCATCAGCCTTGGTCTGCATGTGCTCGCCTATCTTCAGCACGTCCAGCGGCGGGGCCGGGATGGTGACCCCATTGTGGTGGCCAGGCACACGTGGCATCTTGGGGTCGATGATCTGTCAAGGGAGGACATGTGCAGGTCACGTCTGAGGGCCCACCCGCCACGCCCCCGGAACTCTCTCCTCGGGCTCCGACTTGAGGTGGCTTTTGAAGGAACTCTCCCAACACCCTGACACCCTGCACACACGTCCCTCGGCAGGCGCTCACAGAACACCCGTCCCTACAAAGGCAGCGGACGGCCCCCGGACTCGGGGCACAGGGCCACACTGCTCAGTACCCTGGCTCCCCAAGGGGCAGCCCCACGGACCCCACAATGCACAGACCAGGGTCATGGCCCCACAGCCCACTACCCCGAGGCTCACCAGGGCCGGATAGGAGGGGTAGCCACTGCACTTGGCCCACACGACTTTCAGAGGCTCGAGAACGGAGGCCGCAGCATCCGTTGAAATCCACATGCTGTTCTGACCGACCTCTGGGCAGAGAAAGGAAGGACGCAGTGAGTCATCAGGAGGGCAGGGTGCCGAGCACGTCTGAGGAGACCCCTGCAGGAGTCCAGCGAGAGCTAGTCCCACCTGACCCCAAGCCCGGCCCAGCCAGCACCGGCCCGGCGGGCTCCTCACGCTCCGCTAGATGCTGAAATGTGGGGAACTGGCAGGCCTGCAGTCCCACATTTGGCTGCAAACGACAGACGAGCGGGCAGCCTCCAGAGTCTCATGAACAGCAAACATTTGGAACTGACTGTTCCACACAAAAATGATAAAGCGCAGGACAAAGCCAGCCCTGTTGTCCCCACAGCCCCCCTTCCCGTCGAGTGGCAGCCGTCCGGTCTGCGGGGAGCTCCCACAGACACCCTGGGATGGAGGCCAGCTCGGCCCCGCCCAGCAGAGCGGGCAGCCACATCACGGCCCGCAGAGGACGGGGCTGGACTCACCTGCGGCGATCCTGGCCGCCTTGGCATAGTTCCCGTTCTCGATGCAGGAGATCAGCTCGCTGCGGTCCTCCAGCGTGTGCCTGCGCACCAGGGCGGGCTTGCCCCGGCCACACTTGGGCGCGCTAAAACTTCAGGAGGAAAAGCAAAGCTGTGTCAGAAAGCGCCCCTTCCCCTCCGCTCCGTCTGCAGCCCGAGCCGGGCCCCGCAGAGGCCACACGGGGCAGACCGCACCCGACAAGCCAGGGCATGCAGGGCCCTGTTATAAAGGGGTCTCCGTAGGGCAGACGGGCAGGAGGCCTGCACTTGCCACCCTTCCAATCAGGGCATGACTTTGGGGGGAAAAAATGAACAGTTACGTTTCCCATTTCTGGTTAAGCTCTACGAGGCAGATAAAGAGAACCCAGGAAAGGGCCCCTGAAGAGCAGGACACACGCACCCCCGGTGGGCAGGGCGGCGGGGATAGGACAGGTGGGCGCGGGTCGGCAAGCAAGCAGGGCTGTGCCCACCTCGAGTCGCAGAGCGGGCTGCTGCTGGAAGAGATGCTGGACTCCGAGGCGCAGCGTCGTCGGGGTGCGGCTCTCCTCCCCGGGGCGCCACCCAGCTCCTGCTCGCTCCGTGCGCCCCCAAAGCCATTGGTGAGACCTACAACACAGGCACACAGGTGCCTCAGGCCCACGTGCCGGGGGCCACGCTGCACAAGAGCACTCCCCGTCCGAGGCCGCACAGCGTCGGGTCCGTCCCATGCCCCCCGCCTCCGCAGCGCAGACAACGCAGGACAGACGGGGCGCCTTCCGAGGCCAGAGCGCACTGGTCAGAACAAGGTGCTCTTCTCGGAAAAGCAAGAATGTCTGCGTGGGCTCCACGAAGGCAAAGCCAAGAGCATCCAGTTCCTCCTTCCCAGATCAAAGGACTCTCTCTGCACACGGGACGAGCCCCCGCCATGGGGGACGAACCGTGTCGGAGGAGGCCCCTCGCCACCACCACGAACAGGTTCACGCACAGGAACCTCGATGGGAACGGCAAGTCGAAGGAAACACACGCACCTCGGAAACACTCAAGACGTGAAAGCAGAAAATGCGCTCTCTTGAACTCCGACCACCCCGTGCCCCACAGCACCAGACCCACCGGGGACGCCACCCCTCCCTGGTTCTCAAACAGTCTATGTAACTGAACAAAACACAACTCATCCAGAATCATGGCAACTCTAAAAAGCCAAACCACTGCCCCCCCCCACCCCACCCCGAGAGCCCGACGCCAGAACAGGATGGGGGGCAGGGGAGGGTGACCAGGGGTGCAACAGCTAGAGGGTCGTGCACTTTTTTTCCCAAAAAGAATCACATTCCCAAGCTTAAAAAAAATGTTAAACCCAGTTCTTTAAAAGTTTTTTGGAGACGGCCAGATTACAGGGTTTTCTCATCTGCTTTACACACTTTGTACGTTCTCAGCGGCAAAGACACACGTGAAGTGAGCGCAGTGAATTGACCGTGCTGGCGGCTACGAAATAAACGCACACGCAGCGGGCGAGCTTTGCTGCTTCAGGGACGGACCACAGCAACTCGTTTTCCTGAAGTAAATTCATTAGACATCCTGCTCCGTTTCCGTGGGACTCCGCACCACAGGCTCTCAAGAGAAACGCGGTATTTTCCACTGTGGACCTAACCCACGTGCACCAGCAGTAAGCGCAGCTGGCTGGGGATGCTATACTCGTTGACGGCATTTGGGCACTTGTGGCCCATGAAGTACAGCAGCCGAGCAGAGGCCACGGGGCCGGGAGCCAGCTCCAGCCATGCTCACCGCGGGTCAGGGGAACCGGGAAGAGTAAAGTGACGCCCAGGATCCCCCCAGGAGCTGCAGAAGGCAACAGAGAGACCTCAACTCAGAGACAGCCCGCCCCACCCAGGCACATGGACAGAGGAGGGGGTCGCAGTCCCACAGGCGCACGTCCAGCACCCAACAGCAGCGAGGCCACGGAGCCACCGCGGCACCCTCGGAAGAAGCCCCAGCACATCACCCGACTGGCCCTGTGGCAACAGTCCAAGCAACAAGGACATGCAGCCACAAAGCCGCTCTGCACGGGGTCAACTTGGAGCTGGGGCCTGCTGACCCCGGATGGCCTCACTGGGCACCTGACCACCTGACCTCCAGGCACTGTCATCACTTCTGCCCGTGCCCTTCCCTGCAGAGCTGGAGCGGGCCGACCCGGGCAGGCACGCGAGGCTCCTGGGAAGAGCTCGGCCAGGGCCCCTCCCTGTCCGCAACACGCTGGGATCGCTCCGAGAAGCAAGAGAAGGCGCCCGTTCCAAGCGCCCCAGCCAAGGTCAGACTGAGGCCCGGCGTCTGTGCGGAGGCATCCGGGGAGGAAGGAGACCCAGCACCCATGTTCCCAAAACATGGCACAAGGCTTCACTTGCGACCAGGAAGGCGGCACCGAGGCCATCTGCACCTGGTACTCGGCAAGAACCACCCGAAGACGTGCTCCCCCAGGAGACGCTGGGGGGAAAGGTGAGGCTCTGTCTGAGAAAGAGCGCAAGCACAGCTTCCTCCATCTCCCGGAGAACTGAGAGGACATGCGTGTCCACAATGACGGGTTACGCACACCGTTCATCTGTTACCCAGGAAGCGTCACCAAACAGCTACTAACTAGCAGGCACCCCAGATGAACCCAGCAAGAGGAGGCTGCTGGGGCCAGAGCAGGGCCCCCCAGGCCGCCCAGCCCTCCCCAAAGTCCTCAAGGTGGCCGGTGGCCAGGGCACCAGCCTGCGCGTGCTCACCGCCTCTCTGCCCCCTCCCCGGCCCACAGGCTCCCTGTGCAGACAGACGCTTCCTGCCAGCCAGCTGCAGCTCGGGGAGCCCACAGCCCCGCCCTGGACAGCCCCCGAGGAAACCCAGGCTCTGGGGGTCTGTGCAGAGATGGGCCCGCAAGCCATTCGCACAGGATATCCGTACGGCACCTGAGCCCCTAGCCGAAACCATGTCCACACACGAACTTTTAGCAAACTACTTCAGGAAAAAATAATTTTTTCAACGCTGAACATCAAGTCAGTGAACTACAAGACACAAAAGACACGGTGGCCGCATGGAAAAGGCCGGTGCCCTCCAGCACGAGAGCCGCGCTTTCCCCCAGAGCACGCGGGACTCTGTGCCGAGGCCCCGTCCCACCTCACGAGGACCTCCTTCTCTGCCCCCACAGGCACGACACCTCGAGCCAAGAGGCGCCTGGCCCAGCCACTCCCCGGCCACGTGGGGAGGGGTGTCCCAAGGGGCCTCCTGAGACGGCCGGTCAACAGTGTCAGAGCAAAGCCCTCGAGAAAGCTTCCTGAAGCTGCGAGCTCCACGGGGAACAGCTCACAGCTCCCAGGTGGCGAGAAGACCCTGATTCCCCCCCCCCCACCCCCGGGGGGCAAGGCCCACACCTGCCACACCCTCGCTGCTCCTTAAGGAACCTCCTGACTGGTGCCCGGCAAGAGGCAGAGAAGCAGGGTGGGCCGCGCTCACCGCCGTCCACCATGGGCCACATGGGGTGGACACCAGTGCTCGGCCTGCCACCACCCAGGCTGCTGCCCAGCTCCCCAAACATGACGATCCAGGGTGTGACGCGGGGCTAGCCTCAGAGGCCAGTGGGCACAGAGACTGCACTCAGCCTCTTGAAGTGCTGGGACCACCCGTTCCTTTGTTTATACGTTTTTATTTGTACTAGGCGGTAGAACTGCATTTTTTGTGTGCGTTTTCCAACCTTTTCATAAAAACACAGCAAGTAAAATCCCAACCACCCTGCTTTGGCCTAGACCGGCTCCCCGAAGCAGTGGCAGCAGGCAGGGAAGGCCCCCACGGGGTGCGTCCAGGCCCCACCCGGCAGGACCCCGCGCATGCAGCAGGCATTCGGCACGGTGCGCAGAGACAGAGCCGCCCAGCTCGCTCAGGACTCCCCGGGGCCGGCCGGCAGGAAGGGACACACGAGGGGAGAAGGGAGACCAGGTAGAAACCCAGGAAAGAAAGATGCTGACAAGCGAGGGGACGCATCAGTGTTCACGCGTCTTCCGGCTGTGCCGCGCCCCGCGCCCGACCCGGAACAGTTCTGCGCCTGCTAAAAGCGGCCCACGTAAGTCATCGGTGGGGGCCGCAGGCTCTCTGCGCCACCTGGCTCTAAAGCTGCCCTCGGCATCGTTCACACCTACCCACGGGGTCGGGACGGGCTGAGGAGGCGTCCTGCCAGCGGCAGCCAGCTCGAGGAGGGGCACCGGGCAGCTCTCCAGCACCTGCGCCGTTCCTCCCGTGGGCATCTGGCTCGGACTTACAGAAGGGGGTGGGCGGGGTGGGGCCCGTGTCCTCCACGTGCCGTTTGTGTTTTTGTTTGGAATATGGCTGAACGGATGCTCCCAGCGTCCTCCACAACAATTACATGAAACACAAGGATGCTGTGATCCTTCTGCGCTCCAGAACCACCGCTTAGCAGAGCTCCCGTCCAAGTTGAGTAAGAGAAAACAATTAGGATCCAAAGAGTGAGCTACCCAGCGTGTTAGTAGTTAAACTGAGAACCTGGAAAACAGCGAAAAAGCCATTTAGTCTGACTAGGGGCGCCGCCAGACCAGCCTCCGCCCTGAGCAGCCTGAGGACGAACACGACTCCCTCTCTGTGTCTCTGTGTCTGTCTCTCTCTGTTTCTGCATGTCTGTCTCTGTCTCTCACACACACGCACGCGCGCGCGCAGCAGGAGCCTCAAAAGCAGAGACCAGGAGCACAGAGGTTCCGGCCCAGCTGTTCGTTATGGGAAACAGACGAGCGTCGCGGAAGGAGGAAGCGAGACAGAGCGCGGGCTCCAGGTGGCGTGGCACCGGGAAGAGCAGGGTCAGGGACTCTAACCCTGGCCCACTGGCGCTTCCCACAGCTCACGAGCAGGGAGGGCCCCCAGGGGCCGAGCGTCTCCAAATGAACGATCTGTTTTCACTCTAACTTGGAAATCTTGCAGCGTGCGGTGGGACGCCAGAAAACCCCCTACAAGGCAGAGCACACGGATGAATCTTTGGAAAAAGTGGAAGGCTCAGAACAGTTCAAGTCGTCAGATGGCGAAGACCGCCCCTCGGAGCGAGCGATCCAGGGCGTGCAGAGAGCACCAGGAGGCTGAGGTGAGGTGGAGCCAGAAATGGGAGCCGGGACGGGCAGCAGGAGGCGGCGCGGCCCTCCGCCTGAGTGCTGAGCAGATCCTAGTGCTACTCAGACTCCCGGGCCGCTCAGGACGGCGTTAGGACTCATCATGCATCCACTGAATCTACTGCCACTCTGGAACAAGAAAGCAAACACCCCCATGTCAGTCAGGCTCCTCCAGACGCACACCGCGGCCCGCTCACGGAAGCTCCTGCAGGACTCCGTCAGCACCAGAAACCTGCAAGACCCTCCACTCGCTGCACACAAGTGGGAGGAGGGGGACATTGTTTCCTACAAGGGCAAGGGTGCCCGAGGCCCCTAAAAGCGTGGCCACCAGGCTGCTGGTGGAGCCTGCCCGACGGTGGGAGGCCCAGGGGCGGCATCGGCTACGGCAGGACCCACCTGGCCGGGTGAGGGCCACCGCCGGGCCCCAGGGACCCCTCCTCTGATACCAGCTCTGTGGCGCACCCGCACCTCGGTCGGAGGCTCTGGCCCGGGGCCTGGAGCCTTGAACAACGTCCACGCAGCTACGCCCACGGCACGACACGCTGCGCTCACTCCTCGTGCGGTGACCGGGCCTCGGCGCGCACACACAACACGCACAGTCCTTCCCCAAGCCCGGCTAAGACAGAGGGCAGCGCGGTCTCGGGAGGCTCGCAAGCGCTGAAGCGAGCTCCGTCTGCAGCCTATGAACCCCCCCGCGCAGCTTCACGTTACTCGGAAACAAGAAAGAGGCTTTAACCCATCAAAACAGAAGCACGAGAACAGAGAATTTCTATAAAATTAAGTGAACGTACAAAAAAGTTTTCCACACGCTACAGTACAATCCAGAGGAAATTATCGGGGCAACAAAAGGGATCGCGCGTTAGCTGCGGTGCAGGGAGCGCACCCCCGCGAGAAGGCCGCCCCGACGAAACGCGCTCCCGTGTGTCGCCGCGACAGGTGGACCCGCGGCGAGAACCCAGAGGACGCACACGTCCGGCCGCGATCGGGAACGACGAGCGCTCGTGCTGCCTGGCGGCTCTCGCCCGGAGCTGAGGAACAGGCGGCCTCCCGCGAGCCCCGCTCGGCGCGCGCGCCGCCACCCCGCTGCTGCCCCCGCCCCCGCGCGTGTTCGGGAGCCTCGAGCACAGGATTACTTCAGCGGCTGCCGGACAGGACGTCACCTCGTCCCGCAGCCAGGGCCACGCAGGACGGCGAAGGACCGTCACAACGCCCTCGGTCGAGGGCGCCACGTGGCGCCGCAGCCCCCGGCCCCCGGCCCCCCGCGATGGCGCCGCCTCCAAAGGAACGCCGCCGCGGCCCCCGGCCCGTCCACTGCCACCCGCAGCTGGGCCAGCGCCCGGCAGCCGGCAGCCGGCAGCCCTGGAGGAGAGAGAACGCGGCGCCGCGTGGCATTTACCTGTGTCCAGGCGCTTTCCCGGGGACCCCTCCTCCACCTCAGAGTCGCCGCAGGTGCTCCGCGACCTTTTTCTTGGCTGCAGAAGAGTCTCCAACCTCGGAAGGACTACAGACAAAAAGGTTTTGGTCCCTAGCTGAGGAGAAGTTGGCTGGGTTTCAGTGTTCTTGGCAGACTTTGGGGGGCTTACACTTTTCGATTTGCAGAAGAGAACAGAGGTGCGTCTGTTTACATCGCTTGCTGGCTCCGCCACCGCGGAGGCCGCCGCCGCCGGCGCATCGCCAATACTGGCGAGGGTGGGCTCTGGAGGGTGTCCGATTACCAGTGCGCTCTGAGTGCAAGTGCTATGTGATTCATTATCAAATGTGACTCTTTTGAATAGTTTACTCTGCTCTGGGTTGAGTTCTACTGGGTTGAGGGTTGGTGGTTCTGAATTAGTCTCCGAGTTTGAAGGAAGAGGTAATGCATCTGATGGTTCAAGTTTAGGGGGAGATTTATCTCCTGAAAAAATTATAAATAAAGTGATTTTTGAAAACTGATAATTATAAAATCTATTATAAAACTTACTATAAATGTGAAGTCCACCAAAATACTAATTCAATTAAGGAAACAAAGCATCACACATACTGTCTGCAAGCAGTGAGGGGCCGCAGCAGCCCGGGCCCGGGGCCGTCGGGGACACTGTGCGCACTTCCCTAACACCAAAGACTGAGGTGGCCTGGCGCCCGGGCTCCAGGTGCGCAGGGGTATCAAGTTACTCTCCGACGACTGTCGAGGATTTCCTCCACATTCGCCAATATTAACACATCATTCCAGTTCATGACAACGTCTGCAATCAACCATTCACTTACCTTGAGGAAGAAAAATATTTCACATAACTAGGGGGCTAACCGGGCATTCCCACACAGTCCTGACCTGGGCCACACGGTCAGCAAGCAGGACACGAGCATGTAAATCTGACTTCTGACCAGGGTGTTCTAGGTTGATGGTAAGGCCCATCTGATGAGTGGCGGGTGGCTGTGACTGTCTCACGGGAGCAGGAAAGCCTCCCACTCGGTTCTCCACCACCCTCTATGCCACGCTCTGAAATGTTATAACGTAGATTCTTTTTCTCGAACCTGACTTTAAAAATAAAAACAGTCTTTGGAAGCAGACTATCTTTGCCTCATTTAAAAGGCTTCTTAAAACTATTAACGTAAAAACAAGACGTCTGAAGACCCGCGGAACAGAGCTCTATCCCAGTGCCCAGAGAGGAGGTCCTCCAGGGACCAAGCGGGCTGGCTGCGCGAGGGTGCAGCCCTCGGGGACAAGCCACTGCTTTGGGCTCCAAGACATGTGATGTAAAACCAAGAATAACAACTGAAAGGACCCTAAGTGGTATATAGATCCCAAGTACAGTTCTTGTTTTATTAAATCTGCAAACTGCCCCAAAACTGCGTAAAAATACCTAAGAAGGTAGTATTTTAAATCCGGTCGTTTTGAAAGTGGAAAGCTGCACAGCTCCTGGGTCCCACTTACATCTCAGAGCAAATAAATGTCCTGAGAATCCTCCCTAAGGAACACGAGAAGGAGCCAAGCAAGGCTCAAGCCGCCGGACCGGCGGTGGCTCTGCTCGTCCCAGACACAGCCCTGCTTGGCAATGCCCCTCGATGCTGGACACAACACGTCACAGGGGACCCAAACCCCGAGGGAGGGTTTCCTCAGCAGAAGGCCGCGTGAGAGTCTGCGGCAGATGGGACCCAAGTCCTCCCGCGCCCACGCCCCCTGCACGGCTGCACCGCCTCAGTGGACCGTCCAGCATCCGTGACGCGGGAACACCGAACCGCGAACCACACTGACTGACACGGGGCAGAGTTCTTCCTGCCCGCCCCTTCAAGTCCCTAACGGGTTTAGGAAAATAACATTCACAAACCACCCAGGGAGACTGAGCAAATGAAAACTGGAGAGCACGAGAGATGCTGCTGCTGGGAAGCTTTTCCAAGAACCCCGAGGCCGGGCAGGCACTCGCATCCGCAGCCCGCGTGTAAGGAACCACCGCTACCCCTTCCCCGAGCACGGGCCTCAGTTCGCCCCCTGCCTCTTGCCCTCGCCTCTGGCCTCCCCCTCGGGCCCCCACGCCGGGCTCCCATCCTGACCACTGCACCAGGAGTCCTGCCGCAATCCCTGCGGCCAGCGTGGGGTCGCAGCCGTGGCCAGCAGTCCGCCTCCCTCTTAGCCAGGTGGGCCTCAGCAACAGCAGGCAGCGGCCGCTGGAGCCCGAGGGAGCCCCTCCCTCCAAGGCTCTCCCGAGCCCCCTCCTCACATGCCCCGTCCACGCTCCCACCTCAGACTCCTGTCCTGGCTCAGCCCCCCAAGCCTGCCCATCCCTGTCTGGGCAGCCGGCTGCCAAGGCGCCCACATCCCCGGCCAGGTACACAAGGCCCTGGACCACCAAGGTCCACGCACAGCTTCTCCTACGTTTCATGCTCAGCCCACAGAGCGCTTTCTCCTGCCCTCACGGCCTTCGCCAGGCACGAAGATGAAGACGTCATCAGAGGGGCCTCCCAACCCCTCCTTCTACCCAAAGGTGGCCTACGGCACAGCCACAGCCGCTCTGCCTGTCCAACGTCCCCACTCTGCGGTCGGCCTGGGCAGCTCACTGGAAGCATTTCTGAGGCATGAAGGGGCGGGAGGATGCGGGCTACTCAGGTGACCAGGTGCAAACCACGGCCACCACCAGCTGCCACACCACAGGGGCTGCTGGAGCCCTGGGCCTCGCTCTCCTCATCCATGAGAAGAGAAAAGAACAGGGCGCCTGGGGGGCTCAGTCATTAAGCGTCTGCCTTCGGCTCAGGTCATGATCCCAGGGTCCTGGGATCGAGCCCCGCATCGGGCTCCCTGCTTGGCGGGAAGCCTGCTTCTCCCTCTCCCACTGCCCCTGCTTGTGTTCCCTCTCTTGCTGTCTCTCTCTCTCTGTCAAATAAATAAATAAAATCTTTTAAAAAAAAGAGAGAGAGAGAAAAGAGCGCCTGTGCCTGGTGAACCCCGTGGCTGCGCCACTGGGCCCGTCAGCCGGCAGCCCCCTGCTGCCCGGCCCTTCAGGGCAGACGTGCCCGGTCAGGACCCTGAGCTGAGACCACACTAGAAGTTAATACGCAAATGTGAACGTTCTCGTGAGAAGTCACTGGCTGCTAAGAATCGTGTCATTTAAGTGCATATGAGAAATGCTCTGTTACATCAAAGCCCAAAATTCCACTTCCTCACAAGAGCGACACGGTTCCCCATAAAGAATCTGAAACTAGCTCCTCTGGAAAATCCAAGAGGCAGTTCCATCTGCAGATCAGCCGCTCGCCAACTACACCGAGCGAATGCGTCCACAGCAAAGCCACAGAGAACCTGGGCAGGCTCCAGCATGAGGCACCGGCCTCCCGTGACCGACTGCGCGCTGTCTTACCACCCCCGCCTCAGCTTCCTCCTCACAATCCTCGAAGGAGAAAACAACACCTACGCGCACTGCAGACTAGGCTACCTTCTGTAAACAAGAAACATGACAGGTCCTCTCCCGCTCCAACGGGACCAGCCAAACCACAGCTCTCGGCTGCACCGGACTACAGCAGGCCTAAGGGGGCCTGGGGGGTGCCTGAGGGAGGCTGAGAGGGTGGGGGGGCCTGAGGGAGCCTGAGGGGGCC
>NC_138373.1:159236016-159254126 GCF_054177405.1 Leptonychotes weddellii
GGGGGGGCCTGAGGGAGCCTGGGGGGGGCCCTGAGGGAAAGACAAAGGCATGGTCCTGAAACATGAGAACAGAGCTCCAAGCACGACCTAAATCCCAGTGACTGGACGGGCAAGGCCTGGCCAGTGACTCGGTGACGGCACTCTGCGCCCTGCCAGCCCACAGCTCGCTGTTCTCCCAAAGCCACCTGTCTTCATGACTGCCCCCAATCAGTCAACTGGGACCAAACTCTGAGTAGAAGCAGAGACTAAGCTCTCTGAGAGCGCCAGCAGACAGGGACGGACACACCAGGCACCTGCAGCCATGACTGGGCCACCCAGCCCCGCACGTCAGCCCGGAGAACCACCGGAGCACTGCAGACAGAGCAAAGGCAGGAGCACTGGCCCCAACCACGGGGGTGCAAGGAAGGGCCACCGTCAGAGCAACACCCCGGGGTCTCCCTTCAGAGGAGGCGCCTAGCGGGCCCAACCCAAATGTAACCCCTGTTCGGTTACAAGAGAGACAGCGTGCTGAGGGGTAAGGATCACACAGCGGTCAGGCGTCCTCAGCTTTCATCAGAAGATTCTTGGCCCTTGTCCCGCAAGAAGGATCACGAGTTCCCCTTTCTACACTAGCTCCTGGCTGTCTTCGCCAACCTTCATGAGATGACACCCCACCCCCCATCTGGAGGTCCCGCTGCTGCCTCAGGGCCTCCCTGAAGGCTGCCTTCTCCCCTACACCGCTTCCACCAGCTGCCAGTGAAAGGCCCTCTCCATGTGGATTCCAGTCCATCTTTTGTCAGATCTCCCTGCCGTCTTCCTTCCAAATGACCCCAGCACCTCAGAACAGCAAATGTGGGCTGGAGTGGGGGGTGTCCGCCTGGCAGGGAACCTAAGCTGCAAGATGGCTGGGATGACTGGGGAAGACACTGCGTCCAGACAAGCGCCCCCGGCCCAGCCCCCATCGATGACGGTGAACGAATGGTTCACAAGCTTTCCCCAAACTCCCTCTTTTTGGAGCAAATAACATACGAAGAGTGGTTTCCCACAAAGAGAAAAAGATCAGCTCAGCCAGAGTGACAGCTCAGGCAGCGGGAGGGGACTGGACCGGACAAAGGTGTGCCTCCCACTCTAGGCCTAACAGCTGGGGCCACCCTGGACCCCAAGGACCATGAGGGTGCAAAGAGGGGGCAGCCAGCATCAAAGCCTGGAAGAGCAGGTGCTCTTCAGAACAGAACTGTCCAGGGGCGCCTGGGTGGCTCAGTCAGTTGAGCGTCCAACTCTTGATTTTGGCTCAGGTCATGACCTCAGGGTCGTGAAATCGAGCCCCATGTCAGGCTCTGTGTTGGGCATGGAGCCTGCTTGAGATTCTCTCCCTCCCTCACTCAGAAAAAAAAAAAAAAAAGAAACCACCAGAACTGTCCTTCCTTTCCCAATGAAGCCTCTCCTCTCTTCCTATCACCCAAAAGGAAGGTTGTTCTAGAGTCTGCATCTCACACTAGGGAAGCCTAGTCAGAGACACCGTGAACGAGGGAAAGCTGCATAAACAATTCAGAGTTGTATGCACAAGAGGTCACTTCCCAGAAGAAAGAAAGGCTCGAGGGCTGTAGCTCTTGTCTCCAGCAGCAGGAACCACAGGAGCAGTGACACGGGAGGACTGGACCGGCTGCACCGCCGAGCACCCACACGGGGAACACAGCGGGGCTGCCGCGCTGATACGGATGCCCACAGTGAGGTTACTGCTCTTGCTGCTCTAATGTGGACGTGCCAAGAAAAAACGCAGACTACGAGGCAGACTGCCAGCGTTCTCTTCCGTGAAACTAAAATGTGTGGACTCTCTACCAAAACCAAGAGAGCATCTTCTACCAGGTTCTCTGGGCTCCAACAACTGGGCTACAGTGCCCCCCCGACAGTCCGTGTCCCAAGCACAAGGCCCGCCACCTGCGGCCACCTGCGGCCACCCGCGGCCACCGGCAGTTTCCGTTAGCACTGGGCTTCCCTGGGGCTCCCTCGGGGCGGGTGGGTTTCCTCTCCTCATTGACTTCCTATGCACAGAAACGTGCTCGATGCCCAGCTCCTCTCCCAGACACGCGCCCCAGGAAAGGTCACCAGCTCTCGCCGCTGTGCATGTGACGTGTCAGGACGCCCAGGAGGCAGCTCCAGATCAGATCCCTGCTCCCTGGTGACAGCTGTGCGTCACCTGCCACCCTTCAGACATCAGAGAGGAGCATGCACCTGACAGGGGCATCCCAGCCCTTTCGAGAGCTGACGTGACCAGCAAAAACCATCCCTCTTGTCCCGTAAGCCACGTCTACTAGACGGTGAACGAGGCCTAACCACGCTTTTTAAATAGCGTTTCAAGAACAGCTTGAGAAATAAAGCCTTATTCTGTGTCTACAGCTTTGTGACTGTGTTAAGTGCCGCGATGCAGCAGGGACGGCACCCCACTGTGACAGGAAACCAAAGCCCGGCGGGGGCTCCAGGGGGTCAGTGAGGACCGACACTCAGCACGTGCTTACCTTCCTCCCCCGTCTCCTGCCCCAGCTGAGCACCTTCCTCTTCAAAGCTTCCAATACCTGATTCCGCAGGCGGGGGCTGGCTGTGCTGCTGGCTCAGTTTGTTTCGAAGGACAGCAATCTCCTTTCTCAGGAGCTTGGCCCGCTTGCTCCGAGACCCGCTGGACTTCATGGCGCACGTGAGGTCCAGCTTGTCCAGCAGCTCTCGCAGCTGCTCCTCCAGGACCATGTGGGCCCTGTTGGCCGGGTTCAGCAACCTGTCCACTGGAGTCAAAGGACACTTCGTCAGTCATCTACCACGCTGCCCCCGAGACCACCTCACTGGCATCGGCCCCGCCCGCGGGAGCCCCAAATGCCCTCCACGCTCCCTGCAAACCCATGACGGGCCGCTGCCACAGGGAGACACACTTTCACCCAGTGGGCGTCAGGACGCGCCTGCAGGCAAGTTTCTACGTCCACGGCGGGGCAGCCAGGCGCACAGGGACACAGTGCACTGAAGCAGGGCTAGCGCCTCTCCTCGTGTGCACCCGAACCAAGGCCCTAAGTGAGGACCAGCGGCCGGGCCAGAAGAAGGCACAACAGGATGACCCCCAAGGGAGGCACGCTCCACTGACCACATGCACGGGGCCACCCATACAGACAGGGCCTCAGGTCTGAGCCGGTCTACAGACGCAGGCCGCGTGTGGCTTTACTACAACTGGGCCACACAACGCACAGACCATTCTCAACTCCAGGCATATTTACTACAAAAAACCCTAGCAACTTTAACTTAAGCAAAACAACAAAATTTATGAAACACAAGTTACCTGAAATTAGTGAAAGGTGGCTAAGAAAAAAACAGCTCTTTCAAACTAAGACAAAACCAGGAGTGAGAGATGGGAAGGAAGGTGGAAAGAGACAGAAACCACAGCACACCCACCAGGAGCGAGTGACACCTTCCTTCAGAAACAAGCGTTTACTAAAAGCATCTGCGCTTTTCACAAAGGAACGAGACATTAATATCGCAAAATAAATAAGAATGCTTAAAACCTAACGGCCTGGCTTGCATCCATACTGTCTCTAACAAAATTTCACAAATAACAGCCTCAAAAACGTGCAAATAAACAAAATTGTGTCATTTGAAGACCCTCAGATCTTTACCCTTTAAGCAGATGAGGGACAGCTGTGCGTGCACCGCCCACCAAGAGGCAGCCCACCGGCCTCGGCACAGCGTGGATGAAGGCAGCCAGGGCCCGTGCGGACTGCGTGGGGAGGGAGGGGGGAGCACCCGCTGCCCGGAACACGTGCTCCGCTAGCTCCACCATCTCCCCGCACAAATGTGGAAAAAATTAACACTTCTCATCCTTGAGTTTATCCCTAGTGAAAACGTGGGTGCTGGACTTTCCTGAGGAGGCCCCACGGTGACCCATTTGCCCATGTCCTCAAGCCCACAAGCCCCTTCCTGTTCCAGGGAGGCTGCACGGCGGCCGGAGCGTCGTGGCCAGGGCAAGGCACCGGGAAGGCAGCCCCCACCCGTCTCCAAGGACAGGAACAAGCGAACGGACCGCCGTGCCCCATCTGAGAGGCACGCGGCGGCGCTCGGACAGCTGCAAGGCCAGAGTCCGGGGGGCTGGGCACACGCCCACTCCTGGGGCCTCCTCAGCCACAAGACGTCATTGGAATTGGATTAAAACCCACCCAGAGTGTAGCCGCCAACTAAACTGCTTCCTGGTCTGTATCATTCAGACCCAGGCTGTCCCCTACGGGGCCACTGCCCACGTGTGTCTCTCTAATGGGTCCCTAAAACACACCTGGTCTGAACAGAAACGTGCTAGGGGTATAAAATACACACTGCATGGCAAAGAAAAATTAAAAAACAATGGAAACCGTAATCAGTAATTTTTACGGTGGACTACGTGTTAAAAGCACAATATGTTAGGAGCGCTAAGTTAAAGATAACATCTTTAAAGTAAATTCCTTCTCTTTCTTCATGAGACTACCGGAAAACGTACGGTCACATATGCGGCTCGTGTTCTAGTCCCACTGGGCCGTGCGGACGAGGTCTGCGGGCAAGAGCGTGCTCCCACCTGGGCCTGTGCTCGGGGCTGGTGCTTACCGTCGTCCCAGGAGAAAGGCCGCCGGGGGGCCGCAGCAGGCCGCTCAGGCAGGTGCATCCCCGAGGCCTCCTCGAAGCCGATGCTGTCCGCCTGGCGCCTGGCCTGCCTCAGAACGACACCGCCCTGATCGCGCAGCCTCACGGCGGCTCTATAAAACACCGTGTCCTTGGCGTTGTACTTCATGCAGTTATCTACAATGAGATTAAAATCCTCCTCAAACTCAGTGAGGTGTCTATACCCTTGAGCTTCTAACCGTTTCCTCATTGTGGCAAAGTCCATGGGATGTTTAATGTGATCCAAATAATCTGGTACCTAATTTCAGGGAGGAAAAATAAGCATTTACAAACAGAGAAGGACTCTTATTCGTTCTATATAACCCCACACACCCACTACTTAAGGTATGAGACGCACCACACGCACACCCCACATCCTGCCGGGGGCCCCTCTGACTCAAGCTCCTCAAACCGAACACACAGCAACTGGTGCAGTCGTCTGGGCAGAGCCGCCGTCCACAGACAGCTTCTCTCTGAGGGGGAACTCTGGCCTCTCATTTCCCCTACTTTACAGTGAAACCTACCACTTTTACAACTTAAAAGGAAACGTGTTAAATAAAAATGAAACACTAGAAGACAAGTAATCGCACCCCTGTACCTAGTGAACGGTTACTACTTAAGTAGCAGAGTGAGCCCCGTCCCGAGCGAGCCGAGCGTGTGAACACTCACCTCCTTCAGGCTCACCGGCTGGGCAAATATCCGAGCCGGGTCCTTCTCCTGCAGCTGGTCGAGGACGGAGCGCAGCAGCACCGTGAGCGGGGTCAGCCGCAGCTCCAGGGCCATCTGCTCCACCTTCACCTGCAGGACACGGCACCTGGCTGTAATGCTCACCAGCGACCCTCTTGGAAAGGCTGCACTCCTGCCCGCCCCCCCGCCCCCCCACAGCCCCTCCAAGGGCCCACGTCAAATGCTCTGGCACACTCCGTCTCAGCGGCCACCCCACCACTGCCCAGCGCCTCTCTCCACGCACCACACACGTGGCACCCCCACGTGCCGGCCACGCTCCCCCGCATGGCACCCCCAGCCTCCTTCAAGACAGAGGTCAACGTCCCCCCCGTCCTGCTGCCCGCGACCCTGGCCCTGGGGAGGAGGATGGGTGGAAAGGCGGGGGCACGGTCTGCAGGTGCAGCCGGCTGCAGGCGCCCGCGGGGGAAGCCCACGCGGGGTGCCACCCCGCCCTGGGGAAGCCCCAAGGGGCGCGGAGCCTCACCTGCTCTCGCTTGAGCTTTTCCCGCTTGCGCAGGAGCTCGATCAGCAGGCGCGCGCGCTCCAGGTCGTGCCGCAGTCGCTGCCAGTACTTCAGCTTCTCTTTGGCAGCTTGGATCTCCTCGTCGTTTTCTCTCTGAGAAGAGGAACCCAGAGTCAGACGAAGAGCCACTCGATCCCGGAGCCGCCCACGGAAGCCCAGCCAGGGCGCCAACCAGCAGGGCCGAGGAGGCCCAGAGCAGACGTCCCGTGCACGGACTCGCCCCGCAGGCTCCCTACGAGGCCGGCATGCTCCGGACCCAAAGTGCGGGACGGCCGTGCGCCACGCACAAGTTCAGCGACTGGCGTCTTGACCCCGGCACAGGAGCAGCTCAGGTGAGCAGGGCACTGTCGCCTCCCCTCCTGGACACCGGGAATGGACGGAGCGGCCCGGGGAGCAAACACCAGGGACACGCCCACACCCAGGGGGAATGAAACGGGCACACTAGGTAGGGGTCACCACTTGAGCGCCTCCTCCTTCCTTGGCAAAACACACGTGCCGCTGACCTCAACACAGCCCTTGACTGACCCACTTCCATTCTAGCACTTTCAAAAATAAACATGCCACATGCAGAGAGCAAGCAGATGGCGGCCCCCTCCCGATGCACCGCGGACCGCGACGCAGGAAGAGCTGCTCTGTCCATGACGGGGACGTCCCCGCACGACGGCCAGAGAGACCCTCCCAGCACGGGGCAACACGCGAACTCCAGGAGATCACAACCCAAGGTCCCCCATGCTGGCGCAGCATCTGGACAGCCCCACAAAGGCCAGAGCCGGGAGCTGAGCACCCCCTGGGTCTGCGCAGCGGCTGAAGGCCCCTTCTGCCCAACCACAGCTCCCGGGGCAGACCCAGCGCAGACGGTGGAGGATGCAGCAGTCGGGGCGCTCTTCCCCCTGCCCCTGAACCCCAGCTCCGCTGAGATGCTCCCATCTGTCCCCGTACAGTCTTCCAACACGTGCCCGGGCCTCCTGATCACAGCAGCCCAAGATGCCTACTGCAAGTGCACGTGCACATGACCCCAGACGGAGAGAACGTCCCCACCTCCGGTGGCTTTACCTCACCGTTCTACAGATACACACTACAGCCTCGGGCAAGGCGCTCACCGTCCAATTCTGGGACATACACCACACGCATCAGATCCCCCTCTCTCTCTGGACGGCTCTGCCCCTAAGGTTTCCAGCCCACCACATCCAGACAGAGCTGAAACAGCACACCCACCAGGCAGGGCCCCACCCCCCGGCACCCCTCACTCCCCGTCTCAATGCTGAGCATCTGGCAGGTGACAACTGCCGAGATTTGACCCTGTGGCCGCACACACATGGGGCTGTGACACGGTGCCCTCACTTCAAGGTCTGTGGGCAGAGTCACTGGTGAGGCTACCAGGATCCCCCCCACCCGCTATCAAAGGGACGGGAAGGCTGGGCCAGGCCCCCGCTCCAGGCTCTCCCGCTCCGCCAGTGCCAATCAAAGAGCTTGTGTTAATGGTATTTAAAAGTCTCAGGCACTGGGGCGCCCAGCTGGCTCAGTCGGTGGAGCGTGCGACTCCTGATCTGAGGGTCGTGAGTTCGAGCCCCACAGTGGGCGTGGAGCCTACTTAAAAAAAAAAAAAGAAAATCGTCAAAGTCTCAGACAGTAAGCAGGCATTAACAGTGACATCAGCTGTGTAAACATGGCCAATAAATACATTAAAAAGTAGATTTAGAAAACCAAATTACCCCAAAGCATCTGAAAATCCCCTTGTCCACTGGTTTGAATAAACACTCCGAAAACATCAACCCAAAGGACACAGCCTGGCAATCCCACGAAGCAGAACGTGGTAGGTGCCCCCCACCCGCTGCACTGCCCATGGCGCTCACGGTCCTGGCTGGAAGACAGCGTGCACAGCCATGGAGGGTCCTGCAGGACAGGACCCGACTCTGACGCGCACAGCTTCAGAAAATCCATCAACGCAAAAGGGCCTGAGTTTCCTGACTCTGCTGTTCAGAGAGCTTTATTTCCTCCATAAAAACCTACCCGGGAAGACTCCATGAAGTGGAAGAAAAGCAAAGTGGTTTCTGGTACCGAAAAGCTATCAGGAAAGAGAATTTTAGAAGACCATGTTTACAGCTTCCACCTGGCAAACGGGAAGATGCTGGATGGAGGGGACAGGGCAGGCCAGCCCGAGGAGGTGAGGACCCCAGCACATCCACCCGAGTCCCAGGACACTACCAAGGACTTCAGCCCCAAGAGGCAGTGCTCCCTGCCCCTAAAAAGCAGGACGCATGGAGGGGCCCAGCCCTGGGGCTGAACCCTGCGCCCACAGCAGCAGGGTGAATGCAACAAGCTCAGTCCCAGCACAGCAGGGTGACCGTGTTGTCCTAAAGCCACCAGAGAGGACACGGAGATGCCATCAGAGGGAAGCATCGCAGCACTCGCCCACCAACCCTCACCCCAACCAGGGTCTGAGGATGGTGGAGGATGGGCTCTGGAGACGGTGCCATGAAGGCCCCAGGAAGGTGCCCACAGGGACCCCGCACTCGAGGCCAGACCAGAAGAGCTGAGCCAACTCCTCCAAGACCACCATGCACAGCAGCGTCCAGCAGCGCCAACCGAGGGCCCGGCCCCCAAGGCGCCTTGTCTGCCTGGATGTGGGGGACCTCACTCTCAGACCAGCTGGTCCCGCCTGTCTATGTGTCTGTCTCCCCACCAGAAGGTCAGCCATGGGAGGGAAGGGCTGCACCTGGCCTCTTCCACAGCCCGGCCCAGAGTGGGCACCCAGAAATACAGAGAAACGAGTCAAGTTAAACCCTAACATCAAATATGTCCCAATTTTCAAAAACACAGGAACATCACACCAAGCCCACATGTTCCATGTGGAAGATTACTGTTTTGGACCCTGCAAAGTCATCAGCACCTACGGGGTGAAGCAGGAAAGGGCAGTCTGGGTGCAGACCTTCCATAGAGCAACTCCGGGGCGCCTATGCAGGCCAAACAGGGGGCTTCCAACAACCACGTCACTAACTCGCCCTGCAGGAATCCACCCCGCAGGTCGCCCCAGGTGCACACCAGGACACCCACATTCAAGCTGTACAGACAAACTCAAGTCCAGGCAGTCCCTTCTGCCGAGGACACGGACATTTCCACAGCTCATGTTCCCGTCCCTACACAGGTATTTCGCATGTGGCAGCCCCAGGCTGGTTGCTCCCACTGGCCCACGTGTCCCATGGGCACAAAGCCTAGACGGGACACCAACACCATTCCCAAAGGGGAGGAGGGACGAACAGGCAGCTCATCACTGAAGCAGACGTCGCTAACAAAGACCTCCAGTGGCATGTGGTTTCGCATGGATTCTGAGGCCCCAGACCCAAGCGTGTGCAGGAGGCACATGGCCCCCACAGTGGGCAGTATGCACACCACACAAGGGATACATCCACACGAGTCCGCAACCCCAACGCACCTTGGGACAGTCAAGCAGCCTGGCCTCACATGTGTATGCGTCCAGCGTCACCGAGATCTCAGACTAAGTGAGCCCCCTTCACTATACTGGAATACCCCACCCAGCAGCCCCTGGCCCAGCAACCTCGGACATCCATGGGATGTGACTCAGATAGTGCTGAGGGCACCAGGCACTTGGCGTGGACCACCAGGAGGAGGGTCGGCCCAATCACCGAACCCTCAGAGGGGCATCGGCTCCAAGAAGCATGCCCTTCCTTTCCCAGACATGGAAAAGGGTCAAAGGCAACCCCACAGAGGTCCAGAATCTTCAGCTTCTCCATGGCTTTCAAAAAGTATAAAAAAGATGTTAAAACCCACGAAAAACTTTTTTAACTGAGTATTTAAATGTGTTAATATTTTGCCTCTTTTTGTCACCATAGAATCAAATAAGTTAAGATGAAGGGTTCCCCAGGAATGGCACCATCATCCAGGGCGGGGGCAATGAGAGAGGGTCACACTCGACCTGGGTTTTGAGCTGTGACCAAGGAGGAGGGACAGCAGACGGGAGCTACCTCTGCTGGTGAAGGGGGTGAACGGGGTGTCAATTCACTCCACAACCACACTCGCCCCTAGGCCGTCACTCTGCCGGCGCTGGGCGGGTGGCGGCGTGAGGGAGGATACGTGCCTGGCACAGCCAGGCCGCCTCCAGGGAGCTGCAGCCCAAGCCCAGAACAGCGCGGACGGGGTGACTCCACCCTGAGAGAACCCCACCAACCAGGACCCCGGTGGATCCAGGGAGCACAGCGTCCAGCCGCATCTGACAGTGTGCCCTCCGACACACTCAGCCCCTGGCGACTCAGGATCAAGAGAGCGAGAGAGAGAGCGAGCGAGAGGAGAGCCTTTAAGAGGACAGCAGCACGGCAGCCAGGCGGCGATCCGACATGGACTCCCAGGAAGGACAGTTTCTGTTGCGCCCAGCGTGTCAGACAAAGAGCAACGAGGGGACTCCACTCTCTGCCATGTCCTCCGGGCTTCCTAGCCTGAGCAGGTGGCCTAGCCCAACAACAGTCACGGACACAGCTCCCCTACAAAGCTGCCCACTCCCCACAACACTAAAGTGTACTAATCAAGAATTTTGGGCAATGTGCCGAAGAACCATTTTTGTCTTCCATTTATGTTTGTGACATCTCACGGAGCCAATGTCTTACTTTCTAAATCCATTCTTCCAGAACCGCATCACACGCTCAGATGGTTCTACAAAACCAGATGTACTAGAACACAAGAGCTGGTTTGGTTTTGTTCTTTTAAAAAGCAAATCCCGGGACGCCTGGGTGGCTCAGTCGGTTAAGCGTCTGCCTTTGGCTCAGGTCATGATCCCGGGGTCCTGGGATCGAGTCCCGCATCGGGCTCCCTGCTCCGCGGGAAGCCTGCTTCTCCCTCTGCCTCTGCCTCTCTCTCTATCTCTCATGAATAAATAAATAAAATCTTTAAAAATAAATAAATAAAATAAATAAAAAGCAAATCCCGTCTCTTCTCACACATCTGGGCTCCTGTCTCCCTCCCTCCCCACCGTGGTCAACATGCAGCGGGCCTTCAGAGCAAGGCCCTGGAAACAAACCACTCCTTGCACATTTGAAAACCCAAACTCCCAGCCCAGCCCACAGACCCACGTCCTAGGGGCCCAAGTCTCACCTCCTGCCGCTCCCTCCCCCGGCATGCCCACCCCGCATGACCAGTTTGGTAACGACTTCCCTGGGCATCCCCAACACGTGCAGAAACATCACGTGGCACGGACAGATGGGAGTGGCCCACACAACCCGCAGCTTACACAGCCCGGGACAGACACGGGTCTTGCACGCCTCGCACCGGACTGGATGGGGGCTCGCAGACCAGAGCCCGGGGCCTGACGGGCTGGCAGCACATGCAGCCTACGGTGGCAGGCGCTGCTCCTGGGAGTTGCCGGGCCGGCCCAGTGTGTCAGGGGGGCAGGAGACATCACGTACCTGCTGCGAGCTCCTCTGGGACTGCAGGCTGGACTGGAGTCGCCGCAGCAGGGGGGCGCCGTTCCTCGACAGCCTTTTGAGCAGCCAGTAGCTGTGGGCTCTCTCAACAAACTGCTTCTTCCGCTGGATGGCCACCTGATTCGCAATCCTATTTAATCTAAAACACGGAAAAACTCAAGAGTTTAGCTTTAAAGGAGCACACGAACATGTTTTCATCGTGGCAACTAGAAATGACAGGGTCACTTTTCACAAACCAATGTCCATACTTTATCGTCTGCACTCAGCCATGCACACGAACTGCTGCCTCCCGCCGTCCCTGGTGCTGGACCAGCCCGACCGCCAGCCACCCACGGGGTCCACCAGGGCAAGTCACGCCAGCGTCTACCAGAGACATTAGACACGGAGAAGGAAAATACACTGAGTGATGCTCTCACTTCCTTCCCCGTTATGCCGACCACATCCAGTGACCGTGAAAAGCTGCCTCACCAGGTGGGGTGCGGAGGGTACTGGTCCCCCCTCGGTCACCTCAAGAGGGAAAGAGATGGGACAGCTAGGGGTCAGGACTGCAGACAGAGTAGCTGCTCCTCACTAGAATGACCACGGGCAGCTGCAAGTCGTGGGAGACAGCTTCCCTTCAGGGACTATAAAATGCACGAGGTTTGTGAAAACACTTGCACAGGGGGAATAATCGTTTAAAAAAGCCAGACACTTCCCCATCCCTGTTACTATCGTTCCTGCTGAAACAAAGCAATGATTCATCACTTTGCCAGACAAAGACACTGAAAGAGAATATAAACTCAATCATAAACTAAGAACTTAATGAAAATACAAATGAAACAAGATGCTCCTCACTATATAGCCAACATCAAAATGTCAGGATGAAACCAAGGAATTTTAAGACCAAATTTTGAAGTATGTAAATCGTTTAAGTTTTACAAAATGATCCGTGATCAAAACAGCCAGAACACCCCCAGCTCTACCACGTCCAGCTCCAGCTCATTTCAAGAATGTTCCAAATCCTGCTGCTGGTCGGCCTGCTGACTGTGAAGGACTCGCCTCCCACATGGCTGCTCTCGTCCTGGGGTCCTCGAGACCGCACTCCATGCACAGAACCAACACGGCCTCTCGTGGCAAGACACAGCTCGAGTGTCTGTCCTGCAAAGGGACCCAACACTGAGGAACTGACGTAGAGGGCAGCCCCATGCCAGACACAGGCGGGGGGGCTTTGCCAGAAAAGCCCCGTCAGACCCTAAAGGAAGACGCCAAGGGCTTGTGTGGGCCGGTGCAGAACCCATGCTCAAGTCTGTCCGCAGCCTGCCCCTGAGCACAGGGCCGTGGGTCTGCGCATTCGAGGACCCTGGGTCACACGGCCTCAGCAGCAGGCAGGGGAGGACACCTGTCGCAGCACCCAGGAGCTTCTCCCACAGAAGGTGCTGGGGAACGCCTGGACTCTGCTCGCAGCCACACATTTTGTAAAACTTAAACGATTTACATACTTCAGCTGCAGGGGGGCTGTGCTGGTTCTGCTGGGGGTGGTCTGTCCGACCACTGTCAAATGAGGCACGATTCAGGTGCAGTAAGGAGCATGAACCTGAACGCACACAGTTCAGTGGATCTCTCCACCTGTAGACAAGTGTTTTAACACAAGTACACAGTTATTTCAACAGTGAAATGAGGCAAATAGAAGTATTTTTTAGCAATCTGAAGGTTTCAAGGAAACGCATGCTTATAAAGATTCTGAACCTCATGACACAAGCCACCATCTCCTCAGAGTCTGGATCTCTGAGCCATGAACAGCTCACAGACATGAGCAACGAGGCTCTGATGAAAACGTATTTCAAGGTGTCCTAGAGTATTTATTGAAAAGCTGCATTCAACTGAGCTGATTCTACTTCATAAGCTGCACGAGTCCTGAAGGAGCAGGGTGGGTGCAGAGCGCCCAGGCACCCAGCACCTCCTGGAAGCAGCAGTGCCCACGCTGAGCACGCCCACATCAACCCTGCACCCACCCAGCCCAACAACCAACGCGGAGCGGGTGGAGGGCAGAGGAACACGCTAAACCACAGAAACGCCAGCCACACAAGCCTGGCCAAGGGGCAGGGGCCCAGGGGACTCGCAGCAGGATGGGGATCCGGCTCCCTCAACAGTTCAACTCCAAAGAGATAGAGACAAAAAGGGACCTTTACAAGAGGAGAGACAGACAGGACTCGTGCAATTTTAAAGGCATGGCACACCTTGGTGTTCAGAAAGAAGGTAAAAAGGTGAGCCCCACACAGGTGAAGACAGTGGGAGTCCCAGGGACAGGAAGGGGCTGCAGGAAGGGCTGGGGGAGGGGGCGGCCAGGTTCTGTCTTCTCGAGTACATAGCAGTAACAAGGGTGTGTACCCCAGAGTCATGCATTTGTGATTCTTTCTCCTTTTGTGTTTTACTTTAAATACTTTTTTTAAAGATTTCTTTCTTTGAGAGAAAGAACACACACACAAGCAGGGGGAGGGGCAGAGAGAGAATCTTAAGAAGACTCCCCACTGAGCAGACAGCCCGACTCAGGGCTCTATCTCACGACCCTGAGATCACGACCTGAGCCAAAATCAAGAGTTTAAACGCTCAACCGACTGCGCCACCTAGGTGCCCCTTTACTTTTTTTAAAATACGGTATTTGGCAAAGGTAATAAAATGATTAAAACTTTGATTTTCTCAAGCCTTTCTGAATACATCTCATATACAAGGTGCCTTAAAATGAAAAATAACTAGGCTTCTGGAGAAACTGAGGGAGAGCCCAACAGAAGGTCAGTTGATAAAACATCAATCTGGGACTATGGCATATAATTTGGAACAAAATGTTTTAAATTGAGTACCTGCTACGATAAAACTGCTTTTACACAATCTATTCACATACACGATCAAGCTGTAGATTCACGTCCACAGTAACAAAAACCAGGAAGAGGATTGAGGGAGAGAGCATCTCATCAGAGCAAGAAGTAAGCACATCCGTCCACGGAACACAGCCATCTTTGCAGAGCCCCGTTTCCCGAAGACACGTGCCCAGCACACGCCTCTCATGGGGAAGGCACTTCAAGCCAAGGGGCATCCGTCTGCTCGAGTGCGTGCCGGCAAGGGCAGCCCCACCGGATGAGGAAGAAACCTCAACACTCGAGGCCCAGCGACGGTGGCCGAACAGTGATTGGCCCGGGGGGGGCGGGGCCGAGACACCGAGTCACACAGCCCGACTACCCAGCTTCCACTCGATTCACTTTTGGGAACGATGAGGCTCCTAACTTGCCTATTTTGAATATTCCAGAGATTACACCTTTTAGCTATCTGATCTTTGGGTGAAAACTGCTGGATTTCAACTCAAAAATGTGGGAGGCACTACGCTGTTTTTCAAAATTAGAATCTAACAGAATTAGATTCTACTAAATAGAATCTAAGACATTCTATCCAAATTGTCTTAGAAAGGAGAAAGGCTGACTCCGTAACGTGCTAAGCACCGCACTGAGGACAGTCGGGAAGCGCACCGCTCCCACTAACCCCGCCTCGGCTCCGGGCCACGGAGGGCAAGTCGTCAGCCCAACACCCACAACACCCATGAGTTTCACATCACCACGCTGTCACCTGAAACTGACAACGATGTCTGTCCAGGGCACCTGGATGACGCTGGGGGAAAGAGACAAACAAGCAACACCTAGTGAAATGGAAACAGGAAGACATGAGGAGCCACCCCTCCTGCTCCCAGAGACGGGTGAGCAAGCTCTGGCGAGCCCTGCCCAAGAAAGCAAGAGGACAGACACAGCGTGAGTGTGGAGAGGACAAACGAGCCAGAAATCAGTTAAAAATGAGAATCACGAAAGCGGAGATGGAAAACCAACCCAGAAAAAACACAACTTCCCAAAACTGACTTCTGAAGCACAAAGAAAAACTCAATACATTCATAGTAGTGATTTTAGGAACAGAATCAATAGTCTAAAATTTTCCTCCTACCTCCGAAAGGAAAGGAAAAAAGACAGTTTTTCAGAAGAGGTCGGCCCCTGGAAGACCAGGCATCCAACCTCCTGCCCACAGCTGGGGAGACAGCAGGTGCGTCCCATGCTGAGGAGGCAGACGCTCCAACACACGGGCAGCAGGTACACAAGGGAAAGGCCAAACTCACTTGTGAAAATACACACAAAACTGAAACAAGTCCATGTGGGTATAAAATGACACTACCCACCATGAGCAAGGGGGTCTGTCCCAGGAAGGCAAAGGGTGGTCTTGAGATGACAAGTTCTATCACAGCCCAACGGATAAGAGGGCGGACTGTGATTATCCCAAAGGATGTGGAAAAGCAACAGGTCAACCACGACCCACAACTCACATCAACGGGCGAGGGTCCTGCCAGAAGGGTTGGGAGAGGCTCCACCCTGAGACCTAGAGCAACAGGCACACAGGGAGATGCTTCTCAAGATCGGAACCAACATAAAGATGCCCACCCTCCCTGCTCCTATGAGAACTATACAAGATATATATATATATTTTTTTTTTTTTTTTTTAAAGATTTTATTTATTTATTTTAGAGACAGAGCACAAGAGGGGGGAGCGGGAGAAGCAGACTCCCTGCTGAGCAGGGAGCCCGATGCGGGACTCGATCCTGGGACTCCAGGATCATGACCTGAGCCGAAGGCAGTTGCTTAACCAACTGAGCCACCCAGGCGCCCCTATATATATATATTTTTTAAGATTTTATTTATTTATTTGACAGACAGCAAGAGAGGGAACACAAGCGGGGGGGTGGGAGAGGGAGAAGCAGGCTTCCTGCGGAGCAGGGAGCCCGATGTGGGGCTCGATCCCAGGACCCTGGGATCATGACCTGAGCCGAAGGCAGACGCTTAACGGTTGAGCCACCCAGGTGCCCCCAGGATATCTTTTTTTTATTTTTTTAAAGATTTCATTTACTTATTTGCCAGAGAGAGCGAGCGAGCAAGTGTGAGAGCGTGCCCAAGCAGGGGGAGGGGCAGAGGCAGAGGGAGAAGCAGACTCCCCGCTGAGCAGGGGGCCCCAGGCAGGACTCGATCCTGGCACCCCGGAATCACGACCCGAGCCGAAGGCAGACACTTCACCTACTGAGCCACAGGTGCCCCTACAGAGGATATTCCTGCCAATGGAAACAAGAGGAAAATTTAAGGATTGGATGCGCACAGCCTTCATGGGGGGAGAAAAGTAGAAAACATTACTGAGTGACATCAAAGAAGATTTAAATAAATAGAAACACTCAACACTAAGCAAGGTTAGCAAGAAAAAGACGAGATGTAATAAGTGTACAAATCGTCTCCAAATTGGTCTGTAGATTCCATGGAACTTCCAAATTCCCAAAAAGGTCTGTCAAGAAACCTGACAAGATGACTCCAGAACTTACACGAAGGAACCACAGCTGAGCAAGAACCACATGCGTGTGAAGAACCTGCTAAGGCTGCAGGAGGCCGAGGAAACACAGCCAGCCAGCCACCCAAGGAAGCTAGCCCGTGGCTGCAAGATCTCTAGGGAGAGCAAAAACGGTCATCCACACTGAAAAATTAAACCGTACTCCTACCTCGTAAGACACTCATCCCCAAGTGACTGAAGACATGGACATGAGGGACACTGATTCAACAAGTGACCGAGGCCTCCACGCACATGCTGGGACACTTCGGGGAACAGTGGCCCGCCCTGGGGGCTGACCCTCTGCAGGGAAGCCAACCACACCCAAGACACAGACGGCAAATCCAGAGAGACGGGTCGGCATGAGGCCGGAGGAGATGGCGGGACACGGACAGGGAAGGCCATTTGAAAGCTTTTAGAACATCCTGAGGCCTTCAGGGAAATGAAGAATTATTTAAGCGAGATATGACAAGAACCAACCATAAAATAAAGCAAATACACACCCATGGGCAATGAAAGGCAAACTCTTGTAAAGTGCCAGGACCATGGCAAAGATGTCTGCTCCCACCCCACCAAATCGACTCTGAGCTGGTGGTCGTGGCCTGCACCAAGCCTGCATAAAAGACAGGAAAAAAGAAGGGACAGAGAAGCCCGCCCACACGATCATTTCCTCACATACTGTCCACAAAATAATCTAATAAACTACAATGCATTGTATCAATCTAAGAGAAAAAAAAAACTAACTTGAAAAAACACACTACTTACAATACTCCATTTTTTATGAGAACACCATGCACTCTCACAAGACGTGAAAACAGCCCCATGCGCAGCGAGGCGGGCCTGCTCGTGTTTACGTGACACCCGGGCCACGGAGTCCAGGCTTCCTGCGGAGACACTGCCATCTCGAGAAGTAGGCCTGGGCCTCGCACGTTGGGAGGGTGACCCAACAACAAGGGGTCGGCCCTACGCAGATCAGGGGCTCCGTAGGAACACCGCATGCTTGTCAGGCAGGGTGGCCAGAGGTGCAGGGATGGGGCGTGAGCGCTGGAAGCCATGGGGTCAGAACTGGCCCACTGACTGCCTGTGGGGGGAAGACACAAACCAGACGGGGGGGGGGGCTACGGACTGCCAGAGGAAATATAGGGGAGCAGCAGGACCTCGGGGGAGCGGGGAGGGAGGCAGCCTCAGACCAGACCTAGGTCACACAGACCACACACGAAAAGACAGTAGGATGAGCAAAGTTCCATTCATCAAGACACGAGACATTATGGTTGTGTTCTTAAGAATTCTTACCTGGGGGGGGGGGGCGGAGCAAGATGGCAGAGGAGTAGGAGACCTGGATTTCGTCTCCTCTCAGGAATTCAGCTGGATAGGGATCAAACCATTCTGAACATCTACAAACTCAACAGGAGATC
>NC_138373.1:159254626-159302588 GCF_054177405.1 Leptonychotes weddellii
GATAGCAGGAGGAGAAGAATGAAGGGGGGGAAATTGGAGGGGTAGACGAACCATGAGAGATGATGGACTCTGAAAAACAAACTGAGGATTCTAGAGGGGAGGGGGGTGGGAGGATGGGTTAGCCTGGTGATAGGTATTGAGGAGGGCACGTTCTGCATGGAGCACTGGGTGTTATGCACAAACAATGAATCATGGAACACTATATCTAAAACTAATGATGTAATGTATGGGAATTAACACAATTTAAAAAAGTAATAAAAATTGAAAAAAAAAAAAAAAGAATTCCTACCTGTTCTCAGGGGTGCCTGGGCGGCTCAGTCGGTTAAGTGTCTCTCTTTGGCTCAGGTCAGGATCCCAGGGTCCTGGGATCGAGCCCCACATCGGGCTCCCTGCTCCGCGGGGAGCCTGCTTCTCCCTCTCCCACTCCCCCCTGCTTGTGTTCTCTCTCTCAAATAAATAAAATCATAAAAAAAATATATTCTTACCTGTTCTCTACACAGACATGTTACTGGATGAAATGAGAACGACAAAAAGGAAGGGACGGGCAAGGGAGACCTCCAAGTGCAATAACTGTTGGAGGGAGCTCCAGATTTCCAAAGCTGAAGACTTTTTACAGACATAATTACAAACGAGACGAGAAGCCGAGGGGCAGAGACATGCATGCAATGAGCACAGCATAAGCACCTCGCTGCGCACACCCGAGGCAGAGGCCTCCTCAGCCACAGGGACGGGCACACCGCCGCCCCCACCAGGCTGCAGCTGAGACAGACACACACCCGCTCGTGCTGAGGGCAACGCGCCAGTACCCAAAAACGCCCAACTCTGAGCAAGCCAGGAAAACTCCCACACCAGCAGCATGGTCGCCTGCGATGCCACCCACCCCCGCCCCTCCAGACCCACGGCAACACCAGAAGACGCTAGACGCACGTGACGGCACGGTCTCCAAGGTCAGTGCATTCCCAGCAGCAGACCGTGTGTGCCCACGTGCAGAAAAACCAAAACATGGACTGGAGGAACCCACCCCAATTCACGATGAGTGGCTGCGTGAGGGGTGGGCTAATAGTCTCTAGTTTTCCATTTTAAAACTTTTTATTTTTTTTTAAGATTTTATTTATTTATTTGACAGAGAGCGAGAGCGGGAACACAAGCAGGGAGAGCGGGAGAGGGAGAAGCAGGCCTCCCGCGGAGCAGGGAGCCCGATGTGGGACTGGATCCCAGGACCCTGGGATCACGACCTTAGCCGAAGGCAGACGCCTAACGACTGAGCCACCCAGGCGCCCCCCATTTTAAAACTTTCTATATAAAAACCATGGGAAACAGAAAAAAATGCCATTAAAAAAATTATTCTCCCGGGCGCCTGGGTGGCTCAGTTGGTTGAGCGACTGCCTTCGGCTCAGGTCATGATCCTGGAGTCCCGGGATCGAGTCCCGCATCAGGCTCCCTGCTCAGCGGGGAGCCTGCTTCGCCCTCTGACCCTCCCCCCTCTCATGCTCTCTCTCTCTAGCTCATTCTCTCTCTCAAATAAATAAATAAAATCTTTAAAAAAAAAAAAAATTATTCTCCCTACACGTGTGCATAGCCACTGAAACGTGCCCATGATGACCTAGCATCACCCCAAAGAGTGAGATTTTAGATCCCACCCTCCCTTCGTAACACCTTCTCAAGTGTCCCGAGTCTTTATGACGGGTACAACTCACTTTTGGAACAGCTCAGAGGTCAGATGGAGGTCAGGATGGCAAGAGTGAAATCCAACCCCTCCGACCTGAAAAGACCAGAATTTGCCTTGGGAGGGATGTGGTTCCGCACCACGCGGCTCCCAGGAGAACCTCCTGCCCGGTTTGGTGCGGGTCAAGCCCCCTCCACACCCCTCTCAGACCTTCTCAGGACTCCAATCACAGAACCCAGGGGTGGCTAGGGAGCGTGTGTCACCCAAGGCCAGGTGGCTGCCTGCAGCGAACTAACCAAGAGCCGAGCTCCCCAAGGTCAGGTGGACAATGACGGCCAGGTGGGCCACCAGATGCTCACCTCCCACCTGTCCAGGTCCTGCTACAAAGCACAAGGACAGGAGAAGGGAAGGATCCCGCTGAGGAGAAACCAGAGGGAGGGCTGAGGTGGACACCCCTTTCCAGCCGTCTCGGGGACGAGAACCCACAGGCGGGACACCTAGGCCGCTGTGAAGAGGTGCCAGGTGGCTGCACGGCCTCCTTCTCCCAGACCACAGGCTGGATGCCAGAAGAACACAAACACAGAAATTGTCCCATGGAGGCACCAGCAACACCGTGGTCCCCAGGGAGCAGGGGATGTCACTCCCTCCAGGCGAGGGACACATGGTACCTCTGTGGACACCAGACAAACCCAAAACAAGGCTCACTTTGCTAAGGTGGAAGGGCTGTCTTCTCCAAAACTGGCCCACTTGGGAGGAGCTTTGGAAGCATCCAGATCCCAGCAGGCTCGCCCAATGGGACAGGTCCTGAATGGAGGCTCACCCAGAGGCCAGTCCCATCCTAGGAGACGTGCGGGGACACGTGGGCCTACTCTGTGTGCCAGGCAAATGGGATGGCACATTAGTAAGAGATGACTCTGGGTAAAGAGGATTTGGGTGTTTCTCTCCTTATTTTTGCGACATTTTATAAATTTAGAGTTATTTCCAAATAAAAAATTGAAATAATTTGGTCTCCACCTGGGCCTACGGAGGGCATTCCCTCGTGAAGCCCCCATCGGCACTCCAAACACCGTCCGTCCACCCACTGTAGCGTGCAGGTATGGACTCCAAGTGCAGAGCACACAGGTTTTGCCCCTCATCAGCCCAGGGAACACATAGGCTGGAGCAGCGGTGAGACAGTGTGGTGATTACCCACTGTCCGTATTACAGAAAACCTCTAGTAAGTTTCAATCCTATTTCTGCCAAAAATAAGTGAATACAATGAATATGAACAGAAATAACAAAATTCGCTACTCTGGCAGATTCTTCCCATGGACTGAGCGCCTGCGATGCTGGGGGGAGAGACCCAGATCCAGTGGGACAGCGAGGACGCAGGCGTGCTGAGCACAGCAGCTCCCTGCAAAGACCACCACCAAGCAGAGCACGCTGGGGGATGGGCCCCAGGGCACAGGCCGACGTGTCCTGATGCTTGCGTGACCGTGGACCGTGGCCCACAGCAGCACACTCACAAACACTGTCTGTCACGCACCAAGCACCAGACCCTGGGAGGAGCCTGCGGACACGCACGCCAACACACGCCGTGAGGCACCAGGTCCTTCCCCAGCACTCTGTCTCTTCACTTCAGCTCTCTGGTCAAAACAAATCTGCTCACCAGACGCAATGTGTCCTGCGCCTCCCCCTGCCTCCAGGGAAGAGAGTCCTCGCGGGCTGCAAGGCCTGGGGCTGGGGGAGAAGCTGCAGCCTGGGGAGGACACACTCACAGGATCAGACACCCAGCCCCCCAATCTGAATTCAAACCAAGGAAAGCACAGAGGTCAGGGTAGGTGGGAATGAGAACAGTCCAAGAGCACTTGGGAAGCCCACACTCCAGTGCTTTCTAAGTGGCTGGACGCAAACACCAGCACCTTGCTTTTCCATAGAACACACAATGCGCAACCTGGAGGTTTTAATGCTTCTCTCCAGAGTAGCCGCCGCCTTGGACCCTCTGGAGGCCCTTCCCTGGGGACCCCAACGCCGGCAAGGGCACCACGCCTGCCTGTGGCACTGCATCCAGAGGGCAGCAAACACAGGGCCATGCAGCTGTGGGGTGGCCAGAGCTCCCACCTGCCCGGAAGGGGCAAGCCAGTGCTTCTCTCCTTTCCCCAAACCACGGCCCTACAGAACTTCTCTCAATATAGTCAAATTAACTGCCAGAAACATGGCAAAAAAGACATCCAAAGCTCAAGTCCACACTTCTTACAGTTATATTCAACAAGCGTAAGATTTCTCTGTCAAATGCTACCAAGTACTCAGTCTCCCACGTCTGTCCTCATCTGGCGTCTGGACAGCGGGAGGGCACCTACCAGGGATGCCCCTGCGTTAAGTGAGCTGTGGACCCGATCCTCCACGTCATCATTAACTAACAACTTATTAGGTGTGCACGTGCCCTGGGCCATGCACACATAAATGACCCAAATGGCCAAGAGGACCAGGCTGGTATCAAGACCAACAAAGCACATCAGCCTCTGTTCATTAGAGGCCATTCTCCTCCCTAAATAAAGAGCAGCACCCACCAAAGAGCAACAAAAGAGCACGCTCTGGGAAAACTTAATTCCTCCAAGGGAACTAGAAGGCTACAACTCGCCGAGTCCCTCCTTCTGGCCTGTCCCCCTCTCCAGTGCCCACCTCGTCTGGTTAACCCCCCCAAAAAAGTAGCATGGAACAATGAGGAACCAGAGAAGGATTTCATCGGAAGAGCAGCTACTCGAGGAAAAGGCACCACTCAGAACAGAAAAAGGCCTATAACAGCACAGTCGAAGCGCTGATTTTTCTTGGAAGGCAAGGCAAAAAGGGAGCAGATGGGATTTCCTCTCCAGACTTGACTTTTCCTAACTTCTGCAGTTTCGTATTGTTTCTATGTTAGAAAAATATTCTGATGAAAGTGATGGAAACAAGACAGACAAAGACAGGCACAACTCAGACCTTGGAAGAACACTCAAATAACTCTGTGGCTGCCAGCCACACCGACGGTGGGACCCTCATAGGCAGAAGCGCTAAGAAGCACAATGACCCAGCCCGACTCCACCCACCCCACCCAAGGCAGAGCACAGCACCCCTCCGATCCACCCTCCACCAATCCACCCTCCACCTCCCGCACGCTCCCTAGGAACAGGGCCGCCAGACCAGCCACACCTCAGGCCACGGCTTCAGGACAGTAAGACTAGTGGCTGGCAAGCCCGGACCACACCAGCACCTGCCAAGACAATCCACAGGGTGATCCGACCACGGATTACCCACTGGCTAAGGGTGGCTGGGAGATCTTCCAAGGGTGGGACTGTGGCCCAAAACATCAAGGTCTCCCAAAGTCTGGGCAACCCAGCCGCATGGCCACAAACCCTTACCCAGGTACATCTTTGATCTCTGCTCCAAAGTGAAGCAACAGTTTATTCCTAAATTAGAAAAAGAAAAAAACCAAACACGGGCCAGACTACACCTTTGGTACGTGGTTTAGCCACATCACCTGCTTTGAAATACTTAGGTCCAAAGCATGGGTTTTCTCCTCAGTCAGGCCTGGTCACCTGAGACCCGCGAGCACCCATGTTCTCCAGCTAGAAGTGCTTTCTCCTGCGAATGGCCTAGCAGCCCCCAGCCCAGCCCTTCGTCGGCACCCTGTCAGGAGCAGGTCACCACATGGTGCTGGGCACAGAGAAGCGAGCACGTTGCACTTCTGGCTCCTCAGTTTGTTAGGTCACATGTTTTTCCTTTCATTTACTTCGATTACAGTAAAGCTAAAATTTAGGGCTCTTCAACAGAACCTCTTGGTGCAAATCTCACACTTTCTGCCCCACAGGTAGAAATGCAAGTAAAACTATCTTTTAAAAAGTCTAGCTGAATGACTTGCAAAGAGACACCTTGGTTCCGACAGTGTTTTTTTTCTGGATACGAGGGACGGGCACTTTTATTCACTCTGTCCGAATTTACTGATTCTACAATGAGTATGTACTGCTCTATAAAATTTCAATTTGGGGAAAAAGTCATACTTCTAATTCTTTTTTCTTAAAGACTTATTTTAGAGAGAGAGACTGCATGCGCGGTGGGAGGGGAAGAGAAGCAGACTCCCTGCTGAGCGTGGAGTCCAATGTGGGGCTCGATCCCAGGACCCTGGGATCATGACCTGAGCTGACATCAAGAGTCGGACACTCAACTGACGGAGCCACCCAGGCGTCCCTACTTCTAATTCTTAAGAGATACTAAGTGCTTACTGTCTCTGGAGAAGACAGTATTCCGACTGACACACCCCACTACCTCTTACAACCTAACGAGCGAGCTTGACGCAACTCGTGACACGTTAAAACCAAACTACACTGTTTAATCACAACACGCTGGTAGGCATGAATTCCTTCACATCACAGATACACAGGAAAACAACACAAAAAGCTAATATTCAATACATTTAAGATAACTTTTACTTCTTAGTAATTAAAATATCCCACAAGTCTGTCACTCAGTCTGTAAGACGAACAGGTTCTCTTTCCAGGGGACTCACTTGCGTCCAGGTCACAGCAGTTAAGTCACCAGCTGCTCTCAGGAGCACGGCGATCTGCACCTTCACCTCCCCGTCTCAATGCCGTGTCCTTCACCAAACTGAAAGCCCCACGCCCGGGGACAAAGTGTGCTCCATCCTCAGAGCTCAACAAGTGTCTGAGGGAGCTATCTGCTCTCCCACACCCAGGCTCTGCTACAAAAATCATCAAATCACTCACCTTACACTCTGAGCAAAATACAAAGAGCAAGTCAGTAACGGGACGAACAGACAAAGAGGAGGAAGCAAGTTCAGGGACAAGAGCAGACACAGCTGTATGGGGACCAGCCCCTGGGACACTTGTAAGAGCAAGTCAGGGCCTGACTCCACCACTGCAGACTCCTCCCACACTGCAGACCCCCCACCACCACTGTGGACGCACCCTGACCACTGTGGACCCTCCGGATCACTGAGGACCCTACCACCACCACCGCTGTAGACTGCTCTAAGCCCCTACACCGACCAGCCAATATTCACACCACGAAGGCAAGGGTCAGGAAACCCAGAAAGGCTGTCACACAACAGGAAGGAGACCAGCGCCTCCCTCTACGAAGCTCCCGGCAGCCCCACTCTGATCTCCACTCGTCGCTCACCCTCCCTTTCACTTTACAAGAAGTTATTTTTAAAATGCCCCCCGGTTCCCAAAGTTGGTGGGGGAGCAGAGCGAGGAACAGCTTTTATCGTGTCAAAGGTGGTGGCGCCAGGGACCCAGACCCTAATTCCTGCAGTCGGGAAACTACGGGCTCCGAGGTCCTCACAGCTCAGGGGAGAAGGGCAGTTAGAGAGCCAGGTCAGCAGGGAGTGCCAAGATCCCCAGCTGGCACCCCCCGTCCCAGGCTCCCCCTCCATCCCGTGCCCCACACTTACGCGCACTCACCTCGGAGGGGGGATGTAAGGCGCGCACACAGGCGGCAGGGCCGCACACGGCTCACTCAGCGTCTTCTTGGTCTTTTTTGCTTTCTTCCTGACCTTGGACGTGGACCTGACCGCTTTGACGGAGCTCTCTTTTCGACAGACACCGTTTTTCATTTCGACATCCCCGTAAATGTTCAAAGGCCTCCGCGTACAGCCCGGGGGCGTGTGGACGTCACAGTAAGCGGTCTTTCTGACGGAGAAGGTGGTGGCACCACCAGTGAGCTCCTTCACGGGCTCCATCTTCATGTAGAGGCCGGCCTTCTGGGCACACGTCACGTGGAAGGCGGTGTAGCAGTTTGCCTTGTGGCACTGGATACAGGCACCCACGCCCTTCTGCTTACAGAGGTAGCACGTCAGTTTCCACCGGGCCGGAGGGATGTTCCGCACACCATCGATGGGCTCGATGAACACCGTGTTGGCAAAGCCAACCTCCGGGATCCACAGGGCACACACCACGTGGCCCCAGCGGTCGTCGTCTGTCTTTTTGAAGGCACCTCCCTTGTTCGGGCAGAGCACGCAGTCGGCGGGCCGGGCCCGGGACTGCAGGCAGTGTCGACAGAGCCACTGGCCCTCGGGGATGTAGGGCACCCCGTAGCACTCCTGGTGCACCGCCAGGTTACACATGTCACAGAAGAGAATCACGTTGCTGTTCTGGCACTCGCCGTCCATGCAGATGCAGCACACGGCGTCCTCGTCAATCAGGGACTGCTGCTCCCCCTGCTTCTGGTTCTCACAGTAGGACTCCTTCTCGAAGCGGTCCATCAAGAACTCAAACACGCTCTGGGACACGGCCGAGACGCAGTCGCCCTTCCGCTTCTCGTTGACGATCTCCAGCCAGGCGTAGTCCTCCTCGTCCATGTCGTACTCCACCTCGTTGTCCAGCTCCTCGGCCGACTTCTCGATGAACTTGTAGTACACCGGGGGCCGCCTCGGGGCAGAGGGCGGGCTGTACTCCACGATCCGCACCTTGGGCTCAGGACGCGCGCTGGCCGACGCCAGTGGGCCGTGGGCACTGGGGACGGCTTCATGTTTCTTTTTGACTCTGTTGTTTTTGTGGCGCTTAGTTCGTAAGCACACGGGCGGCCTCTCACTGTTCTCCTTATTGCTGTTGCACTCGCTCAGTTCTTGAGCGGTGAGGTCATCTTCTAATATGATCTCCAGGGGATCAAAAATGCTGATCCTGTGCAGGCGCCCCTCAATCTCGATCTCCACCATCCTCTGGGCTTGCGCGTAGGTCAGGGTCTCTCGTGTGGGGGAGTGCTTAGTACTGCACGGGGAGGAAGGGTGTCTCGTTGCAGCGCCGCGATGACATCGTCCTTTCCTCCTCATTTGGTACTGACTCCCTACGACAGAGGCAGAGGTCAAGTTAACTCCCTGCAGAAGACACAAGACGAGAAAAACCACCAAATACGCTGGGGGCAGAGCTCACCAACCAGCTCAAACTAAATCAAAACCAAACTCCCAGCTAACATGGCTCCGAGGTTTCCTAAACCACTCATCCCAGGACTCATGATCCTATTTCATGGACCGCGTGGACCAAAAAGACACAACGAGGGGCGCCTGGGTGGCTCAGTTGGTTAAGCGACTGCCTTCGGCTCAGGTCATGATCCTGGAGTCCCGGGATCGAGTCCCGCATCGGGCTCCCTGCTCGTCAGGGAGTCTGCTTCTCCCTCAGACCCTCCCCCCTCTCCTGCTCTCTCTCTCTCTCAAATAAATAAATAAATAAAATCTTTAAAAAAAAAAAAAAAAAGACACAACGAGCAGCAAGGAGTGGCCTTTGAGAGGCACAAGTCCCTCTAGGCCACTCTGTGGTCCCCATGGCTCGCCAGTCACCTTCCTGGACCACGCTAACAGGTCACCAAGATGACTGCAGCATTCCTCCTGAGGAGGGGTCCCAGCCCTGAGCCCAGGAAAGCCCACACACAGGGCTGGGCTCCAGCAGGCACGGAGGTCAGGACAGCAAGGCGAGCACGCTCAGTGGCTGCCCACTCCTGGCCAACACTCCCCTTAACCAGCTCTCCCCCTGCCCTGCTGCTGCCCAGGAGTGCCCCGAGAGCCCCAGGGCAACACCCCTGCCGACTGCTGGAAGCCTTGCCAGTCTGACCACAGCGGTCCATCCTCCCCACCAACACAGCCTCCACACCGTGTTGAGGCACAGGGCCACTAAGCCATGCCAGGACTAAAGAGAGGAGCCCCGTACTGGTCTGGGGGCAGTCTCCACTCCCAGGAAGCCCAAGCCGGCTTCTAGAGGACCTCCGCAGCGACGGCCACAGAAACCCCCACAGCCCAGCCGACCTGCCCCTTTCCCCGGGGGGCACTTCTCAGCTGCTGGCGTTGACTGTGGGGCTGGCCGTGCCCTCCTCCTCGTCACATACACACAGACAACATGTGCAATGGGCCACAGAGGGCATCTCTGCTCGCCCCCCCAGTGAGTACCACCCCTGACAACCACACGCTGCCACCAGAGCCCCTGCCCTGGAGCTGCCGGTAGGGCTCAGAAGACTGATGGCCTGGCCACAGACATTTACGAGAATTTGCTCTTTTCAGACCTCCACCGTCTAACTCAGTAACGGAGTCTATCTTCAGTCTCCCTCACGTGAAGACTCCTGACTCTGGACCACCAGCTGCCAAGCAAGGTGTCACCTTAGGAGCTGATACTGAGGACCTCTGACTCCTCCCTCCAAACCACCACATTTTCCTGATAGGAAGCAAGATGACTTTTAAGAGACTGGCTTAAAAATGAACATTCCAACCTGGAGCCCCAGGTCCACTGCTGTATGTGGGCACCCACAGGAGCCTGAATCACGGCCTCACAGCAACCTAGCTGGTCTTGGGGAAAAGCCCTCAAAGAGCACTTGGCAAGTCCTGAGAGGCAATCCCAGCAAACCCTAAATGTACTTTTTAAGACAGAGACTTCAGATTTTTCTTTTCCTTTTGTCAAATAGAAGTCCGTGTTTTATGTTGAAACTTAACAGGAATCCCCTGTGAAAACATGCATGGAAAACGCTGTGGCCAGCTGGAACCCAACTCACCTGAACGTCAGGGGTGTCCAGGTGCCCACTAAGCCCTGGACCGCCAGGGAATGGGCAGCAAAGCCACCACCCAGCCAGCCCAGGACCGGCAATCCCTTCTGAAGGGAGCTGGGTGCAGCCCAAGGGTGTCAGCACCACAGCCTACAAGGAGGGGACCCTAATGCACCCAGGGACAGCTCGCATCTCCCTCCTGAGACGGGGCAGGAGCCACAACTGGTTACTCACCAGATTCAGAGCTAGCATGTAATTTTCTCCTCTAGCCACAGCACCAATAAGCTCTAACTATAACCAGCCTTCAAAACCCACACGCTCCCAATGGGCTCTTTAACCACTTTCGACAAGAAGTTCCCCTAACACTTACTGGTCCTGTAACTGTGACGGAAAAGAGGGCGTTCAGCACCACCGAGTGACCGGCCGCCCCCCTACCCCCGACTACGACTGGCCCCCAGGCTCCGTCCGCGCCGGGCGCTTCTCCGGAGCGCCAAGCATTCCCACCGGGAGGTGCTCAGCAAGGACAATACGCCAGCCCTTCCACCAGTAACTCACTCACGAACGCGCAGAAAAGCCGTGCGAGCCACCAGGGGAAGCCTGCACACCAACGACCAGCGCACGCTTTCCAATCAGTTCATTTCCTGCCCGGCTCGGGACAAGTCACATCCACTCCCCCACCGCTACTCCTCCGAAGTGGGAGCAAGAAGGCTACACAGCCCACAGGCCTGCGCGGGGACGGCCTGCGCCCCCGCGGCGCGCTCAGTGCCCGCAGAGCAGGACGGAAAGCCACCGCCTCTACCAGCCGCGCTCGAGGCACGGCCCGGCACCGGCGAAACGCTCTGGATGGGCGTGGCGGCTTCCTGGGCGCACAGACTCGCGTCAAACTCAACCGTGTCCTCACACAGTGGCGCTTTCTCCGCACTCCGCCTCGGTAAAGCTGCTGCTTCCAAAAGGGGCAGGAAAGCGGGAGTGGAGCTCGTCCGCCACCGACTCCGCGCGCCGCGCCTGCCCGTCCCCGGCCACCCACCCACCAGCAGCCGCCAAGCGCCCGCTCCGCGAGGCTTGCCCGGCGCTCTCGGTTAGGAAACGTCTAAAGTCCGGCCCTGTTACAGGGAGTTTCCTGTCTTGGCAAAACAAACCGAGCGTATCTGTTACATAATGCGACCCGCTCGGGCACAGTAAACGCTCCGGTCCGCGTTACCACGCCGTCTCTGAGGCAGAGACCCCGCGGCCCGGACGCGCGGCCGCTCCCCCAGCCCTTCCTGCCGCCGGCCACCGCGGCGGCCGGCACCGAGAGGCCGGGCGGGGACGAGCGCGGCCTCCCGGACACCCGGGCCCCCGACACCGCGGCTCCCCGGCCTGCCCTGCCTCCGCGCCCGGCTTCCCCGAAACCCCGGCCTCCTCGACACCCCGGCTCCTCGGTCTCCCTCCCCGGCCTCCCCGATCTCCCTCCCCGGCCTCCCCGACACCCCGGCCTGATCTCCCCGCCCGGCTTCCCCGCCCGGCCTCCTCAACACCCCGACACCCCGGCCTCCCCGACCCCCGATCTCCCTCCCCGGCCTGCCCTGCCTCCCCAGCCTCCTCCACACCCCGGCTCCCCGGCCTCCCCGCCCGGCCTCCCCGACAGCCCGGCCTCAACAGCCTGGTCTCCTCGCCACCTCCGCCTCCCCCCCGCCCGGCCCGGCCTCCCAGCCACCCCGGCCGCCCTCAGGCCGCCCACCAGCCCGCCCGCGGACAATGCACCGCCCGCCACGGCCGCCAAACATGGCGTCGGCACAGGCACCCGAGAGGCCGGCGGGCGAGGCGGCGGCGGCGGCGGCAGCCCGGGCCCGGCCCCCGCCCACTCACCTTCGGGGCCGCGGCCGCGGGAGCCCGGCGGCGGGCGCGGAGGCCGGCGCGGCCGAGGCGGCGCTAATGGCGCCCGCGGCTCCTCCGCCAACGGCCGCGCAGGCCCGGCCCGCCGCCGCTCTGGGCGCGGGCTCCTGTCGGCGGCGCCCGGCCCGGCTCGGTGGCCGCGGGCTCGCGGGCTCTCGGGCTCTCGCGGGCGGCGGCGGGCGGCGCGGTCCCGGCGGGGAGGCCCGGCGCGGGGGCCCGGCCGGCGGTGGCGGCGGCGGGCGCGGGGCGCGAGCGCGGGGAGGATCGGACGCCCGGGCCGGCTCGCTCGCTCGCTCCCCAGCGAAGCAAACAATGCGGCGAGCGCTCCGCCCGGCGCGCTGCGTGCGAGACGCGCCCCGCCCGCCGCCGCCGTGACGCGCGCCGCCGGGGGAGGGGCGGGCCGAGGGGCGCCGGCGGGGCGGGGGCCACCCGACTGGGCGGGGACGGCGGGGTGCGCCGGGACCCTGGGCCGGGGGCCTGAGTGGAGGGCTGGGGGCCGCAGGGGGGCCTGAATGGGGGGCCTGGGTCGGGGGCCGCGGTGGGGGACCGGGGGCCTCAGGGGGAGGGCCGGGACCGTGGGCCGGGGGGCGCCGGGGGCTTCCGGGGAGGGCTGGGCCCAGGGCCCAGGGTCTGAAGGGGAGGGCCGGGGACCTCAAGTGAGGGCGGGGACCCTGGGCTGGCGGCCTGAGGGGGAGGGCCGGGACCTAGGGCCAGGGGGCCTGAGTCGGGGCCCAGGGGCCTGAGGGGGTGCGCGGGGACCCTGGGCAGGGGGCCTCAGGGGGAGGGCAGGGACCCTGGGGGTGGGCTAGGGGCCTGAGGGGGTGCGCGGGGACCCCGGGCCGGGGAAGGAGGGGGCGTCAGCGGGGAGGGAGGGGGTGTCCGGACTGAGGGCACAACAGGACACCGGGCTGGGGCCCAGAGAGGGCGACTGGACTAAGGGTCGCCTGCCGGGGGAGGGGGCTAACCTGAGTGGGGGACGGCACATTGGGCAGGGGAGGGAGGCTGGATTCCCAAGGTAGAGGCCACCAGACTAGGGGAGCTGGCTCTGGAGAGGTGAATCCGAGGTGTCCAGGGAGAAGCCTAGATGGTTCCTTGGTTTCCTGGAGGATTCCTGGTTAGCACAGTGACCATGAAGGAGGGCTGGCGCCCTGGGGGAAAGGAGCTGGCAGGTGGCCCCTAGCTGTGGCAGCAGGAGAGGCCTCTCAGGAAGAGAAGGGACACACCTCCCCCCAGGGCAGAGGCTGGGTCCTTCTGAGCTGGTAAGATCTTCTCCTTATATGGGCAGGCAGGGCAGAATCCACTGCCTGGGACCCTCCAGCAAAGGCCCTACTTGGAGTGGGCGGGCCCTGACAACCCAAGTGTCCTCAGTGGGAGCTGGAGCCCACCAGCCTTTTGCTGACCAGGGCTTGTGCTTAACTGCCCCCAGTCTATGGGCTGAGAAGTGAAGGCTTGGAGGGTGGGCTAGGATTGCAGCCAAGGTCCCCCTTCGAAGCTGGTGGCCCTGCCAGACACATCCTTGGGCGAAGGTGGGGCCGGCCCAGCACTGGGGCCCCAACCACATCTGCACCAGACCCAGGAGCTGCAGGTGCCTCTCTGCTCTACAGATGCCTACTGACCTGAATCCAAACTTGCCAAGGCATCCAGTAGTAGAGGACAAGCAAGCTGGGCCTGCATCCCTCTCTCCTCAACCTTGGGTGGGCCAGATGCAAAGCAACAAGCTGGGGTATCTTACGGCAGGGAGCCAAAGAGGCTAGTGAAAAAGAAGATGAGAACCAGGAAACCCTTCTTCATGGTACAGGAGAGGGAGAAGGGTTTCTCAAATGACAGAAGGAATGCCTAGGAGGGGTGAAGAAAAAACACACACAGTCATGTCAGAGTGACATTCTGGAATTCCAGGGATAAAGAGACGAGCTCAACAACCTTCAGAGAAGAAGGGTCTTCTTTAATCAGACTGAATCTGATTGTCACTTCACAAAGAAGCAGTTTTTAAATTCTAAGAATTCAAGAATTCCATTTATAGTGAAACTCATTCATGAGACAGCAAAATAAAGGTGTCTTCACAGTCTATAAACATCCAAGTTTACCACACACAAAGTCTCTAGAAAAATGCTGAAAGATAGACTCTAGCAAAATGAAAAGTGTATCCAAGAGTAAGACATGGATGCCAGCAAAGAAAAATCAAATAACAACTTGAGAGAAAATCCCAGATGAGCCCAACACGGCATATGGCAAGGGGAGATGAGAGCAAGAAGGAAAAAGCACACTAAAGTTCTTGTACTTTTAGAGGATTTTAGAATTGGTAGAAGTTGGGGGAAAACTGAAACGAAGAAAGATTGACAGTATCAACAAAAAGCAGAAAGCAGAAAAAGATAAATGCATGATAAATAAGGAATATAATATGAAATGACAGAAATTCAAGCATTTGTGTAATCACAAACATGACTAAATTAAATTCATCTATTAAAAGAGACTGTCAAAATGGCATATATCATTACTATTTACAAAAAAAACATCTGAAAATGTCACAGAGAAATTGAAAATAAAAGGATGGAAAGTATGTATCCTACAACTTTTGTTCCTCAAAAGACTGTAAAGAGGATGGAAAAAAAAACTAAACTGGAAGATATTTGCAACATCTATACCTTGCAAATGATTAGTGTCCAGAATCCTTTCAAATCCATCAGAAAAAAAGACAAGCCAATAGAACAACGGACAAAATCCATAACCAGGCTCCTTGCAGAGAAGAACATGGAAGGACCAGTAACCTCACTAGTAACTTTAGAAATGCAAACTAAAATCACACCAAATGAGCACAAATGTTAAAGTGAAACCCAGGGATGACAGGAAGGTGGATCAACTGAAATATGCATACCCTGCTGGCGGGAATGTCCTGTGGTTCAATTCCCTTGGTGAATAATAAGGCATTACCCAGGAAAGTTGGACATGTGTATCTGTTATATATTGCTGCATAACAAACCACCTGCAAAACTTTGTAGCTCAAAACAACAATAATCTTCCCTTTTGCACACGGATCTCCTATTTGGATTCAGGATTCAGCAGGCGCTGCTTGTCTAGGGTATCCCTACTGGGGCCTGGAGGGCCCACGTCCAAGATGGTGCACTCATGTGTCCAGTAGGCTGGTTCCAGCTGTGGACTGAGCGGGATGGTGTCCAAGTTCCAAGAGCAAGAGTTCCAAGAGAACCAGGTAGGAACTGTATCACTTCTCATATAGTAGCCCCAGAAGTCACAAAGCATCACTTGTTCCCAAGCCCGTCCAGATTGGAGAGATGAGACACCGACCTCTGCCCTCTGTGGAGACAAGTGTCAAAGTCACATTTTAAGAGGAAGGGACATGTGGTATGGGAGAAGTTGTGGGCACTTAGAGAAAATGCAAGCTGCCACATGTGCACACCGATTCCCAGCTCTAGGGTTAAGCTGATCTGTATTCCTAGATCCAGTCCATGCCTGAACATACACCAAAGAAACCTGCACTTGTTCATGGGGGACGTGAATCAGTGTTCAAGACAGCATTGTTTTTAATAGCAAAAATACTACCTTCAATGTCTTTGGACAATAAAATGAATAAAGTGAGGTGTATCCATACAGTGGAATAGCACACAACAGCTTGAATGAATTGCACCACTTGGAGCCATGTGGCCGAATCTCAGACTCAACGCTGTACGGCAGTAACTCAAGACTATTAATTGAAAGTGTGATTCCGTTTACACTCAACAGAGTGAGCTAGGAAATATACATGCAAGTATGTGCACACACCCCGTATCTTCTTTTTGATATCTATTAATAAAGCTAAAGTTCATGCTGACAGCTCCAATTCCAATCCAACAGATTTCATTCTGTCCTCTCTTTCTGTAGAACTCTTTTTCAACAATGGAAAGCCTCTGTGCATTCACCGGGTAGCTCACTCAATCTCCACTCTGTGTTGAGGCTGTACCAGCCAGAAAGTTGACCCAAGACCTCAACCACCACCCCATACCCCGCCTCCATTAAGATGTACCTCTAAAAGATGTGCAGCTGAGAACTTGAGCCTGACAAAGGCAAGGAGAGGGCACCGGTGTTCTTTTCTCATGTTCTATTTTCTAGCAAAAGTCAGATGAAATCCTTTTTCTTTGTGCTTGATCTACCTCTGACCTTTGACATAGTAGATTGTGCTTCCGTAAACAAACACAACATTCTTTAAACGGTATTCTCACTTCAGAATTCACGGAAAAAATCATTTTTGGTGACTCTTTCAATAGAAATTTAGTTATTTTCATAGTTTCAATAAAAAATCAGTCCTCTTTTTTACCAGAATATAATTAGAGAAATTGTGCAACCAAGACCTTCTGTGGATGTCACATTTGAGACTGCCTTCAGTGTGACCCACCCACCTTAGGGACGAGGGTGGCAGCATCTGTGTTGAATCAATGCCCACAGAGCCCTCAGACCCACCCTACTCAGGTTCCTGTCCTATGGTATACCAGATCTTAGTCCTACAAGTAGTAAGGAAAGCAAGAACTGTGCCAGACACCATGTCCTTGAGAAGATAGGAACTTACCCACCTGTCTAGGTACTGCAGGCAAATCAGAGGGAGATTAGTTTGGTTTGGTTTCCTAACCTAGGAATACAAGAGCAAATGAGAGAAATCTCAGGCATAATAGAGGCTCAACCCCACATTCCTTATGATGACATCTCCAAACAGAAGTTGATTTTCTGGACTTGATCATTGGGTAGCACGATATGACTTAGATGGGCCAGCCCAACAAGGAGGCTCACACAGGTTAATTACCACTTCTACAGCACCTGTGTAGATGAAATCAGTTCCAAACACAGGAAGACCCAGCTTTCTGCGGTCAAGAATAACCTTTGCAGATAATTTATCATCATAAGGAGGGGTCAATAAAAATTTTCCAAAACTTGGGCGCCTGGGTGGCTCAGTTGGTTAGGCGACTGCCTTCGGCTCAGGTCATGATCCTGGAGTCCCGGGATCAAGTCCCGCGTCGGGCTCCCTGCTCAGCAGGGAGTCTGCTTCTCTCTCTGACCCTCCCCCCTCTCATGCTCTCTATCTCATTCTCTCTCTCTCAAATAAATAAATAAAATCTTTAAAAAAAAAATTTTTTTTAAAAATTTTTTCCAAAACTTAAGAATGGGTTAAAGGGGGTGCCTGGGTGGTTCAGTCGGTTAAGCTCCTGACCCTTGATTTCAGCTGAGGTCATGATCTCAGGGTCGTGAGATCGAGCCCTGTGTTGGGCTCCGTGCTCACCCCAGGAGTCTGCTTCTCCCTCTCTCTCTTTGTCCTCCCCCATGCTCTCTGTCTCTCTCCTTCTCAAATAAATAAAATCTTAAAAAAAAAACAGAATGGGTAAAGGGATGGTGGTGGGTCCTTTGGTGGGAGGCTAAACGTTGTCTAGCAGACCTGCCAAGGGAATTTTTTATATTCTCAAGACTGTGCACCTATTTCACTGCTATTTACTATTGATTATGATTTATACAACTCATTAAGGGTAGACTTTAACTTGTAGAAAACAGCTAGATAAAATGATCCCTGTCTGATAGCAATGCAAGTGAATTTTGTCCAGTAGTAAATGATAGAAATTATTTTTGTCTGGTAAAAAAAATATTACAATTAGAAAAGGTTGCCATTTTATGGCTCTGTAGATCATTAACCAATTTTTAATCTAAATTAGCAAGCTTGCTCAAGCAAGCTTGTCTTCAGCTACTACCAACACTTCCTTCTGTCTTCAGACTTTTTTTAAGATTTTATTTATTTGAGAGAGAGAAAGTGAGAGAGAGAGCACAAACAGGGAAGAGGGAGAAGCAGGCTCCCTCCGCTGAGCAGGGAGCCTGACATGGGGCTTGATCCCAGGGCCCTGGGATTATGACCTGAGCCGAAGGCAGATGCTTAACCAAATGAGCCACCCAGGCCCCCCATCTTCAGTCTTTTGAACCAACCTTACCATCATGCTGGTTTCCTCATTAATTATTTAGTCTTAGACACATCCTCACTTTAGAGCTGTAGAGTCATATTTTTAACTTTTTTTTTTTTTTTTTTTTTTTTTTTTTTTTTTTAAAGATTTTATTTATTTATTTGAGAGAGAGAGAGAATGAGAGACAGAGAGCATGAGAGGGAGGAGGGTCAGAGGGAGAAGCAGACTCCCTGCCAAACAGGGAGCCCGATGCGGGACTCGATCCAGGGACTCCAGGATCATGACCTGAGCCGAAGGCAGTCGCTTAACCAACTGAGCCACCCAGGCGCCCTTATTTTTAACTTTTTGAAAATAATGTCTTGTAGTCCCTACATCTAGCTGCCTCTCAGCATCCCTCTACAATGTCTAATGGGCATCTCAAACTTAACATGCCTGATACTCAACTCCTGGCCTTCATCCCCAAACTTCCCTCTGTTGCCTTCCCCATCTGTTATGTGTTGAATTGTGTCCCCCAAAAGATATGTTGACATCCTCATCCCCAGTAGCCGTGAACTGGATCTCACATGGAAATAGGATCTTTGCAGATGGTCAAGGTAAGATGAGGTCATTGGGGTGGGTCCTTATCCAACGACTGGTGTCCAAGGAAATTTGCACACGGACACACAGACCATGAGAAGGCCATGTGGACAGAAGCAGAGATTGGAAGGATGCAGCTGTAAGCCCAAGGAAGGCCGAGCCTGACCGCTGCCAGGAGCTGGCACACACAGGGGATGATCCTGCCCCACAGGTTTCAGAGGGAGTGCTGGCCTCTAAGCTATGAGACAATACGTTTCTGTTATTTTAAGTCACCCCGTTTGTGGCCACTTTGTTATGGCAGCCATAGGATACTAATCCACCTTCTCAGTAAATGGTAACTTCATGTTTACTGGGTAAGCCCATCTGATCCATCTGCAAATCTTGTTGGCCCCCATCCAAAACGTGTCTAGAACCAGCCTCGTGTCACCACTTCCTCTGCTACTACCCCAGGGCCAGTCACTATTGCCTCACAACTGGATTATCTCGACTAGTCTCTGTTTCACCTGTGAACCTCTATACTTCTTTCTCGACACAGCAGCCCAAATGACAGTGCCGCTCTGATAGTGCTTAGAACCTTCCAGCGGCTCTCCCTCTCTCTCATAATAAAAGCCAGAGTCCTCAACCTAACAACCAAAAAACAAACAACCAGATTAAAAATGGGTAAAGGACTTGAGTAGACATTTTCCCAAAAAGACATACAAATGACCAATAAGCAAATGAGAGGATGTACAACATCATTAGTCATTTGGGACATGCAAATCAAAACCACAAAGAGATACCACTTCATACCCACTAGGGTGGCTGGAATCAAAAAGTCAGATAATAAGTGTTGGGGAGGATGTTGCTGGAGGGAATGTAAAAAGGTATAGCTGCTTTGGAAGATGGACAGTTTCCCAAAATGTTAAACATGGAGTTACCATATGACCCAGAAATTCCACTCCTGGTCGTATACCCGGGGGAAATGAAAACACATGTCCATACAGAAACTTGTTCATGAAGATTCATAGCAGTATTATTCACGATAGTCAATAAGTGAAGGTAAACCAATGTCCATCGACTCAGGAATATCGAATGTGATATATCCATGAATGGAACACAAAGGGACGAGGTGCTGAAATGTACTATGTGGAGGAATCTTGAAAACATTATGCAAAGGGGAAGCTGTCAATAGGCCACACTGAATGATCCCATTTATATGAAATGTCCACAATAGGCAAATCTACAGACACAGAAACACAGAAAGCATACTAGTGGTTGCCAGGGCCTCAGGGAAGGGAGAAATGGAGACCGACGTGAGATGGGTCTGGGGTTTCTTTGGAGACGACGATGTTCTAAAACTGACTGTGGTGAGGGTTTCACAACCCTGTGCCTATACTAAAACCCACTAAATTGTACATTTTAAATGAGTGGAATGGTATGGTATGTGAATTATATCTTAAGAAAGCTGTTGTAAAAATATATTGAAGAAATAATTGCATAAGTAAAAATAAAAAGTAACACCAGAAACTTCTGGTTTAAGAGTAGATGATGTGGACTCATCTCTCCCGGCTCATCCAAGTGAATACAACTTTTAAAACCAGGATAATACAGCAATTATAGGAAAAGGGAGGGAGTCTGGCTGGGGACCTGGGATTGAGGAATAACACAGAAGCCTGGAGTCTCCCATGCCCGACCCAGCGGAAGGCAGCCCAGGCCCACTGTCTCCCCATCCTCCCCCCAGCAACTGAGGGCAGCCCAACTATCCTCCCCTGGGGGAACTGGCAGAGATTAGGAAGTACTCTCCTTCCCACAGATCCATCCTTTCGCACAGCCACCTACCAGCTCTGGGCAGCCTAGGGAATCACCTCTGTCCCCACAGACAGCATCAGCAGAATTAAGTGGGAGCTTCAGTGGCACCAGATGAACAAAATAGACCACAGTAGGAATTCAGGGGCTCTAAAAAACTAAACTATCGTTGGAACCACAACCCACAAAAGTAGGCCAGGGTGTGCTGCACTGAAACAGGATGACTGCCTATTAAAATAGAAGGTTTAAATCAGATTCAGAGTCTCCTAACATAATATCCAAGCTGTTTAGATTACAAATTTAAAAATCACTTGTCATACCAAGAACCAGGAAATTCATACTTGACGTAAGAAAAAATAATCCACAGATGCGAATGCTGAGGTGAATGGGATGTTGGAATTACCTGATGGGAACTGCAAAGCAGCCACCACAAAAAGTGCTTCAACAAGTAATCATAAACTACCTTAAAACAAATGAGAAACTAGAAACTCTCAGAAACAAAGAAAAAACAAATGGAAGTTACGGAACTGAAAAATACACTAAAATAAGAAACTCACTGTACAGAGGCTCAACAGCATAATGAATATGACAGAAGAAAGGATCCATGAACCATAAGATAGAACAACAGAAATTACCCAATCTGAGCAATAGAGAGAAAAGAGATTGGAGAAAAAATAATGAAGCCTCAGGAACCCATGGGACTATATAAAAAAAAAATAGATCTAAATTTGTATCATTGGACCCCAGAAAGAGAAGAAAGGGTGTGAAGCTGAAAAAATATTTGAAGAGCTAATGGCAGAAACTTCCCAAATTTGGCAGAAGACCTACACATTCCAGAAGCTGGGCAAATACCAAATAAGATTAACTCGAAGAAATCTGTACCACACACAATAATTGAATTTCTGAAAACTAATGACAATGAAAAAAATCTTGAAAGCAGAGAGAAACAGCACATTGCTTGTAAGAGTAGAACAATGGGAATAACAGTGGGTTTTTCTCGAAAACCACAGAGGCCGGAGGAAGCGGCATATTTCTCAGATGCTGAGAGGAAAGAGCTGTGGATCATGATTCTGCGTCAGGTGAAAACATGCTTCGGGAATGAAAGAGAAATAAAAACATTCCCAGACAAAAACAAAAAAACAAAAGAATTTGACCCTCGCAGGACTACCCTTAAAGAGCACCTAAAGGAAAATCTCCAAAGAGAAAAGAAGTGATAACAGATGGCTTAGAACTTCAGGAAGGAAAGAAAAACAAAGGAGTGGGCAAAATAGAGGTGAGTGTAGTGGACCATCCTTATCATGAGTTTCTTAAATTATATTGCATGGCTGAAGCAAAACTTGTGACTATCTGATGTGGCACTAAATATATATAGGAAATAATTTAAACAATTATATATATACTTTTTTTAAGTGGGGATGGTAAAGGGAGCTAAGTGGAAGTGAGGTTTCTATGCTTCACTCCAAGTGCTAAAATGGAGTCAGTGGCCTGTGACAACTTGTGTGTGTAGTATAATACTAAGAGAGCCCCTAAGAAAGCTATAAAAACCATTATGCACAAAAACACATAAAAATATTGAAACAGAATTCTAAACAATGTTTAAGTATCCCACAGGAAGATAAGAAAAGAGAAAGAGATGAATAAGAAATAGAGGGAATAAACAGAAAACAAATAATAAAATGGCAGACCTAAGCCCTGATATATAAAAAAAATAATAATATTAATGGTCTAAATACACTGCTTAAAACATACAGATTGTCAGAATGGATTAAAAAAAATACAGCCCAGCTGGGATGCCTGGCTGGCTCAGTCAGCAGAGCATGCAACTCTCAATCTCAGGGTCATGAGTTCAAGCCCCATGTTGGTCATGGAGCCTACTTAAAAAAAAAAAAAAATACAACCTGGGGCACCTGGGTGGCTTAGTTGTTTAAGTGTCTGACTTCGGCTTGGGTCATGATCTCGGGGTCCTGAGATCAAGCCCCTCATAGGGCTCCCTGCTTGGCAGGGGGGTCTGCTTCTCCCTCTCCCTCTATCCACCCTCTCCCCCCCACACTTATGCTCTCTCTCTCTCAATAAATAAATAAAATCTTAAAAAAAAAAATACGACCCAACTATGTGCTGTCTACAGGAAACTCATTTCAAACATAATGATGTAGGTAGTTTAAAAATAAAAGAATGAAAAAAGATATATATTACAAATATTAGTAAAAATGTAGTAGTGGCCATGGTATATTATTTATTATGTATTACAATATATATAGTATGCTGTCTTATTATTTATTATACTGTATATTAAAATTGGATAAACTACATTTGAGAGCAAAGAAAATTACTGGGAACAAAAAGGAACGTTACATAAGATAAAGGGATCAATCCATCTGGAAGACACAGTGATCTTAAATGTGTATGCATCAAATAACAGAGTTTAAAAATACATAAAGCAAAACATTATAGAGTTAAAAGGAGAAATACACATCTAAAATTACAAAAAATAAAATTATAATCAGGGATTTCCACACCCCACTCCCAGCAACTGGTAGAACTAGGAGACAGAAAGTCAACAAAGATATAGAACTCTATGCCACCAGAGACCAATGGGATCTAAAAACATTTATAGAACACTCCACCAAACAACAACAGAATACACATCCTTTTCATGCACTCATGCAATATTAACCAATATAGACCACATCCTGGGTCACAAAGCAAACCTGAACAAATTTATTTATTTATTTTTTTTTTTTTTTTAAAGATTTTATTTATTTACTTGAGACAGAGAGAATGAGAGACAGAGAGCATGAGAGGGAGGAGGGTCAGAGGGAGAAGCAGACTCCCCGCCAAGCAGAGAGCCCGATGCGGGACTCGATCCCGGGACTCCAGGATCATGACCTGAGCCGAAGGCAGTCGCTTAACCAACTGAGCCACCCAGGTGCCCCAACCTGAACAAATTTAAAAGAATTTAAATCATACAGAGTATGTTCTCTAATTATAACAGAATCAAACTAGAAATCAACAGCAGAAAGACAATGGGAAAATTTCCAAATACTTGGAAACTAAACAATAAACTTCTAAATAGTCCATGTGTCAAAGAGGAAAGCTTAAGGGAATTCAAAAATATTGAACTGAGGGTTGCCTGGGTGCCTCAGTCGGTTGAGCATCCGACTCTTGATTTCAGATCAGGTCATGATCTTGGGGTCGTGGGATCTGAGCCCTGTGTCAGGCTCCATTCTCAGTGGAGAGTCTTGAGATTCTCTCTCTCCCTCTGTCCCTCCCCCCCACTCTCTCTCCTTCTCTCTCTCTAAAATAAATAATTTTTAAAAATATTGAACTGAAAAAAATGAAAATACAATATATCAAAATTTCTGAGACCTAACAATAGCAGTGCTAAAGGGATACCTATAGCACTAAATCCATATCTGAGAAGAGAGGAAAATTATTAAATCAATAATCTAAGCTCCCACTTTAAGTACTTACAGAAAGGAGAGTAAAATAAGCCCAAAGCAAGAAGAAGAAAGAAAATAATATAAGTAAGAGTAGAAATCAATGAAATTGTCCCTCCCCCCCGCTCATGTGCCCTCTCTCTCTCTCTCAAGTAGATAAATAAAATCTTAAAAAAAAAAAAAATGTGCCTGGGTAGCTCAGTCTGAGTATCTGCCTTCAGCTCAGGTTGTGGTCCTGGGGTCCTGGGATCAAGCCCCACATCAGGCTCCCTGCTCAGCAGAGAGTCTGCTTCTCCCTCTTCCTCTGCCCCTCCCCCCTGCTCGTGCTCTCTCTTTCTCTCTCTTTCTCTGCCAAATAAATAAAATATTAAAAAAAAAAGAAATCCATGAAATTGGAAGTAGACAATCAAGGAAAGAAAAAGCTAGTTCTTTGAAAAGGTCAATAAAGTTGGCAAACCTCAGACAAGACTGACAAAGAAGGAAGAGAGAGAAGACAATCACTAACATCAAGAATGAAGCAGGAGGCATCACTCCAGACCTACAGACATCAAAAGTGTATTAAGAGGACTGTGATGGTTAATTTTATGTGTCAACTTGACTGGGCCACGGTGCCCAGATATTTAGTCAAACATTATTCTGGTTGTTTCTGTGAGGGTGTTTTTGGATGAGAGTCACATTTAAGTCAGTGGACTTTGAGTAAAACAGATTGCCCACTATAATGTAGGTGGGCCTCATCCAATCAGCTGAAGGCCTGAATAGCACCAAAGGCAGATCTCCCCCAAGTGAGAGGGATTTCTCCAGCAGACTGCCTCTGACTTCATCTGCAACATCAGCTCTTCTTGCTTCTACCACAACTATTAGCAATCAACACAAGGACACTGAAATTAAAAACACAACCATTTACAATGGTTCAAGGGCCAATGAAATACTAAGAGTAATCTAAAAAACATGTATAGAACTTGTATAATGAAAATGATAAAATGCTGATGAAAGAAGTCAAAGATCTAAATGAATGTAGAGATATACCATTTTCATGGTTAGAAAACTCAAAATAGTAAAAATGCCAGTTCTCTCCAAATTGATATACAAGTTTACACAATTCCTATCAAAATTCCAGCAAGATTTTTCTTAGATACAGACAAGATTATCCTAAACTGTATATGGGATGGCAAAGGAACAATTCTAGCTATAACAATTTTGAAAAGAAGAAGAAAGTGGTAGGAACTGGTCTACCCGATTTCAAGATGTTATAGCTATGGTAATCAAGTCTGTATGGTATTGGCAGAGGGAGAGAAGCACAGATCAATGGAAAAAATAGAGACCTTGGAAATAGACCCACACAAACATGTCCAACTGATTTTTGACAAACGCAGACACATTTCAATGGAGGAAGGATAGATTTTTCAACAAATTGCACTGGAGCTATTAGACACCTGGAGGAAAGAAAGATGGGAAGTGGGAGGAGGAGATGGGGGGGAGGGGGAGTTGACAGGGGGAGGGGAAGGAGGAGGATGGGGAGAAGAACTTCAACCTAAGGGTTTCACACTTTATACAAAACTTAACTTGAAATGGATCATGGACTTAAAAATATAATGCTTTTAGAGAAAAGTAGGAGAAAATCTTTGGGATCTAGGGCTAGGCAAAAAGTTCTTGACATAAAGACACAATCATAAAAGAAAATATTGCTAAACTAGACCTCATGAACATCAGAAACCTCTGCTGGGAATGAGCCTGTGGAGAGGTTGGAGAGACAAGCCACAGACTGGGAGAAAGGGTTTGCAAACCACCCATCTGATGAAGGACTGAGAGATAGAATATATAGACTCTCAAAACACAAGAGTCAAAAAATAAGTCATCCACATAACATCTCGCCAACAGATGGGAAGAGATAGCCCAAGCAAGAGCATATGCAATGATGTTCAGGGTCGTTGGGCAGTAGGGAGATGCAAACTAAGCGACAAAGACGAAAGGTGGTGAGCACAGCGAATGCTGGTGAGGATGTGGAGAAACTGGACCTCTCGCACACCGTCAGGGGGTATGCAAAATGGTGCGGCCGCTCTGGAAAACGGCTTGGCGGTTGCTCTGAAAATGAAACATGCAGCCAGCACATGACCTAATTGTGCTCCTGGGCAATTGTCCCAGAGAAATGAGGACTTCTGTTCACACCAAAAGCTGCACACAAATATTCAGAGCATCTCTCCTAGTAATGGACCAAATCCAGAATCAACCCAGATGTCCTCCAGCAGGTGAGAAGGGAAACATGGTGTGCCCTCCACAATGGAGCACCACTCAGCAGTGCAGAGGAACAAACTATTGACACCCAACAACTTGGGTGGATCTCCAGCGAGTTACGCTGAGCAAAATAGCTAATCCCAGCAGGTTACTCACTACGTGACTCCCTTTGTGCAAGACTAAGATGACACAATTTTAGGAATAGAGGGCAGATGAGTGGTTGCCAGGAACACAGGACAGGGCAGGGGCAGGAGAGGTGGGCATGGTTCTAAAAGGGGAACAGGAGCAATCCTTGGTGGAACTCTTCAGCATCTTGACTATGGATCCATGAACCAGCTTGGGTGTTAAGAATGTACAGGAGGAGGGACGCCTGGGTGGTTCAGTTGGTCAAGCGTCCAACTCTTGATCTCAGCTCAGGTCTTAATCTCACCATCTGAGTTCAAGCCCAACGGCTCTATGCTGGTCATGGAGCCTACTTAAAAAACAAAAATTTATTTATGTTTTTATTTTTTTTTAAGATTTTATTTATTTGACAGAGAGAGACACAGTGAGAGAGGGAACACAAGCAGGGGGCGCGGGAGAGGGAGAAGCAGGTTTCTCACTGAGCAGGGAGCCCAATGTGGGGCTCGATCCCAGGAGGCTGGGATCATGACCTGAGCCAAAGGCAGACGCTTAACTACTGAGCCACCCAGGCGCCCCCCCAACATTTTCTTTAATGTACAGAATTTATTTATTTATTTAAGATTTTTTTTTAATTTATTTATTTGACAAAGAGAGACACAGCTAAAGAGGGAACACAAGCAGGGGAAGTGGGAGAGGGAGAAGCAGGCTTCCCGCGGAGCAAGGAGCCCGATATGGGACTCGATCCCAGGACCCTGGGATCATGACCTGAGCCGAAGGCAGACGCTTAACGACTGAGCTACCCAGGCGCCCCTAATGTACAGAATTTAATACACACGCTAGTACAAGTAAAACTGGGGAAATTGGAACAACATCAGTGAACTGTACCAGCATCAATACCCTGGCTGTGATTCTCCTACTATCATATTATTTAGTTATTTTTAAAGATTTTATTTATTTATTTGAGAGCGGGGGAAGGGAGAGGGAAAGAATCTCAAGCAGACTCCGTGCAGAGCCTGATGCAAGGCTCGATCCCACACACGACCCTGACATCATGACCTGAGCCAAAAACCTAGAGTGGGACGCTCAACCAACTGAGCCACCCAGGCGCCCCTCCTACTATCATTTTAAAAAAGGTTAGTTACCTTTGGGTAAAACTAACACGTACAAGGGAGCCTTCTGCATTATTTCTTGGAATCACATATGAGTCTATAATTACCTCCATAAAATTTTCAGTTGAAAAAACGGCACTGCAAAGAATGTTTTCTGAAGAAACTGAGGGACTGGCCAGGGCGTCAGAGCAGGTGGACTTCTCTGAGAATGGCTCCCCGCGGGGAGCTGGACACAGCTGGGACCCTCCGCTGGGTTGTGCGCTTGCCCACGCTGTGCGGCATCGAGCAGCTGTCAGAAATGAACCTGTGCAGCCATAATCAGTGGTATGGATACAGGTAAGTGGGTACTTTGTCAAGTGAAAACAGTAGGTTAGAAAAGAGTACACACAGTAAAGTCTTTTCTGTTTTTTAATCTGCAAGCTTGTATATAAAACCAGGTAAGATACATGTCTAATTTGTTTTCCAAGTTATCCTTTTGGGGTGGGATTGTAGGTAGTTCTCACCTTTTCTTTATTTTGGTGTTGGCTGGATTGTTTATGGAGAATAGCATCTCTGTTATGATTACGGTTGCTAGAAAAACTACAGTATACCCAGTTAAATTTTAAACTCAGATAAATAATTTTTTAGTATGAAGATGTCCCGTGCAATATTTGTACTTTTCCTTGCTAAATCTGGCGATCCTGGTTATGACCATAAACCCCAAAGCCATTTCCACCTTGGAAAATAAAATAGAACCCGCGGCCACAGGCTGGCATCCTCCGTGTGGGAAGGCCAGGGCCAGCATGTTCATCCACCTGAACCCTCTGCACCATTTGGGGCCTGCTCTCACCTGGGCATCCCACCCCCATTCTCACCAAGGGCACTTCCCAGGTTTCATCAGCTCCATCCAGCAGCAGACACAGCCGCTCCCCCCGCCCGGATCATTCAGTCACCAGCCCACTCCAACCCTAGCAGACCCTCAAGCCCCTTCCTGGTCTGGCCCTCCCTGCTCGGCTTACCATGCACACAGTCGCGGGTGCCTGCCCCAGGGCCTTGGTGTCTGATGATTTCCATGTGCTCCCTCCCAAGGACCCCATCCCAGCCACAAGCCCCTTGTCCCGGATGTGCTGAGGCTCCTCCTGGCAGCCACTGCTGGCAGGGTTCCCCAAAGCCGGTCCATCTCTGCTGCGGTCATCGCTGCTTGCTGGTGCCCCACCTGTAGCTCCTGTCCCCTCTGTCCCTCACCGATTCGTGTATTTCCCTCCTCAGGCCCCTGTGGTGCCTGCCGGAGATGCCGTGGTCCTCCGCATGGACCATCACCTCAGTGCCGCCCACACCGAGTGCTCTTGACACAGTCATCCCCAGCTCTCCATCAGTCCCCTCTTCTCCACCCAGGAAGGGCCAAACCCCAACGAAGCACCCGGGGGCTGTTCCCAGCTGCTTCCTTGTCCTCACTTTCTTGCCAGCTGGGTGTCTGCACCCTCGGGGCCTCCACCTGGACAGGCTCTGTCCACTCTGGAGCAGAGGAGCAGGCCTGGGGGCGTGGCAGCTCTGGTGGATGCTTCACACCATCCTCATGCTCCTCACTACCGTCTTCCCACTTCTCAGGTGCGGAAAGGGAAGCCCCGAGATCTCAGCAGCAGGGCTGGGACTGGGGGCTGGCCGGTGGCCCTGGGCAAGCCGGGTCGCCTGCCCTGACATCAGCTATGGGCAGCAGGTGCCAGCGTTCCTGGTCTGCGCCAGGGACCCCCACACCTGTTTCTGGCCGCCTCACTCCACAGGCTGGCTGGCCTCATCCTGACGCCAACATCCCTTCCGGCACCAAGACAATGACCATCTGGCACAGCTCTGAGGTTCCAGGGCTGCGTGGCGGGCTTTCCTGAAGCAGTGAAGTGCAGGCCCTTATAGCTCATCTAGCGCAGAAAAGGGAGGTCACTCCAGGCCATGAGTGCCCCAGAGAAAAACTGTGGGGGTACCTCCACGTGTCTACATCAGGGGCCTGGAGTTCTCTGGCCTCTAACAGCACAAACTGACAATGCAAACGCTGCAAAAATGGCACGCCGCAAGGCATTTCCTCCTGTAGGTCCTGGGGGCTGGAGCCTCCATTCTGGGCTGCACCCACCCCAAGGAGGCTTGAGGTCCTGGGAGAGCAGTGATGGGGATACCTGGATGGGGGATACCCAGGTGGGGGGATCACAGTGCGGGGCGGGGGGAGTGCCTGGGAGGGTAGGGATACTGGATACCCACGTGGGGGGATCACAGTGCAGGGGGGTGCCCGGGAGGGTGGGGATTCTGGATACCCAGGTGGGGGAATCACAGTGCGGGAGGGGGGTGGAGTGCCTGGGAGAGTGGGGATTCTGGATACCCAGGTGGGGGGGATCACAGTGCGGGGTGGGGTGGGTGCCCGGGAGGGTGGGGATTCCGGAGACTTTGGATTCACCTGGTGTCAGTGCCCAACTGTACCCTGGCAGCTGCAGCCTCCTGCCAGGCTTGGCGTCCGCCTGCCACCACCCTGTCACCTTGTGATCCCTCCACAGTCTCACAGGAGGGTGGAAAGTGCTCGTCAAAGATTTGTCAAATGAACGGACACAGCTCTTAAATAGGGCCACCATGCATCGTGACTCGCTGAGATAGTCCCAGTTTATGCCAGTCTGGCTTCATGATTAGTAGCTCCATGTGCTCCTTTCAGGCATTAGGTTGTATGGCCACCCTATGTACACAACAAAATCCTTCCTGGGAGGGGTCAGAGCAGGCCACACCTGGCCAACCTGCAGGACGTGGAAGGTGCAGGAGGGAGGGTGCACCTGGGAAGGGTTGCTACCATTCTGCTACGGGAACCTTTCATGCCCACACCTAGCCTGGTGCCCGGCAGTCGTGGGGACTCAATCAACCTATTCTGCCAAGACTTAGGACGTGCTTGCTCTTCTCATGCTGGCTACGATACATCGATACACACACCAGAGAAGGCCCCGCTCTCCCGGAGTGTTTATTGTAGTTAGCGAGGCTGGCCCCATAATCGTCAGAGAACAATGAAGCTGGGAGACAGGGGTGAGGGGAGGGGCGCTACCTTATAGAGAATGGTCAGTATCGTGACATTTGGGCCAAGATCTGCACCGGTGAGGGGTGAGGCAGGCAGACAATTGAGGAAGAGCATTCCAGGTGGAGGGGACAGCCAGGGCCAAGGCCCTGAGGTGGGGCACGGAGGACAGGATAGCTGGGGCCAAGTCAGGGAGGGAGGGCGGTGTGGGCCCGCTCACCACGGCTGCGGGGAGTCTGGCTTTGAGTGACACAGGGAGCCCCCTGAAGGTATCAGTGGACAGGTGACCACAGCAGGGACCAGGTAGGAGGCTGTTCATTCATCTAGAGCGGGAGTCCACACCTTTTTCTGCAAAGGGTTAGGTAGCAAATATTCCTAGTTGTCAGAGTCACGTGTCTGCTGCAAGGACTCCTCCACTCGGCCTGTCTGCTGGGAAAGCCGCTGTAGGCAGTGCGCAAGTGAGCGGGCGCGGCTGTGTTCCAGTCAACTCCACGAGGACACTGACATTCCAATTTCATATAATTTTCACACATCATGAAATATTACTATTTCGATTTTTTCCCAGCCATTAAAAAGTGAGAAAATATTCTTAGCTCAGGGCAATTAAAAACAACAACAAACCAATAACCACAAACAGGTGGCAGGTTGGATTTGGACGGTGGTCATAGTACCATGCTGCCCCCCCCCCCCCCCCCGGCTATATGCCAGCATCCACCATTACTCTGTGCCAGGCAGAACTCTAGGAGGTGGGATCCATCAGTGAGAACAACAACAAAACCAGTCCGCTGCCACTGAGATTTGATAACAAGCAAGTACATTATAGGGGTTTGTGAAAGTCCTAAGTCCCGTCTGCCTGGCTCAGTCACAGAAGTCACCCCCTGAGGCTGGAGCGGAGGGAGTGGGCCAAGACGGTGCATTCCGGGAGGAGAGGGTCACGGACCCGTGGGGGGGTGGGGGTGGGAAGGGAGCCAGGGCGGGCGCTGGGCAGGAGGGGGCACAGCCTGACTCACCGCCCCAGGCCAGTCACTGAGTGAACGGCTACTTACCTAAGCATGAAGACGTGTAAAGTGAACACCTGTCTCATTTTCATACAAAATCAGCTGTAGTCTAAAACAGGGTGACAAGGAGGGGTCTCTGGGCCAGATTTAGTTTGCACAATTTGGTCGGTCGACACACAAGTTTGTATCAGGAAATTGTACATTAAACGTCCAGATTTCTGCATACACTTTAGAGGGCCCGAGTTCCCGCGTGTTCAGCACCTGCGGCCGCTGGGCAAACCCCTCGCCGAACGGCGGCTGAGAAGCCCCAGCCCACCACCGAGGCCTCCGGGTGCGGACACCGCAGTGAGGGTCTTTTTCCCGGGCCCCCACAGGGCTTAAGTTTTAATCCCTGTGGTCCAGTGAACGAGGCCGCGCATGGAAGCACCTTATCTTCTTAGACTTAAGGGCTTAAATGCACCCAGCACGAAGCTGCAGCAGCCCTCGGAGCCCCGGTGCACGAAGGAAGGCACTCGCGCTGCTTCTGGGTAAGCCGGGCTCCGGGTGCTGCACGTCCCGTGGCCGTGGGCGCCGCGGGCAGTTCGGCCCCACGCCCGCAGCAGGTGGGCTCCCCGCCGCGTGGTTCTGGGGACCCGCGGCCGGGCGGACTGGGCACCGGGCGAGCGCGAGCGGGACGCCGCCAACGGCCGGGCCAGGGACGCCGCAGCTACCGCGCGCCCAACCACCGCCCGCAGACCCTCCAGCTGCCCACCCGGCAGCCGACCCGGGCTTTGGGAAGGAGGGGGAGCGGGGCCGGCGCGCCTGGACTGCGCCTGCGCGGTCGGCCCAGCCGGGCCCGGAACCAGGCCGGCCCGCGGAGATTGCGCCTGCGCGGCCGGCCTGGCCGGGCCCGGGGAAAAGGCCGGCGTGCGGGATCTGCGCCTCAAAGGCTGGTCCGCACCAGCCCGGGGGCGGGGCCCACGCGCGGGGACTGCGCCTGCGCGGTCGGACCGGCCCGGGCGCGGGGCCGCGCCTGCGTAGCCGGCCCGACCCAGCCCAGGGACGGAGACCGCGCCTGCGCGTTCGGCCCGGGCTCGCCCCGTCAGCGGCGCCTGGGTCCCTGGTGCCGCCCGCCCGGCCGACCCCGCCCCCGGCCCCGCCCCGCGCCGCGCGGGGCCCTGGGAGGGGCGCAGCGTCCGGCGGCGTCGCGGGCGGCGGGCGGCGGCGGCGGGAGGGGCCGGCGGGGGCAGACAAAGCCGCGGCTAATGAATGGGAGCGCCCGCCCGCGCCGGCCGTCGTCCGCAGGCGGGCGGGAGCCGCGCCGCCCCGAGCCCCGCGCCCGCGGTGAGTGCACGGCGGGCGGCCGGGGCGGGCTTTGCCTCGGCCGCGAGCTCGCGCCCCGGGCCCGGCAGTCCTGGCGCGCCGTCGGGGGTCGGGGTCGGGGCCGGGGGAGCAGGGGGCCGGGGGGCGGGGCGAGGCGGGGTCGGGCCGCGGGGCCGGGAGGGTGGGGTGGGGTGGCCGGGGTCGCCGCGACATTGTGTGCGCCGGGCCGGGGGCGGCTTCGGGGGCGCGGGCGCGGCCTCCCGTGGCCTGGACCCCGCCCCGGCCGCCCGACTCGGCCGCGGGGCCCGAAGCGCCTGAGCCGGCCCGGACCCCAGGACCCCCGGCTCGCGCCCCCGTCCCCGGGCCCCCCGGCTGACAGCTGGCGCGCGGCGGGGCCGGGCAGGTCGCGCCCAAGAAGCGTTTTCCGGACGGCAGCATTCTGTTGACAAAACACCTCAAGTGGTGGAAAGTTGGTGCGGCCCGCCGCCCCTCGCCGCCGCGGGCAGGGGGGCCGGGCCGGGGGGCCGGGCCGGGGGGGGGTCGGCTGCTGGGGGGCCGGGCCGGGCTGCTGTGCTGGGGGGTCGGGGGCCGGGGGTCAGGTGCTGGGGGGCCCGGCTGGGGTGCTGGGGCTCCTCGAGTCTCCTCCAGGCACTTTGTCCGCCGCCGCTACTGCGAGGTGCTTAGAAATTGCTTTGGGGGCTGTTTCCTAGATGTATTTCGTCCTCAGTGGTATTTCCAGGAAGAGACAGCCAGCGGCGTCAGTTAAATGCCTCAGGAAGCACATGCTTGTGAGCTCGTTAGTTGTCGTCTCTGTGTCGGGGTGCCGCCGTTCAGATTCCATGGATAAGACGTGAACCAAGTTGCAAAGTGTAATTGCACATGCATTTCAATCGTAGTCGTTTTTCTAGACCCAAACTCGGTCATCTGTGTGTCTTCTTTCGCCCTTTTTCTGTGAGCCGCATCCCCCCGCCCCCTTGCTGGAGGGCGTCCTGGCCCCGCCGCGGCCCCTGTGCTTGCTCGGGTGTGGGGGTGACCCTCCGTGCACGTGCACCTCTCTGGAAGCAAGTTACTGCCGGGCTGGGCCATCGGGAGCAGCGTCTGCTGGCATTCTCTTTGTAAAGGAAAAAAGGGAAGTTATTTGTTTTGAAGTTAACGCTGACTAGATCAAGTGCATAGTTTTTACAAAATCCACTTCAGCGACGCCTGGGTGGCTCAGATGGTTAAGCCTCTGCCTTCAGCTCAGGTCATGGTCTCGGGGTCCTGGGATCGAGCCCCGCCAGCCGCACATCGGGCTCCCTGCTCAGCGGGGAGCGTGCTTCTCCCTCTGCCTCTGCCTCCCCCCTGCTTGTGCTCACACTTTCACTCTCAAATAAATAAATAAAATCTTCTAAAAAAATCCGCTTCAGACTTTAATGAGGCAGGTTTGTTAGCAAGGGCATCCTTTGTGACTTTTTATATAGAAATATTAATATTTGTTTTGTCTATATCATGGTGATAAAATTAGGAGACTTGAAAGGATTTAGTTGGAGTCTTTAAAAAAGTACTATGAATAAGCCAAATTTCAGTTGGTCACTAAACAAAGCTACCTTTTGAGATGAAAGCTCTCACGGGAGTTGGACTCTACTCTGAGAGCTTCCAGTGGGACGTTGGTGCAGGGACACACACCTCCCCAAACCCTTATGCAGGTCATCTCCCTGTCATGCTTTACGTTTTCTCAGTACAAGATCTAGCACAAGGTAAGACATGTTCTGTGAATCCAGAACGTCTCAAAGGACAGAGTTAATCCCCTGTGTTGGAAAAAAGCTGGGACTCTTAGTCTACCTGACAGGTGATTATCTGACAGCCGTCCCCTCCCGCACACACTGTTTGCTCTGGTTCTTTCTGATATTTTGGACTTGAGGACTCTGCTCTCTTCTTTAATGTCACTACGTGCAAACAAGGAGGCTTGTAAGTAAGTCACACTGTGGAAAGAATGTTCTAGCACCCTGGAGAAAGATTTAAAATACATTGTGAGGGCAATTGGTTGAATTCTGTGTCTGTGCCGTGAAGCTGCTGTGCGGTATCACTGAGTGGCCGGAATGTGTGCATCTGCATTTCAGGCCCTGTCCAGCACAGACTTTGGAGAGTGAGCGTGCGGGGAGGTGGAGCTCTTGCAGCAGGCGGACGGTGGTCATGGTCAGTGCACGCCTTGGCTTCCCTCTGCGTTTTCAGCTTTTCTTTGCCTGGCCTCAGCTCCTTCGGTTTGTGAATTCTGGTCTGATTTCCTTCTTCCGTGGGAGGATTGCCTTGTGAGGGGAGGGAAGCAGGTGAATGACGGCGGACATGGGGCTGACATGGCGCCAGAGCCTCAGATGGCTCTCCCTTACCAGCATTCTGTTTCCTTCTGAGCTTCTCTGCACAAAACACAGAGTTTCGAGTCTGCGACTGTCGTTCTTCTAATTACTGTTTGGTTTTTAAGGCACTATTTAAATCTCAGGGCTTGAGCACATAAGCTGTAGGAATCCGTTTTCTTATTTACATTCTGTGTTTTAGTGAGTTTAGCTACATAAAGAGTCACAGTGTGCCTCTGGCCCTGGCCGTCCCGTAGCCTCTGCAGTGTCGGGACTCCACAGATCTCCAGTCCACGCCCCTCCCAGGGGCTCACCCTCCTTATACCCCTGTCTTTCCTGCCCTTCTCCCTCACCCCACTTTCCAGCACCCAGATGTTTCTTCACTCTGAAATGGCTCAGATCACTTCCTTGTTAATTATTTGATAATGTGCTTTTGGTGGCTCAAATTCCGGAAGGCACTGCTAGGAGAAAAACAAAGCCTTTCCTTCTCGTGCTCCCTATTTCTGAGGCAGAGGGTCCTGGGAGACACAGAGGTGCTTGACTTTGTGAGGATTCTGGCCTCTTGCTCTCTACCTACCACGGTTCTGTCTGCAGCGGGCAGCGGTGGTTTTGGAAAAGAAGGCCTTGCCCTCAGAGAACCTAAGCAGTGATCCTGGGAATAGACTTAAACCAAAGAAAAAGGCCCAGCGAGTGCTCCCAGGAAAAGTACAGGCAGGTGTAGACAGAGGTGATGGGCAGTTTCTGCTTGAGAAGTATGTTCCAGGAAGACCTCTTTTTAGAGGGAGTCCGACCCTGAGGGGTCTGGGGCCACGGATGGAGGCCCCAAGGAAGAAGCATCAGTGCGGTGGAGAGGCTGATCCCTCTGCTTGAGCTCGAGTCCCGTGGGTACCTCTGGGTCTGCAGCAGCCTGTGCTCCTGATGGAGCTTCAGAAAAGAAACTTCACAGAGCCCCTCACCGCTGATGGCAGCCTGGGGCTGGGGTGGGGCGGGCTGTCCCCTGTTGGCCCACCGCGGTGCTCTCTAGGCAATGGCTGCTTGATCTGGACCGGGAGGACCTGGCCCCTTGGCTGTGTGGCCCTGCACCTGCTCTGTCCTGCTTCACCGCCCCCACAGATGTAAACCACGAGGGACCGAGTTTTCATCCAAGGCCACTGTTAACTGATCCTCACCATACATTCTGCTCACTTGATTGCCTCGCGAGGGAGCAGCGTCGGAAACAGTGAGCTCTTCCGGGAGAGCTCCAGTTACTCTCTCGCAGAGGCCATATTCCACATCCTGTAAGTAAAAGGACGCTTTAAAAACTCTTGGTAGCTTCCAGCCACAGCAGCAGTTTCACACCTATCCCTCGTGGGACTGCCCTGGTCCCTGTGGGAAAAGGTAAGCAGCAAGGGTGCTGGTGTTGGGTAAAGGGGACCCACAAAACGAGTGAGCAGAACCACCCAAATAGCCCTGGTCTGTGACCCAGAACATTTCAGGGACAGAACAGGGACCGGCTGACCTTAGCATGGTCTGTTTGCTTGCTTTGGAATGTGCTTTGTTTCCAAGGTAGCCTTATCACGATTTCTGACTACATCTTATGGAAAGGGCTCTGGTTCTGGGTTTCTGAAGTTTAACCCTTAGCAGCTGTCCCTGGCTCTCGGTTCTGTCCCCCATCTCTGCGCAACTGGAGCTGGATTACAGTTTCTCGTTGTGTGAGCACAGTGGCTGAGGCACTTGTTGCTCTAGCCACCCCAGGACGTGTTCGTCATGGTGACACGTGCTCAGAATATGCAAAAGGTACTCTCAGACCTAGGCCAGGTCTGAATTTATGACCTTGGTGGGAAGACTGTTGTCTCCCAGTGTGAACTAGGCAGGAGTGTCGCTGTGGCTCATCGATTCGTTGAGAGCGTGTGAACCCTGAGCTGGACACAACTGTGCTTCAGTGTTTGGAAGGTTCTATTATGACGTTTCCGACTTACAGAGAGCACTTGTGAGAATGTTGCTGTGACTGCTACCTTCTGCCCGTCTGGTGCTTGCCAAACTTTTCCGAAGGAAATTGCAGATATCCCAGCATGTCACCCCTAAATGTCCTTTTCTCCAAAGAAGAGGCAGAAAGGGACTCTTCTGTAGGACCTACACAGCATCACTGACCACGTCTAGGACAGGGCCCAGGCCAGTCCCTGCTCCCATCCCCCCACTTGCCCCCAGTGGTCTTTGGGAGCTGATGTCTCCAAACCAGAATTGAGTCTAGGTCATTATTGGCTGTTACGTCTCTTTAGTTTCTTTTCTTTGCAGAAAAATGCCTCCATGACACTGACTTTTTGAAGAGACTAGGCCAGGGGCACCTGGGTGGCTCAGTCATTAAGCGTCTGCCTTCGGCTCAGGTCACGATCCCGGGGTCCTGGGATCGAGCCCCACATCGGGCTCCCTGCTCCGCGGGAAACCTGCTTCTCCCTCTCCCACTCCCCCTGCTTGTGTTCCCTCTCTCGCTGTCTCTCTCTGTTGAATAAATCAATAAAATCTTTAAAAAAAAAAAAAAGAAGAGACTAGGCCAGTTGTCTTGTGAGTGCCCCGTGTTCTGGATCTGTTTTGCACTGTGCCGTTTATCTTGTTCCTCTGCTCCCCGTGCTCCCCGTGTGCTGTGTCCTGGTGGTAAGAGGCTCACTTGGAGGCAGGCGGCACATTTTCACCAAGGCGATGCTCTGTGCTTCCTGCCGCACCATTCTGGGGGGCTGTCCTGCTGGTACTGACACCAGCTTCCCTTGTTCTTTATGTGTGTTCCCTCATCTGGGCGTCCTGAGACGAGAGGGAAAATGCTGGACCCTCCCTCTTTGTCACTACTCATCGGGGGAGCAGTGCTCATGACATTTAACTTCACTGTGGTAAATGCTGCCGTTCTTCCTTTTTCTTTCTTGAATATCAGTGCAGAGTAATGGGTTTTTATTTATTCATTGTACTGGGGCCTATTAAAGGCTTGTGTTTGTGTTTGGATGTTCACACGGTTATAACTGAGCAGCTGGGCGCCCCGCTGTGCAGGCTCCTGGTCCTCCCGCGGCATCAGCATCGTTCTGAGAGCACTGCTCTGGCCCCTTGCCCTCCCTTCCCAACCTGCAGGCCCTGACCTGCCGGCCGAGGTTGCTCCCAAGTGCTGCGGTCCCTTTCCATGCAGAAAAGTGTTGGTGTGTGCACTGTGTTTGCCTATTATTGTGGCTGTAAGCACCTATCTCATGGACAGAACTAGGAAACGCTTGTTTAAAACATGGTAAGTTCAAATGATATTTTCAATACAAGTTTGAAATTATATGGTTTTACTTAATTTCTTTGATTTTTAAAATTTATCCTTTTCTTATCCTGAAAATCTTGATTCTTAATGTCATTGGCATAGTTATTTTATGCTCAAGTATACATAAAATAGGGTGTAAAATTACTATATTGTGTTGCTACTACTAATGGGACTCCTTAGCAGAGTTTAAGGTGTTTTGGTGTTTGTCTGTTTTTAAGATTTTATTTTTAAGTAATCTCCACACACACCCACCGTAGGCCTCGAACTCAAGACCCTAAAATCAGGAGTTGACCCTCCACTGTAGGCACCCCTACAGTGCTTTTGTTTTTAAGTTCCTTTGGTTCTTAGTACATATTATGTTGAGGATTAAGTGCTGTGTTTGGAAACAAGCCTCTTGATGAATATTCCTTTGTCTGTGGTTGTGTTCCCCATTTGATATACAGTTAGGTTTTTTTGTTTCAGATTTGGAATTTTTAAATTTTATCTTTATGTTCAAAATCGTTACATGGCTCAAAAGTCAAAATCATATGAAAGATATGATCAGAGATTTCACATCTCCACTCTTTATAGGCAGGCAGCCGTTTTTATTTCTGTTTTTCCTGCAAAAATCTTGGTTTCCTCTCTCGTCTGTCATAAAAGGTAGTAGCAAGAACTGTTTACACTGTGTGTGTCTCGCTTCTTTATTCACCACGTCTGTGACTGTAGCAGCCCTTCCTGATGGGTGTGGAGTGGTTTTCCAGCGCGGACTGGGGAGTGCTACGGTGACAACTGGGGCCCGTGTTGTTTTCTACTTGAGGAGTGCTGTCCTGGGGCTCCGGTCGTAGCGGTGGGATTGCTGGGTCCAGGGATGTGATTGTAGGAGGTGTTTCCATGTGCCTCGCGTGCCCCGCCACGCGTGTGGTCCCGTGAGTGCTTTCCACAGCCTCACGGACAGGGAGTTTCCCAGCTCTGGGTCTTTGCCAGTCTGACCCAGTGAGATCTAATTCTTGGAGTAGTGTTCCTTTAATATGCTTCAGTTTGGATGTGAAAAGTGGAAAAATATACTTTACTAAATCGGATATGGTTGGTAGCCAAAGTGTTTGAGATCATGAAATAGACGACTGTGTTAGTAAGTCACCGAGTGTGAGTAGCTGCCGGGCGGGAGCCGGGCCGCTCTGCCCCTGCCTTCCACATCCGAGTAGTTGGAAGGTGGTTTCTTTCACTCTTTCAATAAAAAATAACAGTAGATTCTCCAAGTCAGAACATTTCCATGCATTTTACTTTTTCTAGCCTATGGAAAGGAACCTCTGATTAGCTATCTTTTACTTTTTGGTATTTTTGTGTTTGAAATGAAAAGTAAAATAAGTTCAGGAGACTTTGGTTTTGGGTGTCTCTCCTCTCCCGTCTCTTGGCTCTCGTCATAATTTGGGATTGCTGTGCTTACTGTCAGAGTATGACGTTATTGCCTTCATCGCGGGAGTGCCCAGCATCCGGGTAGCCCTCAGGCTGCAGAAAGCTGGGGCTGCCTCCTGTCTTGGGGGACCCAGGCTGCAAGTTGTTAACGGAAGGATTCTGTGTTAACGCGTTGTCATTGATTACCCTATTTCTGTTTGCTGGAGAATAGAGTCAGAATCATGGTGTTGGTTCCAGATGCCATCCACATAAATCCCCTCCTGAGTTTTGGGGCAGGTGGCAAAAAACAAATTATTCTTTACACATATGTAAAATTATCAAAACTGCCACAGTAACATAATCCTTTTGTGGTTTGAAAACCAAAGATAACATGCTTCTTTTTTTCCTTTAATTTGTGCTGAAATAGTAGGAAAACATTATTTTCTTCAATAGTAAACTGCTGGATCAAATGACAGTATTTTTCCTAAATTAGCAACATAGTTGCTATTTATGATTATGAAATAATATGAGCAAATTAGTCAAGGAGTAAAGAAATACATAGAATAGAAAGTGAAAGTCTTTCATGATTATTGCAGTGAAGTTTTATATACCCTTCCAGACATGTACGTGTGTGGGTGCCCTTACATCCAGGGCAGTCCGGGCCGACCTCTCACCTGCCGTGAGGGCCGCCGCGGGGGGCATTCCCTCCTGCTCAGGTGGGACAGATGCATCGTGGGGGCACTCACATGGCAGCTGCTGAGGGATGTGTAGATGATTCCCAGCTTTTAACTCTTCTATTTTTTAAAAAAGATTTTATTTATTAACTTATTTATTTATTTTACAGAGAGAGAGAGTACGTACATGAGTGGGGTGAGAGGCAGAGGAGGAGGGACAAGCAGATGCACACCCAGCATGGAGCCTGACGCGGGGCTCAATCCCATGACCCTGAGCTTATGACCTGAGCCAAAGTCCAGAGTGGGCCACCTGACCCACTGAGCCACCCAGGCGCCCCTTACCTCTTCTTGTGAAGCGTAACATACATGCAGAGAAGTGCTCATCTCAGTGAATCATCACCAGTCAAGAGATGGAAAATTGCCCCTGTGCCCCCGGCCCCCCAACCCTGAAGTTAATAATTTTCGCGGCTCGTCCACTGTCCTTCAAATCCGGGAGCTCCCGCGGCCTGTGTTGTTTGGTGTCTGGCTCGTGCTCACCAGTGTAGTTGCTGGGTATGATGGCGGTCACTTCATCTTCGCTGCTGTGGGATCCCCACTGCCTGGGTCTGTCCCAGCGGGTGTCTGCCGTCGGTAGCCAGCTCCCGACCGTTAGGAGTCCTGCCATGAGCGTCTTTGGACTTGTCCTCTGCTCCGTGTCACAGGCATCTTGTTGGCGTGAGACCCTGTGAGTGGTCATTGGGTGAGACCAGCTTTACCAGATGCTGGCAGGCGTGTTCTGGTGTGGTGGTCGTACTTGTCTGTCGCAGGCCGTCAGCAACATCCGGCATTATCAGGTCAGAGAGAGTGTGTGCGTGTGTGTAGCCATTTTACAAGGCGTACATTGTTGTGGCTTTCATTTGTATTTCCTTGATTTTTAAGTTTCTTAATTTTAATGTGGCCTGATTGCCCATCTTCCCTCAATAGTTCTGTTTTGGTCTAAATCAGGGTTAAAAGGATATTTTTCTCTATTATATTCCTCATTGTTTTGCCTTTAGTGTGACCATCCGTGTAGTGTGATTTGGGGGATGGCAAGTGTTGTTTTTTCCACAGAGCGATCGAATTGTCCTGGCACCATTTATTGAAAAGATCCGTCTTCCTCGCTGCTCTGCAGCATCTCCAGCATAAGAAATCAGGTGTGTGCAGACATGGTGCGTGGGTCTGGTCCAGGGCTCCCCAACCTGTGTTGGTCTTTTGGCCCCTGGAACCAATACCACGATGCCCTCAATGTAGTTTCATAAGGTGGTTTTTGTTTGTTTGTTTGTTTAGAGATTTTGTTTATTTATTTGACAGAGCACAAGCAGGGGGAGCAGGAGAAGGAGAAGCAGACTCCCCACTGAGCAGGGAGCCCGACCGGGACTCGATGCCAGGACCCTGGGATCATGACCTGAGCCGAAAGCAGACACTTAACTGAGCTACCCAGGCGTCCCAGTTTTTTTGTTTATTTTTTAAAAAACCTTTTTAATTTTAAAGTCTAGCACAGACACAGAAACTGGATGAAGTAAATGTACAGCTTGAGGGGTTACTGTAAGGTGGACATTTTTGTGACCATCGCTTTGGTCAAGAAAGAAACTTCGGCCAGGCCCAGAATCCTCCCTTGTATCCTGTCCCTGTCCTATGTCCGTCCCTCCCTCCTCCTGACAGAAGTAACTTCTGATCTCACCATTATGGCAGCTCCTTTCTTTTCTTCATAGTTTGATGGCTGAATCGCATACCTCCAAATAGTAGTTAAGTTTCACCTATTTATTCAGAAGATGCCAGGGGCACCTGGGTGGCTCAGTCGTTAAGCGTCTGCCTTCGGCTCAGGTCATGATCCTGGGGTCCTGGGATTGAGCCCCGCATCGGGCTCCCTGCTCCGCGGGAAGCCTGCATCTCCCTCTCCAGCTCCCCCTGCTTGTGTTCCCTCTCTCGCTATGTCTCTCTCTCTCAAATAAATAAAATCTTAAAAAAAAAAAGAAAGAAGAAGATGCTGTAGCTCACCCCCCAGCTCCCATGGAAGTTTTTGTGGTTGGACTTGTGTTTCTCCCAGCCTAGATTTTGCTGATGGTGGTCCTCCAGTATAGTTTGATCTATCCTTGGTTTCCTGTAAATCAGTACTTAGATATAGAGGTTTGATCAGATTCAGGTCTGGTTTTTTTTCCTTTTTTAAAGATTTTATTTATTTATTTGACAGAGAGAAACACAGCGAGAAGGGAACACAAGCAGGGGGAGTGGGAGCGGGAGAAGCAGGCTTCCCACGGAGCAGGGAGCCCGATGTGGGGCTCGATCCCAGGACTCTGGGATCAGGACCTGAGCCAAAGGCAGACGCTTAACAACTGAGCCACCCAGGTGCTCCAGATTCAGGTTTTTGACCTCTGGCAAAACTCCTACATGAGGAAGCACCTAATGTGTGGTGTCTCTCTCTCTCTTTTAAAAGTAGGCTCCATGCCCAGTGCGGAGCCAATACGGGGCTTGAACTCACGATCCTGAGATCAAGACCTGAGCTGAGATCAAGAGTAGGACACTTAACTGACAGAGACACCCAGATGCCCCTGGTGTCTCTTTTTTTTTTTTTTAAAGATTTATTTATTTATTTGAGAGAGCGAGAATGAGAGAGAGCACATGAGAGGGGGGAGGGTCAGAGGGAGAAGCAGGCTCCTCGCTGAGCAGGGAGCCCGATGCGGGACTCGATCCTGGGACTCCAGGATCATGACCTGAGCCGAAGGCAGTCGCTTAACCAACTGAGCCACCCAGGCGCCCGTGGTATCTCTCTTTTTTGATGTTGGCCAAGCCAGCGATGTATAGACATACATGCATTAATTCGTAACAGGTTAAAAAATGATGATGTTCTGGCTGAGTTACTGCTTCTTTGTTTATGAGCTGGACTTGTAGTAAAAGGAACGTGTCATTATTATTTGGTTATCTAGTTCTATACTTCATATAGGTCACCCAAGATAAATGCTTGATTCTTCTCTTCATCACTTTTCAAAATAATGAATCAATTTTCTATCATCCTCCAAAGGTGACCTATTGAGGATTTTATTTTGGTATTATGAACTCAGATTTAAACATATTGGATGAATTTTAATGTCTTGTTCATGGTCCTTATTTATGTTGAGATTGTCTCATGTTTGGGTAACGGGAGCCTTTATAAGCTCCCAGACGCTTTTGACACAATTCTAGCTAGTTCTCATAGGTTCCTTGCTCTCTGGTGTGCCAAGATGCTCCAGGCTTGTCGTGTATTCTTCCTGCCCCAGACCTGGGATAAGCCATTCTGTCAAGAAGCCCTGGTCTTTGTTGATGGGAATTGATGTTTCAGATCCAGTCTGCATGTTAGGGACATTCGTTGCTGTTGGGTTTGTGGTTGTTTCTGGGTCTGTGCAGTGGACAGAGCTGGTCACAGACGGTAGCATGTTTATTTGACCTTTTATCTCGCATCCCCACCTCCCTTCTCCACCAGAAACCCCCGTTCTCCAGGATGGAGGAGAGGAGAATATTGGACCATCATTAAGTGCTCGTTTGCTGTACCCATCGCCACACGTGTCACAGCCTCAGACTGACCCACAGTAGCACTGTGCACGTATCGTTACTGTTTGCATGAGACCTGCTCTCCATCTCCTGTCCTCCATAGTCCTTGCAGAGCCTAGCGTATCTCTCCCAGAAACCCTTGTCAGTCTTAGCTCTGCAAGTAAATACACGCTAAGTGCTCACACCTGTCCCTCTGCCAGTGTCTCTAGACTTTTACTTGAGATCTCTTCTTTCCTAGGGTTCTCAGGAAGGACTCATGGAAAATATTACTCGAATTCTTGCATGTTGATAGTTTTTATGTGTCCTTTGTACTTGAAAGTCAGTTTGACTGTATGTAAAATCCTCAGCTCACGTTTTTTTCCTTTGAATACCTTAAATATTATTCTCTTGTCTTCCAGCATAAAGCGTTGCTATCAAACGCATGGTAATTTTACTTTCTTTCCTGTGTAAGTGACTTTGTTTTTTTGCCTGAATAGTATTCTTTTTTAGTGTTGTTAGGCGTGGATTTCTCATTCAGATGGCATGCCCTATTAATACGGAGCTCCACAAGTTTTATTTCAGGAAAGGGTTTTAAGTTTTTAGTATTTTGTTCCCTGGCTTTGTCCCCTCCATTTTTGCAGGGTGGGGAGGGGCTTTGATTATGTGTGTGTTGGATCTTCTTTACCATCCTTTCAGTTCGCTTCTCTGGGGTCTTTTTTATTCCTTCATTTCTTTTTCATTAAAAAAATATTCCTTTCCTCTTCTGTTTCTCTTAAGTAAAATCAGTTGTGGAGTTTATTTGTTCTTATGGTGCTTCTAACTTAGTCTTTATTCTTGGAATGGTACTTTACTTTTATTTCTCATATTTTCTTAGGACCGATAACCTCGTATCAGTATTCTAGCCTGACTTAGGTTGTCCTTTTGTATTATTTTAAAATATCTTGGGGCACCTGGGTGGCTCAGATGGTTAAGCGTCTGCCTTCAGCTCAGGTCGTGATCCTGGGGTCCCAGGATCAAGCCCCACATCAGGCTCCCAGCTCAGCAGGGAGTCTGCTTCTCCCTCAGCCTCTCTCCCCTGCTCATGCTCCTGCTCTCTGTCTCACAAATGAATAAATAAAATCTTAAAAAAAAGTCTGTAGCTTCTTTTGAAATAAGTTGCAGTTTTCAGATGGTTTAATTTGAGGTTATGGTTTTCTGGTCTTCTTTCATTATCTTTGGAGATGCTTTCTGCTCTTCATTATTTTTTCTCTCATCTTTTTGTGAGACTTGGCCTTAATTCTTTCTGTTGCTTATTGTATTCATTTTCTGGCTGCCTTAACAAATTATCACAAACTGAGTGGCTGAAAACAGCATAAATTTGAAGGTTAAATCTGAGATGGGTCACACTGGGCTGAAATCAAGGTCTTGTTGGCAGGCTGCATTTCTTTCTGGAGGATGCCCGCATCTCTCGGCCAGTGGGCCCCTTCCTGAGTCTTCAAAACCAGCAACACCACATTGCGTGGGCCTTTTTCTTTTTTTTAAGGTTTTATTTATATATATGGGAGAGAGAGTGCATGCGCATCAGTGGGGAGGGGGCAGAGGGAAAAGCAGACCCCCCCTCAAGTGTGGAGCCCAACGTGGGGCTTGATCCCAGGACCCTGAGATCATGACCTGAGCCGAAGTTAGACACTTAACCGACTGCCCCACCCAGGCACCCCAACCTGGCCCTTCTTCTGAAGGTGTCACTCGCTGTCTCTCTTCTGCCTCTTCCACCAGGAAGACCCTTGTGATCACACTGCATCCCCACAAATAAGCTAGGGTAATCTTCCTTAATTCCACATGATTAATAATTCCTCCTTGCCATATAACCCAGCATACTCACAGATTTGAGGGTTAGGACATGGACTTCTGAGGGGCCCATTATTCTGTCTGTTGCATTTTTTATATAATACTAATTTTTTTGTTTTTTAAGGTTTTTTTAATGTAAGGAGATATGACTTAGACAACATTTTCTGGCTTCATGGTGCTTCTTCCCTGTGGTCCTCTTGTGCTGTGGGAAACGCTGGGGCCTCCTTTGTGTATCTAGTGATCTGTAGTTCTTCTTGCTGTTTTTGTCTGGCTTTGGGATAGAGGTGATGTGGTCTCTTAGACTGAGCTGGAAAGTATCCCATCCTCTTCTGTTTTCAGAGTTTGTGACGTATCAGTAGTATTTCTTCTGTAAATGCTTGAAAAAATTCACAAGTGAAGCCGTTTGGGCCTATGACTTTCTTGCAGGAAGATTTTTAAATCACAGATTCAATTTTTGTACTTGTTATAGGTCCATTCTGATTCTTCTCGAGTCACTCTTGGTAACTTACTACTTTCTAGGAACTTTTCCATTGTACCTGAGTTGTTGAAGTTGTTGGTACCAAGTTGTTCATAGTATTTTCTTATATTCCACTTTGTGAGGAATCAGTGGTAACGTTCCCACATTTTCGCAAACTTTGTCTTGTAGTCTTGGTTAATCTAGTTAAGGATTTGTTGGTTTTCTCGGTCTTTTAAAAGAATCAACTTTTGGTTTTGTTGATATTCTGTATCCTTTTTCAGTTTTTCATTTCATTCATACCACTCTAATCTTTATTTTTGCCTCTTTCCCTGCCCTTTTTTGCAGTATTTTTTAAGGTGAATGCTTACATTATCTTTTTTTTTTTTTTACATGCATGGTATGATTTCAGGGTTTTTTTAAGTTTTTGTTTAAATTCTAGTTAATATACAGTGTGATGTTAGTTTCATGTATACAACATAGTGAGTCAGCACTCCTATATGCTTTTAGTTTTTTGGAATTTACTGAGATTTGTGGCCCTCTATATGCACGTGAAAAGAATGTATTCTACGGTTTTGGGGTGGAATGTTCTGAAGAAGTGCTTACATTATTGATTCGAGGTTCTTCTTTTCTAATACAGGTATTGAAAGCTATAAATTTCTCTTTGAGCACTTCAGCATCTTATAAATTTTGTTGTGATGTTACTTTCATTTGGATGAAAATACTTTTTTCTTAAGATTTTATTTATTTATTTGACAGAGAGAGAGCAAGAGAGCCCAGGCAGGGGAGGGGCGGAAGAAGAGGGAGAAGCAGGCTCCCCGTGAGCAGGGAGCCCAATGCGGGACTTGATCTCAGGACCCTGGGATCATGACCTGAGCGGAAGGCAGACGCTTAACCGACTGAGCCACCCAGGCGCCCCGCAGATGAAAATACTTTTTAATTTCCCTTGTAATTTCTTTCTGACACATGGATTATTTAGAAATGTACTTTTATTTCCAAATATTTATTGATTTCTCAAATTCCCTTCTGTTACTGTTTTATAATCTAACTGCATTGTGGGTGAAGGACATACTTGTATAGTCTCGGCCCTTTGGAACATAGTAATGCTTGTTTCCTGGCCTCGCATGTGGTGTTTTGTGTGCAGGTGAGGGGAGTGTGGGTGAGATGGGTGTCTGTGTAGCTGCTCAGCAGGGCGGTGGATGGTCTTCCGCAGCTCTGCCAGCTTCCCGTCTGACTGTCCTGCAGACCTCTCTACAGGTTTGCTGGTTCTTCTGCGTGAGTCTGAACTCCTCTAGTGAATGTTCCCCTTGTACTTCTACATTTCAATGTCGTGACTTCTGCTTGGTTCTCTTCTATAATTTTTCTGTCTGTATTGATATTTATTCGGTGAGACTTGTTATTCCTTATTTTATATGTTGTCTTTATACACTGTTTCCTTTAATTCAGTCAACACATTTCTAATGCTTGATTTAAAGTCTTTGTCTAGTAAGTCCAACATCTGGGCCCTCTCAGGGACAGTTTCTTTGGACTTTTTTTCCCCCCATGTATAGGCCATACTTTCCTGCTTTTTTTGTATGTTTTGTAATACATTGGTTTTGTTGAAAACTGGACATCAGATCCTTCTCCCTCTCATGTTTATTGTTATTGCTGGAGTCTCGTTTTGTTTTAGTCTGTTTCTCTCATGGCTTTCCTGAACGAATTCTAGAAAGCCTGTGTTCCTTGTAGTGTTTGGCCACTGAAGTCTACTAAGCTTGGGTAGCTTAGTGGTCAGTTAAGGATTGGTCAGAGATTTCCTTTAATGCCTTCCTTAAATGCCAGGTGTGTCTGCCATCTCTGCTAGGGGCTGTGTGTGCGCGTGCACCTCTGTCCTTGAGCACTTTGCCCTCGCCTTCACCCTCTGTCCTTGAGCACTTTGCCCTCGCCTTCACCCTCTGTCCTTGAGCACTTTGCCCTCGCCTTCACCCTCTGTCCTTGAGCACTTTG